>NC_092027.1:13779970-14111220 GCF_042242105.1 Pempheris klunzingeri
GAGCGGCTAAAGCGAGCCCGTGCTGCTGTGTCAGTCTGGTGCTGATGCTAGCTAGCATCGTTAGCTAACTAGCTGTCAAACCATCCTCCTCCCAGCACAATGGACCCTCGGCGCACACAAACCCTGCTCACAACAAACCCAGCTTTAATAAGATATCGCCCACCATAAGTCCTGTCCGTCCTCCTCCTCTTGGTTGGAGCTCTCCAGTGTGCTCTTAGGTCCCACTGAGGTGGAGGATAATAAAGCACTCCTCCCTGAAGTCGCCATCTTCGCAGGGTTTGTACACCGAGCGGAGCGCCCGGATGTAGCAGCTGAGGGCTAGCCTAGCCTGGTGCACCGCACGCCGGGGCCGGGGCGTGGTCCACCCGCACAAAGCTGGGGTCACTAATGTGATCTCATCCGAAAAGTGACAGATCTGGACTGACTATCCGCACCACATTACCAACAGAGGTCATGTCAAAAATAAATCTGCGAGACAGAAGCTGTAGGGGAAATTAATTGTGATATCTGGGGCTGGTACATAAATAATGAGCCATAATGAGTCTATTGCGACAGTTTTAGGCTATTATAAAATATGTTGCCATAGTGTAGACCTATGCTGGATTTATTAGAATAATTTATCAGGATAAACGGGCTTTCACGAGAGCCACACAAATCCGTTTCGGAAAATATCCGTTTTAAAATTGTTGCCATCTAAATCAATGTCTTGATGTGAGAATAATGTGGCACCGGGCCTAAGCCCGCAGGATGAAGCTTTAATGCCATGTAGGAACTGGATGCACTTGAAATTGACTATTATCCGCCAGTGATTTTAGAAAAGGTTTAGAAAAGATTATATGATAAAACAAGCAAAATAAGATAATCAGTGCTAAAAGGTAATGCAGCCCTGTTGAAGTAGACTATAGTGGCGTTCATTCGGAGTACAGTAGAAGTCAGAGAACATCCAGCACAGTTAAAAACATTTTTTAAAAAATCAATATTTATTTGTATAGCACTATTCAGGTTAGGTGACTGATATGACCAGATAGTACAAATAGAAATGCGCCCCATTATCTGACTTTTCGCCAGTGAAATCTCCTCATACACTGTGTTGAATGGAACCTTGTACATTTAAATCTGGACCAATGGCACACAGCGTGGACTTTAAATTAATTCCTAAGTGGTCTCAGGTGTGCAGTCATCGCCTATTAGAAACCCGCTGAGGTGCATCGCAGCCAATCAAAGCTGAGAAGCAGAAAATCTGTTTCAGGGGGTCTCAGATCGCTCTAACAACCACGAGGTGGCGCCGGTGCACCGTGCTCAGAGGCCGCTAGTCCCCGGCTACGGCGTGCTCTCTGCGGCCCCCGATGGAGCAAGCGGATTACAAACTCGAGTTAAGTGGCGCACCGTCCTCCTCCTCCTCCTCCTCCTCCTCTTCATCCTCCTCCTCCTCCTCATCTTTCACCCAGAGTAAACCCACGGAGCGCATCCTCACCGCGCTCGCCCTGTGGGGAATTAGAAAGCATCTCTGTGTGGCTGTCAGCGCCAAACCGACTGAGCTCTGCAGTGAGAGGGACTGAGAGGAAACATATAGACAAAGAGAGTGAGGAGAGGGAGATGGGTCCGGAGGCGGCGAGGCATCCGTGATTGTCAAGTAGACGGCGGTGAAGTTGTTCGTCTCCGCTCGGATCTTTTCTCCAGGTCGTTGAGGTGAGTTTTCTCTTCTGCAGGAGAGAGGAGCATCCCGGATGGTGCACGTCTTACCTGGTGCATGAGAGCTGCACGGGTTGTTCCAAACATTTATTCTGTATTGTGCTGTAATGTAATATGTATATATATATATATATACACACACACACACATATATATATATATATATGGTGACATCAGATGCCTGTAGCCTGATACAGCTGTAAGAAAACGAGCTTTATATTTATTGTTTACTGCTTGTGTGACTGTGTGTGTTCATTAATTATTCTGTAGAATAAAACAGGACTTGAAACCACTTTTTTTTTTTACTCTCAGGCAACAAGATACTATTCTTAAGAAATGCACAGCGACTTGAGAGATTCTTTCTTTGAAAAAAAAAAAATACTGGAAGATACCTTTTATAGGCTACTCTTAGAAAGCCCCTGCTTTAATTTTATTCTGCTGGAGAGCTATAAGACAAGATAAGCCCAATGAGAGAGGAGGATCCGCTTCACTCTTTTCCCCTCTCCCCTCTGCTTCATTCACTCTCACTTGCCTGCCTTTCTCCAGTTTTTTTTCCCTCTCACTCCATCTCTCTAATCCCCCCTCTCACAACCCTCTGTCTCCCTCATTCTCACTGCTTCTCTCTCTCTCTGTCAGCTCTAATAACACTGTGAGTTTGCAACACCAGACTGCTTCACTTCTGATACTCCTCTCTGTGTTTTCTCACACCCAGCCGCCTTTTATGTTTCCACTCTTTGCCGTCACCTGTCTTGGTTAATATACCATATAGGGTTGCATAACATGCTACATAGTTCATTAGCCTATGCCGCCTGTGCTGTCTGTGTGGTGATATTACTCCTTTTTGTCTGATAATCAATATGTGACAGAGCAATTACTGCTTGTTTGAGTGTCATGTACCCTCCTGTGGCTGAGTCATTAATGTCACTCCACACACGTGCACATGTGAAGGTGAATGCTCACACTCGCATACACACGTTTTACACACACACAAACGCACACAGTCAAGGGTCACGGCAATCGAGCTCTGCAATGATTGATTGTCACAGCGTGGAGAATAAGAGCTGACAGTGAGGAGCCTTGGAATGGTTTTAAGAGATCTTACGGCCCCCGGCAATCAATCACTTCTATTCTGGTATTTGTTTGGGTGCACAAACCTCATTGTTGCAAAGCATTCAGCATCTCATTCTGCAATTTTCACTTTTTCGCTTGTGATGGCTGTTTTTTTTAATCAACAGTAGTGTAGTGAAACATTGCAATTTTCTGCAGTCATATTTCTTGAAAAGTGTTTGACGTGAGTCATGTGAATCTGTAAATTTATACATTTGTATAAATTGGGGAATATTTTGTTCTTCAACACTTAAAGCATCCTCACTAATGCATTTATGTACATAAATATTAACCTAACCAGTTGTCAGCCTTAGCAAAACCACTGTTTCGGACGCCCCCCCCCCCAAGAAGCTATTGCAAAATCCTGTATTTTGCAATCCTTTGTCACCTCTGGCAATGAGCAATGCATGTGACCGCTGATCCTTTGCTGTACTATAAAGGCAGATCCCGCTCTGAGTTCTTATACAGTAGCTGTAGAAATCTTTCACATCCACCGTCACTATCAGTGTCATCTGCTGTCAACCGGAACAGACAGACATCTGCTGCTTCCCGCCCACACACGCCCCCACATACACACACACAGGCACACACATGCATAAATGTACCGCCATGCAGGGGGGCCACGTATGGAAACATAACTAAGCACATGCCACCTACGCACAGGTCTGCTGTATGTCACACACCTCTTCCGTGGCTCTGTCCACGCCTGTTTCTCTGTATACAGCTCATTCAGTGTGCTTAGCTAAAAATACTCACTACCAGCGAACACACAAATGGAACATGAATTATGGAAGACAGGGAAAAAGAGAGAGAGAGAGAGAGACATTCAGGTCAGAGTCAGACCCAGTTCCAAGAGCTTGGCTCCCTAAGGATCATACTACTAGACCACTGCATTAATATTCAACTTTTACCATCTAGCACATCAGACCTGTGGGTAGCCTGGAGTCTGGACTAACTAGACTTTAGGCTACCCAAGGTTTTAGCCCAGTCCTCTATGTACATTATGGGCTGAGAAAATGGATCAGAGCATTTTCAGTTGAATTATACATGCAATGCAGTGTTTCTAATGTAAAAGTAATACATTTATAGCTCGGTTTAGCTTTAGAAATTCTTTGGAAATTATTGACACAGTATATTAATGATGATACTACAATGTCTTTTATGTCTACTGCTGTAAAAGTTATCTTTCCAAGAGAGGATCAATACCACTGTAATATCTTTCCACTGAATATGAAGTTACAGTCAGGAGATGTGAGCTTAGCTAAGCAACAGCTAGCCTCACTTTGTCTAAAGGTAACAAAATCCACCTAAAATTCGGTCAAAAGTTTTTGTGTGAAAATTAACAAACTTCAGAAGTGCTACTAGGCAGATTTTTCGACAGAGCAGGCCAGCTGTTTCCATTCTTTATACTAAACTAAGCTAATCGTCTCCTGACTATAGCTTCATACTGTTGACTGTACACAACGACACGTGTCTGCATCCTCTCACTGTACAAAAATGAAGTAAAAATGGTATTAAATAGTAATACTTTAATTCTTTAAATTTAGCGCTAACATGGTGGGGGCAGGGTTTATGTCTCTGCAGCCAAGCCACCAGAGGGTGATTGAGATGCTTTGCCCGTCATGTCGTCCATCTTTATATCAAACCCCCAAGAAGCGTGCCAGGCGTTGGAGCCAATTTTACATTTTACATAGTGGCCAAACTGTGTAATTACAACAATGGCATACATCACGTGATGCCAACGGGCCCGAAAAGACTTTTTTCCAAAGATATACATTGTAAAAGAGACGTCTGTGAATCAACTGATATTTTTTTGAGGGTCACAACCCCCATGAATTTGATCCATTCAGTCCGATAACATCTAGAAGAGCTGCACGATTAAATTATTTTATCCCCATTCCCCCATCCCCAGCGGAGGTCTAACCAGAAGGTAGCAGGCTCAACAGACCCAAGACTTTTGTTTGCATGCTCTATGGGGCCAACAATGCAGAAGACTCGGGTACTTTTATGCCCGGGCCTCATGCACCACTGACCAACTTTCATAGGAATTAACGGTTCCCCGCCTCTAACACTGTATCCAGTTCTCTTTATATAACAATGCTTTATATGCAGCCGATGCTTCATACAGACAGACGTAAGAATTGTGTCTATCTTCTCATCTAAGTTTCAGCAAGAAAGACAACCAGCGTATATCCCAAAATGTCGAGTTATTCCTTTAACGGTCCTGCACACCCAAACAGGTGTTTTCTGCACTTCTGCATTATTACATCTGTGGCCAGATTTGAGGTGGGTGGAGAATTCCGTGAAGTTACAAGAGTCTATGTAACATTAATGTCCATGTAACACAGCTATAAGGGCTAAATGTTATTCCTCTCAAACAAAACTAAAAGCAGAGTCAGTCAAGCTGAGCCTGTGAACGCCCACACAGTCCCCAAAAGAGGCCTAATTAAGCTGAATAATTGAAAACACCTGTGTGGGGGGTTGATGAATGTTTGGGGCCTTTAAGACCAAGACAGTCATCCGTTGTAACACATTAAATGTTATTGCCACTCGTATGTGATATGGACCATCATTACTGTATTCAAAAGCTCCTGTGAGATGTTTCCTTGTTTTCTGCCAACACATTTCCTGGATTGAAATGAATATGGTCCAGTGTGATGGAATACAACAACTCTCACCTTTAACAAAGTAAAAGCACCAAATATTTTCAGCCTTTATTGTGTGTATTTATTGTGTCATTTTCTTGCAGTTTTTACTGTAAAATGTGATTCAAACTCAGTTCGTCGTGATTAACAGTTTGATTCACATTATCATGGAGAAAATGTCTATTTAGCTAATGTCATATCTATTAGGTGCTTGACAGTATTCTATTTAGGGACTGTGAACTCTATACACTCTGTGGAAACCTGAGGAGAAACCAGGCGTTTTGTTCTCGTTACTCAGCAGAGCACAATTGGTGTGTGTGTGTGTGTGTACGTGTGTGTGTTACAGAATGTGAATGCATTTGTATGTGCTGTTCTGTATAGAGAATGCATCCATGCATCCAAATGTGTGTTTGCATGTGTACATGTGTAAATGCATACTTGTGTGTGGTTGTGTTTATACTGTACAGCATGGGTGCGTATGTGTGTGTCTGAGGCCCTTGTCTGATATTCAGAGGCTTCAGAGCCCTGACCTTGAACAGTTTGAGTGCTGTCTGCTTAGTCAGGGCCACTGCATCTGCTCATGAAGCAAACAACAGTCTAAATGTACCGCAGTGCATGGGATTTTGTACTTCTGTCTGTCTACCTGTCTATCTATCCGCAAAGTAACCCTATCTTTTATCCTCACTCCCTCTCCTTTCAGTGCGTGATTGTGTGTTCAGCATGAGCAACATCTATGAGTCTGCAGAGGCCACGCTGGGCTTCATCAGCTCTCCATGCCTGACCAAAGTGGAGCTGAGAGTGGCCTGCCGTGGAATCTCAGACCGCGATGCTCTCTCCAAACCCGACCCTTGCGTGGTGCTGAAGATGCAGTCCCACGGGCAGTGGTTTGAGGTAAAGTAATGGAGTGGGTTGAAGGGGGTAAAGTGTAGGGTGGGGTATGTGTGTGCAATACTTATATACAGACCATATATATTACGATATGTATCATATATATATCATGAATTACGGTGCCATTTGAACTACTTTTTTCTTTGCCGTCGTAGTCCATAGAGCCCATAGAACAGCCCATAGCACTGACTAGCACAGATAAAAAAAATCTTCCAACAATCCCCTAGTGATATAACCTTATTATTAGTTTAAACCTTTGACAAACAATTTATCTGTGGCTTTTGTGGGGTTTTTTTGCTTCTATTTTTCTGCAAACTTGTTCCAATCGCTCACTGTCAGTTTCAGTGAAAAGAGATGTCATTGAGGTGACTTCATTGTAGCTGTAGCAACACTACTATCATTGTCTACGCCATATGTCCAAGGCCTGACTTGCCAGTCAGACTGGGAATTTGTGTCTCAATCTGCTCTTCAGGATCTGTTGCAGATGATTCTTTATGAATCGCTCTGTAGACTTGAAATAATTCAAGCGCGTCATTGAATTCATGTTTGACTAAATGATTTTGTGTAATCAAGGTCTTCCACTATCGTGCAGAGCTTTGATTGTGTCGCTAACCTTCTCACACTTAATTGCGTGCCATGTTTGGTTCTTATAAATTATGGATGTTAATTGTCACGGGAGGCATTAGAAATCATAATTTTTGTGGATTGATGTTGTATTTATCTATCCAAATGCTTTTTTCACTTTGAACTGAAAAATATGCTGGTTTTATTTCTCTGCTCATCTCCAAAACAAGTTGTTTTTCCCAATAATTTTGATATCAAAAATAATGAGTGCACCTAACTCCTTTTTCCTGGTATCCTGGGCAGTTTTATTGGGCACATTGTATGCAATAAAAAGTCTCAAATACACAGAGACAACATCTAGAATAGAGTTAGCACTTGAAAATGGAAGAGAAATGAAGGGAAATGTTCCACTTCTCTCCTTTTACCTCCAAGACACAACATGCTCTTCTAAGGACTTCAGATCTGCTGCTTTAAGAAACCTCTTATTCCCATTGAAGCCTTACCAGTGGCAGTAGCACGTGTATTAGCAGAATTTTGTGGGAACACAGCACGAGGGAAAAGATAAATCTAGAGGAATGCTAGAAAGAAGTAGATCTTCATCCTTCTTTCTTTCTTTCTTATTTCTGGGGAAGACAGACATGTGCTAAGTGCACTGTCTTTCTTTTAAAAATGTAGATACACACGCCCACGCATGCATGCACATACTCATACTTACAGTGCTACAGTGACCCACTCTCACAGACGTACATGGATTTGCACGGTGACACACACACTCAGTCTCTCTCTATTTCCATAAGGGCTCAAGATCAAGTGCTCAGAAAGTAGCGCAGCATTATTCTTTGGAGACTGCACAAAAAGCTATTTTATACAACGCGCGCATGTGTGTGTGTGTGTGTGTGTGTGTGTGTGTGTGTGTGTGTGTGTGAGAGAGAGAGAATGCATGTGTATGTGTTACAATAAGCCCCTCTGTGGGACTGAGGAAATGGACAAATGTTATCACTGCCCATCAGAGTCTCTTAATTGGATAATTGTTGAGAGAACGTATTCCAGCCACAGAGTGTATATGTGTGTGTGTGTGTGTGTGTTTATGTGTTCTCAATTCTTTTTCCTTTAATGAGATGCCAGGCTATTGAGGTGTCAGAAAAAGGCCAAATCTGTTCTCGTTCGTTTGTTTGTTTGTGTCTGCTGGTTGGCCATTCATTTTTGTATCTGTGTGTGTGTGTGTGTGTATGTATGTGTGTGCCAAAGGGTTATCAACAATAAAAGGGAACCAGTTGTTGCTGCTATTGGATAGGTTTTGTTGGCAGCTGTGAGACAGACTTTTGTTTGGCTTTCTATTCCCTTCTGTGTGAGGCGGTTAGACAGAAGAAATTGTGAGATGAATGTCACAACTTTAGTCGCTTCTGTGTGAAGTGTGTGATTTTAGCCATCAAGAAAAATCCATATTCCCAATTTTCAAGTTGATAAGTGTAAACAATGTGGTAATGGCTACGATGCTAAAAAAGTCTGCCGAGGTTCACGATCAATGCACAGTGGCAGAATGCTGAATGTTGAGTGAAATCTTCATAGCTCAGTCACATTGGAAAGACCATAAAAACTCCTTTTAAAGTGAAAGTGCTAACAATACAAAAAGAGCAGTTTTTTGAAACACTGCTTTCACGCAGCTAGACAGACTTTATGAAAACTACACAAAATTATGTAGGAATATTTACAAAATCTGTATAACATGAGAATAATGTAAAGTTTATTTTTAGATGTTTTGACCAATATGTGTGAAAGACCTCAGTGATCTTCCAAACAATGATTATTAAGAGTTTACAGATTAATAAATTAATGTCAACAAATAAATTACATTTTAAAATGATTGCTTAATTTAACATTTTATAAATCAATTTGACAATATATATTTTTCTAACCACTTTTGCCTCACAGCTAGAAGGTTTCAGGTTCAAACCCATCGACCATTTGGGGCCTTACTGTGTTGAATTTGCCTCCCCATGCTTACATGCACTCTCTCGGGGCACTCTGGCTTCCTCCCACAGTCCAAAGACATGCATGTCAGGGTAGATGGTGATGGTGAATGATTGTCTGTCTCTATGTGTGATTGACTTGCGTCCCCAAGGTTTTTTCATTTGCCATTTATATGATTCTCTTGCTGTGACAAAACTCAGCCATGGGATTTTTGACCTGTAACCTGAAAGGCACAGAAATAGCAGTTGTCTTCTTTTTTAGATTCAAAAAAATGCATTAGACATACTAGGCTATTAACTTGGAGATTGTGTGTGTGTGTGTGTGTGTGTGTGTGTGTGTTTGCAGGTGGACCGTACAGAGGTGATTCGTAGCAGTAGCGGCCCAGTCTTCTCCAAGATCTTTCTGGTGGACTACTACTTTGAGGAGGTCCAGAGGCTCCGCTTTGAACTTCATGACATCAGCTCTGGCAACAATGGCCTCCGTGATGCTGACTTCCTGGGAGCTATGGAGTGCACCTTAGGACAGGTCAGTTCGTCTTTTGACGGGTCAGTACTTGGCCAAATGGAGAGCATATATGAAAGAAAGGTTAGTTCTGAGGAGTGAATGCATGATGTGATCGATGAGTACACACAAAGGTCAGTAAGTGAAGACACTCTTTATTACTGTCTCTCTCCACTGTATATTATTTGATAAAACAGACATGTTCCTGAAGTCAAGCTTACATGATTGAATATGAAACCACATATTAGGTAGGTCACTGCACAAGCTAAGTGGTGCGTGTGATTGAAGTTTGAAGTTCATATACAATGCACATCTGAATACATGTTAGAGTGAGTAAGTGTGAGCGTGCCTGTACAGGTGAATTTATGACAGGAGTGCATTTATGTGCACCACTGAGTGTACTTGCAGCCAGGAAATTGCATTTAACCAGTGTATCGCATACAGTAGGTGTTACGTGTACGAGTGTAGACCATGCAAGTCTATGTCAGACCTACGCAGCCTGCATGCTGAGTGCAACAATTATGGGCTGGAGTGTAATATTCTTTTTAAAGTGCACCAAGCTTGTTGGGATATTACACCTATGTAGGAGGTAATGTGTACTTTAATTAGGGTGAGAGAGCAGCTTTAGGATTAGAGAAACCAACTTTAGTCGTGGATAGAATCCTAATGTGATCTTTTCACTTGAGGTCAGCTACTGTCACTGCCTGCATTTAGTTTTCGTTGTCCTTGAGTCTTTGGTACCACAAAGCCCGGAGGGTGCTTCAAACTATAATTCCGAAGCATTTGCATGTGCATACACTAAATACTCATGGCCTTGTTTCTCACTTAGTGGTGCCATTGCCCTCATAATGATGTAGTTGGAATCAATATTTTAAGACTTTAAAAGCTTTATTTACATGCTCATAGATATCCCAAAACAGAAATCTAATTGCAGTAGTAATCATTAACAACCTGAGTTATTTGAGTTTTGACGGCTTTTGAAATTACCCGCTAAGTCACACTGAGTAGAAGGAAAAGGAGAGAAAGCAGAGAGGACAGTAAACAACTAGCCCACTTATCATTGCCAGAGACGCTATCAGCAACATAAAGCTGGTGGGTTTACAATAGTTGGGAGAGCTGAGATAATCGACAAGAGGATTTTGAAAGCAAGAGACAGAGAGGTTTACTGAAATGGGATAACACGCTGCCGACATTTTGTCAGGGTCCAACCAACAACATGCTGGATGCTGCAGCTCATCCAGAGCATTGTTAAGAAAAAGACATTATATCAGTGCAATATGAAAGCACAGTAAACAGAAACGTAGAGTTGGAATTGCCTGAGTGTTACCTAATGCCATTTGTTGCATTACTGTGTTCATTATTTGTGTGTACAGTACAGCAGGGCCCCCTATTGTTTAAGGTGGCATAATTGGGCGATGTAGCCAGGGAAAAGCATGTCACAGACACACTGTGTCAGCAATATCATCACAGACAGCATGTTACTGATCAGTGAATATAGCTGGCATGTTGTCCTTAAAGTGACTCTAATCAGTACTTATATATTACCAATGGATCACATATATGATAAAGCCACAGAGAAGAGCTTTATTGTGTCTTTTAATTTATTGTTTTAATAAGCTTGTTGATCATATTTTAGCATTTAGCAGCTGAAGAGCCAGACATTTTTCTCTGAGTTGATAAAGACCAAATAGCTGCAGAGTCAAAAGGAGAGTAAATAATGCACCTACATTCATTAGGTGACCAGACACACGACTACAAATGAATGCCCTCTATATAAAAGACCTATGGATCTATTATATAGACAGTTTGTTGTTTTGGTTCATCTGTGGATCCTACCCAGTAACGTACAGCTCATAAAGCACCTGGCCAGCACAAAATCGTAATAGATGAAATGAGTCAAAGAGCTGGCAGATCAAACCAGGTATACAACATCAGAGAAAATTACTTTTGACAGGTAGCGAGAAAGGTGATTCCACCATGCTGCTTTGTGTCCTTTGGATGTGTGAGTGGGTAGTTGCACGTTAACATTAAGGAGAAGTGCCGGGTGACACCAGAGAGGCAAGAACAGGGCAAGCTGTCTCTCTAAGGGGAAACACGGGAATGTTTGAGCTGATTTCTTGGAGTCTGTGTTTGTTTCAGATTGTCTCTCAGAGGAAACTGACCAAAGCTCTACTCAAACAGGGAAACACTGCCGGAAAGTCCTCCATCACGGTATGATACTGTTTCCAAAGTCAGCCCACCACAGTTCCACACTCAAACGCATGCACATTCACAAGTCACGCACCCACCACCTCTTGCACTCAGACACTCTGAAGATAATTAATTTGATGATGTTGCCTGTTCAGTCTGTTCTGTTCCTCATTTCCATCTCATTTTCTCTCACCTCTGTCTTCTACCTCTCCTCCCGTCTCTCCCCTCCTCTTCTCTTTTTTTCCTCCCCCCCTGCAAAGGTGACAGCGGAGGAGTTGTCTGGTAACGACGATTACGTTGAACTTTCCTTCAGTGCTCGTAAGCTAGACGACAAGGTTTGTGAGTGCTTTGAAAAAGACCGAGAACTTGTGATTTGCTTTTAGATATGAGAGGAATTAATATTCAGAGATATGGCATTGTGTGTCGAGCAGGTGTGTGTGTGAAGTATGTGGGTGGAGGGCTGTGGGATTTGGCGGCAAAGCAACTCACGCACAATACACAGAGGTACAATCTGGCATTAGAGGAGGCCTGCTGAGATAGGTGGGCACCCCCCTCTTCCTAATAACCCCCTCCTATCTCGCCCACCCCACCACACACACAGATAACTATATTAATTTTCAGCTTCCACACGCACGCACACACATGCGCACAGCCATGGATGACTAATCCAAACAAGTTGTGCCTTAGGGGAAAGATGGGAGAAAGCAGGGGAGGGGCGAACAAATTGAATAGGACAGGGAAGGGATTGGTGGAAGAAACAAGGAAGAAAGGTAGAAAAATGGGCGAAATAATGATTCTGTTAGTGTATGAATGATTTATGGTGATTAAAGGCAGTTCTGGGGCAATGCCTTACATGCATGTTTTCCCTCTGAAGGATTTCTTCAGCAAGTCAGACCCTTTCCTGGAGATTTTTAGAATAAATGATGACGGGACTGAGTCGCTTGTACACAGAACAGAGGTAATTACATGCCCCCCCCCCACACACACACACACGTACAGACGTATTATTGACTGACGTATATCAGACGTGTGATTAACTAAAAGCTGTGATGTTTCATGCACTTCTCGCGTGGTAGACGGTCATGAACAACCTAAGCCCAGTTTGGAAATCCTTCAAAGTTTCCTTGAACACACTCTGCAGTGGCGACCATGACAGGGAGCTAAAGGTAAGTCTGCAACTGTAACTATTTTTCACAGGTCATTATAACAGCAGCATTGTTTTATTTAACCTTTGACATAATCTGCAACAATCTGAGCTTGCAAACCCATGGCTGCAGCTCCCTTCAATATTCAAATTCCCCCAGATAAACAGAATGCACTTCTAGAAGGACCTTTGGAGATTTGTGAAACTTAAGCACTGCCAAAGTGCTACATACCTGCTAGTATATGACTGAATCCAACTATGTGAGTCACAAGCAGCTTCAAACTCCTTCCATTTTCTTTTGAGAGGTTTTTGTTTTTCTTCTCCTCTCATGAGTTGAATTCAGGTCATGTGCCGCCTTTCCTGATGTGCTATTTAAAGGCCCAGGCGGGTGTGAAAGAGCTCAGTGGTCGTCCTAAACTCTCACCTTTACTCCCCAGAATAGATCTGAGTGTGTGTGCTTGTGTGTGTGTGTGTGTGTGCATATGTGAGGAAGTGGTGGCCGCACATCAGCCCCAAACAGTTATTCTTTTCCATGAATAAACATGAGCTTGTTCATTAAATATTCAGAGGCGTCTTAACTCTGCATGGCTCCTGACAGCAGGAGAAAGGGCTCAGACACACACACACACACACACACACACAAACACACACACACATGCGCGCAATCGGCTATGGTTTCCAGGGCTACCTGTTTGAAGCATCGAAGCTATAGTGAGAAATGGCAGGGCAGAGATTTCTATTCAGACCAATGCTTCCTTTTCACTAGGCTCTTAACTGACCAATGCATAAATGCATAACCCTCCTCTGCAGGGTCTGTCCGTCTCTCCCTTTGTATTACCTTTTCCGTTTCTCCACCTCTCTACTTTTCTCTCCGTACCTCTCTGGGTCTCTCCCTCCCCTCTCTGTCCAACAGTTAGTATTCAGTGAAGGGAACGCTTCTTCCTTTTTTTTTTATCACTCTCGCACAGCTCTCAGCAACTTCAAGTGGAAGCAAGGCTGCAAAAGCGAGCGCTCACACCTTCGCACACACAAATTACTGTCAAAAACACAGAGCCACATACACAATACACAAATGATCACACACACACACATACGGACAGACAAAAAAGGCACACACACTTCAGGTGCAAGCATTTGGCAGCTTAAGTGGGAGACAGGAAATAAGGGGATTACAGCCGGTCGTCGTTTTTAATCAAGCGTTGTTGGATTGGTACTGATCGCTAGTTGTTGGGGTGACCTCATGTGAGAAGGTCACAGTACGCAACCAACTCACAGCCATTAAACATTTGTAAAAGGTAGAAGCATTTATTTTTGTTTGTGTGCTAATGAGTGTTTCTATTGACCAGCTTTATTGAATGTCATTGATTGCACAGTCTCCACAGGGCAGCTCAGTTATTGGTGCTGTCAGTCACCTTTTGAAATTATAGGATTGTCACAACATTCCTCTTGTCTTCTGGCGCTAGTGCACTCTTCTGTTCCAATGAAACCCTCCCTCCATTCATCAAACCCGATTTGGCCACTATAAGTTTTCTACAACCTCCTCTCTGGGCCCTCTTGGCAATAACCACATTTTTTCTCCTTCTTTATAAAACTCTAAGGAGCTTTAGTGATCTTTATGATGGGGATCAGTTTTTCCATTTTAACAACTTGTATAAGAAATGTAATGTGGCTCGTTGAAATCAGTTCAGATACTTTCAAATCAATCACATTGTCCGGACGAAGTTTCCTTCTCCCTGCATCTCCATCTGAGATAACTCTCAGATAAAAATCTTGGAAACATACCTAACTCAGAGGGGACAGATCTCTGACATTTACTACCATATTATGATGTCAACAATGGTCTGTCCAAAATTGAAATTATGATGGGAGGACAACCTGGGGCTGGCCTTGACACAGGAGAGGGTGAATTCCTCATCTTCATGTGCTAGACTTAACGCAAAGTAGGCTGGCTGAATAGCTGTAAGACTTTAGGCTTTGAGTTTTTGATGCTCTCTGCCATAGTGGACCGTACCTTCTTTTGGGAGTTTTTGGGATGCCAGCTGAAGCTGTTCCTTATGCCTCCAGAGACGCTGACATCATAGCATTTACTATACTTTTGGCTCAGTGGAAAATACTCCTAGCCTGGGAATGCCCTGCTCCATTATCCTTTTCTGGCTGGCTATAAGATGCATTTCTAGTCTTTAGCAAATTCCACTTTACACTTGCAGATTCTGATGAGCTGTTTACCTTCAAATGGCAACCCTTTATTTCATATGGAAACAACCTGTCTGTGCCACCACCTGAATGCCTGTTATCTGTGTACTTTCTGTGTCTGTCAAGCGCTTTTTATTGTTGTTTTGTTTCTCTGCAGACTGGTCTCATATTAGATACTATTCCCCCAGCTCTCTGTCTTACTTCTTTTATTTTCCTCTTTTCAGAATGTAGATATGAACCATGTATTACATTACAAACAAACATAAAGGCTAACTTGGGTGGGTGTTTTTAGTTGATTTTTGTGTCGTTGTGAAATAAGAAAAATGTTAAATATCTTGTTGTTGTCTATCTATCATGTTTTAAGTATTTCATATGTTCCCACTAATAAAAATAAATGAGAAAAACACTGTAGGATTATAGGATTGTTTCTTTATGATGTGCAAAGCCTTGGCCCGCTGACCTGCACTTTTCACTGGTGATTGAGACCATTTTTCTTGTCTAGTAGCTCCCTTGACAGAAACAAACGATTACACCTAAACACACACACATACACACATAAAGCTGTCTCTTAAGCCACGTCCCTCTCAGCATCCTCAGATTAATATTTCACCGCTCCATTGCCCCCCCACCAACACTGCCTTATCAATCATTCAGCATGGCATTTCCCTGCATGCTATGAGTGTGTGTGTGTGTGTGAGTTTAGGTGACAGTGTTGCAGCTGTGCTCTGACTGAATGAATGTGTGCGCTTGCTTATGTGTCTCTGTTCCAGTGCACAGTTTGGGACTGGGACTCTAATGGAAAACACGACTTTATTGGGGAGTTTCAGACCACCTTTAAGGAGGTGAGAGCAGAGCAGGAGGGCAAACAGGTAACTGCACACTGACTCACTGCAAATTTATTTAGATGAGCAATGGATTGATAATGGTTGGACCTGCATATATATTGTACCAATAAGCTGATAGGCTCTATGATGTTAACTATCCAACCCACTCAGGGTGAAAAACACCCCAGAATGACATATTTTAACAATACAATATGTGAAATATACCATAGATATACCTTGGATACCAAAAAGGTATCCAAGGATTTTCTACATATGCAAAATGTTGTCTATCTAAATAGATTTGTGATCGTTCTGTTTTTCTGTAGTCTCACACTCACATTTGATGTGCAAGTATTTATACTCCATGCGTACACGAACCACATCTAAAGTTATACCACCCACATTAACATGAATGCACACGTGTTTTCCCAGATTCAGTGGGAGTGTATCAACCCTAAATACCAGATGAAGAAGAAAAACTACAGAAACTCTGGTGTTGTCATTCTCAACCACTGTAAGGTGAAGTAACACAAGATGAGTCTCATGTCTTTCTACTTCCTGCAATGCCTCCAACCCACTCTTAAATAATTATCCAAAAGCGCTACTAGTGGTCAAAAATCTGCAAAGGGTACCTTTAATTGTCATTGAATCGCTTAGTTGATGAGTTGTTTGCTGTATAATGCCAGTTAAAACTTTCATTTCCCAGAACCCATGGGGACATTTTCGAATTGCCTGTTTTGTCCAAAAAGAAGAGTCCAAAGATATTAAATTTCCAATGAAATAAAACAGAGATAAGCGGCAAATGCTCATAATTAAGAGGCTGGAGCCAGTGTTTGTCATTTTTGTTTGATATAACATAAAATTAGATGTGATTGATTGATTGATTATCAAAACTGCTATCGGTTAACTAATGTCGAGCGTCACCACAGCGACGTTCACCTCATTCAGCTTTTATCATATCTGATCTTGAATCCATGGCATGGTCTAAATTTAAACATTTCCCCTGACAGATCATCAAAATGTATTCCTTCCTGGATTATATCATGGGGGGCTGCCAAATTCAATTCACAGTAAGTTTTGTCACATATAATCTCCTCAATATTTACAGCATGTCATTATCTGTCCATGCCCACTCATGCTGTGTGAGCTTGTGTGTGTGTGTGTGTGTGTGTGTGTGTGCGTGTGCGTGTGTTTCTGTCGCAGGTGGCAATAGACTTCACAGCATCCAATGGGGATCCCAGAAACAGCTGCTCCCTCCACTACATCCACCCTTACCAGCCCAATGAGTACCTCAAAGCGCTGGTGGCTGTCGGGGAGATCTGCCAAGACTATGACAGGTATAAAGCACCCCATCAATCATCGTTTAGCTGGTGCTGACACACACACACACACACACACATACTTTTGCACACACGAACACACAAGATATTCCCTCTGAGAATAAAGAGATGAAGAGATTTCTATGTGTTTATGTTTAAATTTTAAAGCTCCTGTTTTTCCCTCTGTACGTTTCTCCATATTTTTTACAATGAATCATGCGTCTCTCTCTTGTTCTCCAGTGATAAAATGTTCCCTGCATTTGGTTTTGGAGCACTGATACCACCTGACTTCAAGGTAGGACTTTTTTGGTGTGTGCATGTGTGTTTGCAGCTGCAGGGGGAGTTCCTTCTACTTTATATTTTAGATCTCTTTCAGAGGCGCAGCTTGCTTTTGATCAACATGAAAAGAGAATGCATCTGTCAACCTGTAAGTTGGACTAAACGTGTTGTGCTGAGTGTTTGGTTTAACGTGGCGGTAAAAGGCTTTGTGTTCTCCGTCCCACATGAAGGTTTCACACGATTTCGCCGTGAACTTTGATGAAGACAATCCAGAATGTGCTGGTGAGCTATCAAACCAACACACACACACACACACACACACACACACACACACAGACTTGACTTCTTGACTCACAGAAACTTTCATATTTAATACATCACAGGACCAATACAGTCCTCCTGTCTCACGTCTGCATACCTCTCATCTCTCTCTCTCTGTCAGTCCCATATTTCTCCCTCTATATCTGTCCCCTCCCTGTTTCTTCCTCTCACACATAAAAATACGCACACTGGTATGCACACACGCACACACACATGCGTGTGCGACGTATTTCATGCTCTAAGATACAGAGAGAAACAACACTAATCTGTATGTGTGAAATGGGCTTCTTCTCCCCACATAGCTGCGTTCCTGCCGTGAAGGTGTGTGTGTGTGTGTGTGTGTGTGTGTGTGTGTGTGTGTGTGTGTCAGCCTGTGCTTGTGTGGACTATAAAGGATAGCTTTTTGAAAAATACTCACCTTGGAGTGCAATCAAACGCGCAGAGTACTTTTGCAAGTACAAGAACTTTGACTCGGCGAGGTCAGTGCCGTGTTGCATAGAGACAGGAAGACAAATAAACAAGCAGGAAAAGAACCTGTGTGTGTGTGTGTGTGCATGTCGCAGGGATCCAAGGCGTGGTGGAGGCCTACCAGAATTGCCTCCCTAAGATCCAGCTGTATGGACCCACCAACATCGCCCCAATCATCCAGAAAGTGGCCTCATCTGCCTCCGAGGAGATGCACACCAAAGAGGCCATGGTGAGAGAGAATGAAAAAGATAAAAAATGAAAGTCATGGCCATTTTGCTCCTGTTGTTGTGACCGTTGGTGTTTGCAGTGGCACACAGGGAAATAAGGGAAAGACAAATAACAATGAAAAGACAAAAAGAGAGACATCAGAGGAGGTACAAGATGGGACAAAGAGCAAAAAGAGATGAATTAAAAAGAGGGGTGAAGTGACTAATAATTTAATTCTAGTTATAAATTTTAGAGCACAGATTCTTCTCTGCCTTAATGCCTCCCGCTTCTCTCAGGCTCTCTAGTGGATTAGAATGAGTTTTATTCAAATTAGTCCCCGACAAGAAGCCACTGTTCAAAACACAAGATTCATAGACATCTATCCATCCCTCCCCACATCCTCCTTCCTTCTCCCCCCAAATTTCCCACCACCATCCCTCCTTTCCCCGCCCCACCAGGAATACTTCATCCTGCTGATCCTGACAGACGGCGTCATCACCGACATGGCGGACACGCGGGAGGCCATCGTACACGCCTCCCACCTGCCCATGTCCGTCATCATCGTCGGCGTGGGTAACGCAGACTTCACAGACATGCAGATATTGGATGGGGACGACGGGATCCTTCGCTCACCAAAGGGCGAGCCCGTCCTCCGGGACATCGTCCAGTTCGTCCCCTTCAAGGACTTCAAACACGTGGGTGGCGGCTGGGAGGAGGGGTAAAGGGCGAGGGATAGAGGCCTTGCATTTCTGGAAAAATCACAGAGTTTTGATAAATGCAGTCCAAGCAGAAAGTGTGACTAATTCTCCTGGGAAGCCAGGCAACATTAAGACATATACAAACGAGGCACTATATAACAATTCAGCAGAATGCGTTTTTGCATTAGATGCTGTTTCTCAGCTATTTTTGTTCCTTGGGTGGCTACTTCTTCGCAACCAGCATAACCATAGTGAATACCAAACTGTTCACTTTAAAACTCTCTCAAGCTGAACAACATTTAAAGGGAATAAGAAATGTGAGGTCATAAAAGAGTGTAAAATCGTGAAGCATTAAGAAATTTCACATCAGGGCCACAAACTAAGTGGGCTTCAGTAGCGCTCTGAATTTTTCAATACTGTTGCCAGAGCAACATCTGAGTTTCTGTGCTGAAATCAATCAATGCTATTTTCACTTTTCTACATAGCTCATTTTCTCGTCTTTGTCTTCTGTCCAAACAAGCAGCATTATGCTTTAGAGAGGCTGTTGGCAAATCACAGCCTATGGGTCAAATCTGTTTTGAAATATGTGATCAAAGTAAAAAAAGAGTAAGATTCAGACCAAGGATTTGGTTCCAATTTCCAAATCTTAACATATTTCAACATATTTCCATTTCTAAAAAGGATCCACTGGGGACAGACGAAGCAACAACATTTAAAAAGTTGGACGTCAACAGTGGCTCTGTCTTGGTTTTGTGTGTGTGTGTGTGTGTGTGTTGGGTGGCACAAAGTTCTGTATTCAGGGGGTACGGATATGAGTGTGTGGGCGTAATATGCTTGGTGTGCTCGTCAAAACAGATCATCTATCTGCTCACTGTGTGTGTGTGTGTGTGTGTGTGTGTGTGTGTGTCTCTCTCTCTGGTGGCATTAATTTTGCCTGGCTTTGACGGGGTGTGTTTGACTGGGTCTGTTATGGTGAGTTTAGTCTGTGACAGGTTGAGAAATCAACCAATTACACCCCAGCCAAACAGAAAGAGAAAAAGTGAGAGTGTAGGCAGGAGTGGAAACATTTAGTTCACCCAAAAGTACATAGAGATAGAGAGGGAGTCAGAGAGGAGAAGTGAAGTGAAGAATAAAACCTGGAGTACCAGATGAGGAAACACCAGAGGAAGATGGGGGGGGGGGACAGCGCACAGCGGTGGTGGTGGTGTTGAAGGGGGGTCAACAGGAGACCGGAGCTAAAGACAAAAGGGAGCGAGGGAGTGTGTGACAGAGGTGGAGAGGTGATTTTCTGCTCTGTCGTTTCTTTTCAAAGGGGATTAGCAGGACGGAGCTGCTGTGTGACAGGCAGAGTGGGGGGATAACAGGTAGATAGGAGCGGAGGAGAGCGAGCAGAAGGGAGGATGGAAATGAGAGGAGGGGGGCTGGGGTGGGTGCACTTTGATGATGCATTGTCTCGGGGAATTATGTGAGACGGAGAACGACAGACTCTCTGACTTTGAGGATTCAGAAGTGTGTGCGGAGTGGGAGCATGTGTGTGCGCATGAAGTCAAGTGGCTGGCCTGTACGTGTGCGTACATTATGTGTGTGTGTCTTCATGTATGCATAGGAATTAATTTTTTCTCTTTTTTTCAGTGCTGAATGTAAGTATAGTGCAGTGGCGGGCCGTTCATTTTACACCTGGGCCTCAAACCACCTCTTAATACCATCATTATGACGCCACGGCTATAGAAACCATCAATATTATACAGAAAGGCAGTATAACAGGGCGTTGCATCGCAGACAGGTATCTCATGCTGGAGAATGAATGTCATCACTAAAGCAAGAAACCCAATTAAAAGAATTCAACAAGTCTCCTTTCACTGCAGCCACAGCTGTGCTGCTGTGCACCTGCTCCATATACATCAAACACTGTAACCACCGACTCGGCTCCAAACACAGAGTCGTTCAGTTGCCAACACCAGGCATTCCCAGCAACACAATTTGCTCCTCTGAGCCTGTAAGCTAAAGGTATTGCTTGTAGTTGCTGACCTGAAAGTGGCGGACGAACCCTTTTCCCGGCTGGGACAGGCTTGCTAGCTTCGGGGTGGGCCAACATTTCCTCAAAATGTCCAGCTTTTCTTGGAAAATCCGCCTTGAAAATGGATTTCTAAGTAGATCTGTGACCAAATTAACATCTTCTCCTCCGTCAGCCATTGTGGGTTAAAAAAAACTGCTATTAATACTTACGATTATGATAAAGTTTTAGCTTGTGCAGGTCGCTACAGATAAGAATCGCCAGCTTTGGCTAAGCTCTCTGACCAGCCAATCAGAGGACGTGAAAATACTAACGTCATCGTACGCCTGCTAGAAGGCCCTGGGGTCACCAACTCGAAATCTGATTGGTTAAAGCAACAGTTTCATTGCGATGTATTTTAAGCTACGGGCGCCTGCACTTTTGATTCTGAAGGCCTCAGGGCAGATTTCTTTGACCCTGGCAACACATGATGGCTGAAATATGATTGGATAAAAGCTCTAACATAAACATACACTGCTGGAAGCCCCCCAGTCCAGAGACACAGAGACAAGCTATGAAATGAAGAGCATTGACTATTAGGAATAATCTAAAAAGATGAATGGGAAAATATTAAAATGTAAATCAGTGATTCTGAGTTTAGGCCAGCAGAGAAGGCCTTGCTGGCCCTGACAGCCCACCACTGGTATAGTGTCATTTGAATATTTTATACTTTCACTGCACATTTAAAGGGAACAGTCAATCATCATAATGTCATAAAACAATGAACTTTTTATGAACCAACAACCTGCCTTGTTTTGAATAACAATACATTCTTGACTTCATCCTAAGGGTTTTTTTGTGACCAACTGTTTTTTATTAGTTATTTATTACATATATATAACAAGAAAGCAAACATGTCTCATGCAGACACCCAATGTTGAACCAGCCACTAACCACCCTCCCTTAACACGAAAACCCATCGAAGCTTTTCCTGAAATATGGAGGACATGATAGATCAGAATACAGTAAATGATAATAAACCCTCAGGCGACATGATAATGACACCCCTTCAACTTTAACTAGAATAAAATAGGCTAGAATGGGTTCAATTGTACAACATGTATCCTGGCCATGAATAGCTCCAATTAATAATGTCAAAAGAAGTGTTAATCTATTTGGTTTTTGAAATTCATCATGCTTATTTCAACATTAACTGTGGCTGCAGTAGATTCTTCTACTAAAGTCTGCCTTTTCTATGAATATTTTGAAAGGGTTTCTTGAGCCATAAGTTATAACAAACTATTGCCAATCCACCAAAAATTAGAGTTGCAATTTTTCAAATAATAATAGAATCCTTAGAGCAAATTGAAACAAACACAACTGGACTACTTTCCATTATTAACCCACGCAGCACAAACCTTACCAAGGTTTAATGTACATAATCATTTACTTTTGCCTGCATAAAGAGTGTACTTCCATGCAGTGTTTTTTATTTCTAGGCAGGATCCTTCTGCTTGAGCACATATATAGAAACCAAACAATGGTACCAGAGGACAAAAAGGTGAAAGCAGGGATGTTTTTCAGTTTCTCAGATGAGTTTGTCTGATCGCATCAGTCTCACTGGTCCTAACCTTTGACAGCATCAGACTCAACTGTAAATTCTAGCATCGTAGAAACACACTTGGCCGGTGATGTGTGTGTGTATTTGTGACCACTCTCCTCCGCTCTCTCTCTCTTTGTCTGTCTCCATGTTTCCAGGCCTCTCCAGCTGCACTGGCCAAGAGTGTTTTGGCAGAAGTCCCGAACCAGGTGGTGGATTATTACAATGCTAAAGGCATCAAACCCAAGTGTATGTCAGACTTCGAGTCCACAAGAACCTTCAGCCCCTGACAATGAAATACATGCAAACATACGCTCAAATACACACACACACATATATATATATCATATATATACTTTATGTACTGTATAATACATATACACATGCAAAAGCACAAAAACACATACACACAAATAAACATGTACACTACATGTATACAACATACAGTAGTCTAGCTCAGAGAATTAGCTCGTTCTGGTGAAACAATTTGATCTACTCCATTGATGACTATTGCATGTTTGGCCACAATGGCATCACCTGGGAAATTATTACTATCTACTGTATATCTGAAAGATGTTTATAGAAATAACAGCAGTCTCCCGAACCAGCATGCAGACTCATAGCCCATAGCCCACCCAAAGAAATGACACTCCTACCTTATTTAGATAACTAGCAAGTACATAGGCCAACCTATCTGTCAGTAGAAAAGCCAAAATATGTGATTGCCTTGCCCGAAATGTTTAGAATTAGCATTGCAAATGTTATTTATGGGAATATTACCGCCCCTGCTCGTGTACTGCATAAATGCATGCATAATTCAGCTTCTGCAAATATCCAATCACCAGTAGCCACTTGCTAGTTATGAAATAAAGTATCTCTGTCATTTGATTGACATAAAAGGTTGCCTTGGGTGTTTTGGGTTCTTTTCTACAGATTTGTTTGAGATTTTGCTAAATGGAAATGAACAACAGAATAATTGTAATAATTTCTTAATAACCTTCTTACATTGTAAAGAGTTTTGGGAGGATAGAAAAGCGTGTGTGGTAGACACTCATCTGTGAGCTGAAAACTGTTTTTTTTTCTGTATTCTGCATGTTGATTATAATAAAGACACTTTGGTTTTCTCATTTTAGTGTGATGTGATATTTGTGTGCATGTGTATTTAACCATGTTGTGGGGAAATAAGTATATTTACATTTAATGAAATGTAATATTTACAGCATTACAACAGAAAAAAAGTTAGGGTTGAATTGAGGTTAGACATGTAGTGATTATAGCCAATGTAAGGTTATGTCTCAGAGGGATGAAGGAGAAACAATGGAATATCCTAAGTGACAAAAACAACTGTGTGTGTGTGTGTTTATTCAGACAATCAATGTAGAGGTTTAATCTAGAATAACAAAGAAAGACCAGCTGGCAGCCTTAGCTGTTAGGTGATTTATTTTTCTCTGCCCAGTGAGCTTCTGTCTGTCTGTTTACCACTGAATATGCAAACTATTTGTAGCCTCTATGCAGACTGCTACTGAGGTTAGATATCACACGTCTCTCTCCCTGTCTCTCTCATGGATAGCCCTGCCTTGTTGAATGAACCAGCTCTTCACAAAACTACCTCACATTTCCTCTACACTTTGTCAGCTCACAGACACCTTCTTCCACAACATCTCTCTTTCACCCTTTCTGCGTCTCCCAGACAGACATTAAAATGCAAGACTTAATTATTTCACTAATCTCCATATACTTAATTAGAAAGAAAGTTGGGCTGTCCTGAGACTACACTCCATACGTGCCTCAGTCTCTGACGGTCAGATCAATATTCAGCACATGAGCCTCCTGTCATCGGTTTCAGAGACCACCAACATCAAAAGAGTTTTGCTGAGAGGATCAGTTGTATAAAGGCTGGGAGAAACCACTTAAAATAAGTAAAAATCATACAGTATTTTCTAGTCTGTCCTATCTGTTCTATTAAAACCCCAATATCATTTATAAAGTTGTAACTGTTATGTAATTAAAGGAGACAATGAGGTAATACTACTACTACTAATAATAATAATGATAATACATAATGAAAACAAATCAGTTTCATATGTTACACATATATTATAATTCAGGAGACTGTCAAAAAGGATCTTATTTGCTTATTATTGTGCTTATTTGTTTTTATCATGGTTTCATATTCTTTTTGTGCATTTAATAGTCCTTAAGAATGGAAATTTAAACGACTGAGCAAACTCCATCTGTTGAAGAAGATCCCGAAACATGCTTGAAAGCTCCAGAACTACTAAATGGACCCTAAGGTGAAATGGTTTTGTCAGGTGGTGATTCCAAGGTCACGAATGAACTTTATTTGTATCAAGACATCAACAGCAAGTTTTAATATAAGCATATAATTATGATATTGATTTTAATCGGTTTGTGGGTTTTATGTTTGATAGATCAGCAAGTTGTGCTAAATAATAATTGGCTGTGCGGAACCTTTGACTTGAGCCTTCAGTGCTGCGGAATTATTTTGGTCACGTACCGGAAGTAGGCAGGGTGACATTTACAACAGTCTGAAAACGAAGGCATGGTTACACATAGGTTGCGCGACCCCACGTCCTTCTAGTTTGTGTATAGTTTTCTTTTATATTCATGTGTAAGTGTTTAGATTAAAGTGTGCAATGGCGTCGTGGAGCTGTCGGCTTCTTTTTCAGCGGGGAACTCGCCTCATTTCTCTCCGAGCAGCAGCTGAAAGGTGGCTAATGCTAACTGGCTAGTTGTGTTAATGTAACTGAAGTTCGTTAGCAGCATGGAGCTGAAGGTTTCTGTAGATTTTTGTTTTTATTGTTTGGCTTAGCTTAAAGGTTCACTTGGACATTTTAACCGTGTATGAAAATGTATGGAAACATTGAAAGTTTACTAAATGATTCACGTGGAGACTGTAACAGAGGACAACATTGATAATGTTCAGTAATTAACGAGTAATGTGTTGATTGGCATCTGCAAGCAGGCGTGGGCACCAGGGTTCATTTAGTTCTGTGTAACTTCTCTAAAAAAATGTCTATGTATGACTCATCATTAAGCAGTGACATTTATGCACTTAAAATGCCCAAACTGTGAATGTCTTGTTACTCATCGGCAAGGACACTGCAGTGATTGAACCGCGATCTGATGCAGCAGATTGATAAATTATAATATCTGTTCAACTTAGTCTACTAAAATGACAGAGTAGCATGAGATCTGAAGCATCAAAGCGTATTTCATTGTAGGTAACAAAGTGAATACGTAAATTAGAGCTGGATTGATGATCCTTTCAAAAACAAGGAGCAATAATTTAGCTAATCGTGTAATTTATTTGACTCATGAAGATGTCCGTTAATTCATTCAGTGCCAAGGTTTCGTCATCCTCTCAAATATGAGAATTACTTGCTCATCTCTGTTTGTTGTAAATTGTATTGTATTGATTGAACACAGCTGTTAGAATGAGTCCGGCCTTTATTAGTCTGAGTCTGGACATAAGTCATGATGTTCTTGGTAAATAACCACACCTGGTTCCCTGATTTATTTATTTATTTTTTGCAGTCCTTCTCATTTGGTGGGTTGTGTCAGGACAGTAAAGACAACAACATGGTTCGATGAACACCTCACAGAGGAGAACCAGGAGTACATGAGGAGGAGCACGGCAGAGGAATACAAGAGACTAACAGCTGAAAAGCTCAACCCACTCAAAGATGAGCCCTGGGAGCGACACGAGTGGACGGAGGGTAGGTGTTGAGAGAGAGAGAGAGAGAGCTCCACACCTCATGAGCCCCCTTCCTTTTCGCACACACTTTATCTGATTTTTTTTTTTCAATTGTTCCTCTTCTCAGGTAGTCGAAGAGTTGGGTTAGTGGCCGTGAAGTTGGGAATGGGTCCAATCTGGACAAAAACAGGAGAAAGACATGTAGTCACCATGTTACAGGTACCACAGAGACACACGCGCCTGTCGCATTTTTCCGCTGTGCCTCAACTCTGCATCAAAACAGCAGCGGGCATTCTTGAGGAATTATAATGTGTGTTTGTGATTGTCATCCATAATGAGTTGACCAGTAGGTGAGAAAAGAATTCAAATGAAATGGATTGTTCTGTGGAGTGTGGTTGAAGAGTAGCAAATATTGAACACAGTTTCATCTCACCTGCAGGCTTTGATTGTGCACTCAAAATGTCTCATTGATCCTTAGCAAGCGACTCCTCCCTTACAGCACGGTGTAAACAGCAGATATTTGATGTCAGGTTTATTCAGATCACGTTTAAATCTCATCGACTAATGTGTCAGTCAAGTAAATTGAAAGCAAACCGCAGCCATGTGTGCTGACTCTAGTCTTTATTGGTAATGACATACTGTAGTAGGTAGGCATAACAAACTCCTATTTCAGTTTCAGCAAAATGTCAGCGTTAACAGTCCGATGATTTTTAAATGTTATCACCCCCACTTAATATCAGATTCAAGGCTATAAAGCAGTTTGTATCCCCACCTGCTGATTCACTTTCACAGTCATTTTTGTCCTTTCAGCTGATACAGGAACAGTCTGTGCTAGATGAAAAGCAGAACATTTACTTTCTCAAGGTGAAAGTACTCCCACCACTTTGGCACTCTGGTACACGTTTAATCCAAAGTGAAACTGAAAGTATGTCATAATGCAGTGAAAAGAAAAAGCACTTTTTTCCTCTTTTCCTTACAACGAATCGTGTATTGCAAAATTGCATTGCATTTTACACAAGGGACTTTCATGCAATTGCACATTTGTCTATGTTGGAAGTCTGGAGGAAACAGGTGGCTCAGTAAAAACTGCAGATGATGACAATTGTTAATCCAGCCTGTTGTTGTTTTTTCAGGTGCAGGACTGCCATGTAATAAAGTACCTGTCCAAAGAAGAATATGATGGACACAGCACCGCCCTCTTGGTAGGAGGGAAAAACGTATCACCATTCCATGTAAGAAATATCTGTTGGTATTATAAAAAACACTTTCTTTTGAGGTCAGGTTTATATTTTAGCCGTGAGATTGGATGTGTTGATTTTATGACGATTCATAAAAAATGTCTGGTAAGTGCTCTTGCTGGCGCATTCTACTAGCTGTCACTTGGTCCAGTTTTACAGGCTCAGTTTGCTTTAAAGCAGCTATAAACGATAGTTTTATAATAGCATATCAAACGCTGTAGAAGCAAAACCCTTGAATGTATCAAATTCAGCAACGGTGCATTTAATTGCTTCTGAATTCACCTTTTCATTTGTAAGAGGAAAAGTCTTTTTTTTTTTCCTTTCCCAAAAGTCACATAGTCTTGCTTTAGGCAAAATAAACTGTTTTGCAGTGGAGTGGAAAAGATTGGATTATTCTCAGCAGCTGTCATGGCACAGAAAGGTAATTTGATTATTGTGTGCTTATTTATTTTATAGAAATTGGCAACATTACTCAATTTAAAAAAAAAAAAGAAGAAGGAATTCACTTGGTTTTGAAATTTCTGGGCAGTGAAAACATTGTAACATCATGATTTTGGCTACAAAGAAATGTAATGTACCTTGAAAAATAAATTATAGTTAAACAGGCCATCTGAAAAAAATCTCAACAACTTAGACAAGTAGCATTTAATAGTAATTACATGGATCACTGATAGAGCTGTAACTAATGACTTATTTAAGAGAATATCATATCTTATCATACCGGCCGCTATGTTTTTAATAGCAGCCAAAACTCGCCGGCCTGTAACACATTTTTGCTCATTGTAGTTCTGGCTACATTTCATAATCATACAAACAAAAATCAAATCAGCACGACAGTTTTATGGAAACACAACTGAATTGTGTCATTTCCCTGTGGCATTGAGCTCACATCAGGCCCCCCAGTTCTAAGATCATATGTAAATACAAAGCAATAGCCAGGAAATTATATTCACTTGCTAACCATGACTAGATTTCATTTTGTGTCTAAATAAATGATATCCAAAAGATTTTGTCGCTGCTATGTCCCGCTAATAATGACAGGCACACTTTTGAAAAGTGTCATTTCATGATCGTAATTAACTCTTAAGGTCCCATCGTTGCCTCTGCCAGAACTCCATAACGAACACAGAAACCTGAGGTGATAGACAGCAACACTCTGACTTAAAGCTTCTCTTTTAAAGAAGTAGTTTTTAAGAAGATCCTCTCTTAGTATGTATGGGGGGGAATTTCTTCTTTTTTAAATGTTGTGTGAGTCCGTCTTCATGTGGTGAAAAACAAAAGAACAAGGATGCATAAATCAAAGTTTAATTTATTCACTGAGCGTCGATAGAAGCCCGATGGGTCGGTGTCAGGGTTTCACTCTCCAAATACGAAGTTGTTTTGAATCCCTCTCACACAGCCACACGACTCTCCAGTCAAAGACGGAGTTTGTCGGAGTGTGAAGCTTTGGCAGGCTGATTCTCAGTCAACAGAAGGGGAGAGAGAGTGTTTAGCGTGACTGGAGGGGCTGAGATGAGAGCTAGCCGAGTGAAAGCAAATGTCAGAGACAGTCACTGCCAAGTGTGCGTGCGTATGCCTGCGTGTGTGTTTGGCTGCCGTACAGTCAGAACAGGCCCACGGTTAATTTTAAAATGCCAAAGTCCAACTGCTGCTCACTGCTTGTACTTGTTTCACCACTTTAATTTTAATCTTTTCATTATTATTTTTGTTTTTTTCCATCACTCTGACTGACAGAGGTCTGAAAAGGATATGGAGATGTTCAGGAATGCAGGAGTGCCCCCAAAACAGAAAGTCACCACATTTAAGGTCTCCGACAATGCCATCATCAAGCCAGGTATGGTTGGTTTATGATTGAAGCAATACTCATTCTCAAAGCTGTCCGTGTCAAACACTGGATTTTAATAGCTTATGTTTTTGGAAAGTTCATTGCGAACTTTCTAAGGTAATTGTGTTTGTGGTGTGTTCAGGCACTCCCCTGTATGCAGCACATTTCCGACCAGGCCAATACGTGGACGTCACAGCCAAATCGTAAGTTCTGCTTTGCCAGCGTTCCCTCCTTGCTGGCATTGTCTCCTCTTGGCTTCCATTCCTACTTCTTACTTCTCCAGCATCACATTTTGAAAATATATCAGTTATTAATTTTGCAAGAAAGGGCAAACGTCTCTTTCTGCATCATTATCCTCTGAGGCAGCAAGTCAATGCACATGTAACCTGAAAGTATGAGTGCGCAGACATTTTCAGTGTCACTTTCGTGTGTTTGTGTGCAGCATTGGTAAGGGTTTTCAAGGCGTAATGAAGCGATGGGGGTTCAAAGGTCAGCCAGCCTCCCACGGCCAAACAAAAACTCATCGCAGACCAGGAGCTTCTGGACCTGGAGTAAGACACGCACGCACACACACACACACACACACACACACACACACACACACACACACACACACACACACACACACACACACACACACACACACACACACACACACACACACACACACACACACACACACACACACACACACACACACACACACACATATATGTACCGTGTAATATTCTCACCCATGCCAGACATGAACAGTTGGCTTCCCATAATCCAGTAATGTGAGCGTGTATGTCGTTAATCATCTCTGTTTAGGATGCAGCCAAGGTTTTCAAAGGGAAAAAGATGCCCGGCAGGATGGGCAACGTCTACATCTCAGCATATGGACTGAAGGTACACACACTCACAAGGACACACACACACACACACACACACACACACACACACACACGCGCGCGCGCATATACACATGGGGCTTTGAACTTATTTGTCCTTGACTGAAATTTCAGTTCAATATTCTCTCATCTACCTGCTCTCTGTGTCTCTCCCCTTCAGATATGGAGGGTCAATACCAAGTATAATGTGCTGTATGTTAACGGCTCTGTCCCCGGCCACAGGAACTGCTTAGTAAAGGTAAAAATGATCACGCACACACACACAGTCGGAGTGAGGTGGTAAGTCGAAGGTCAGCCCCAGCATGCTTAGTGTTCTCAACAAGACGGGTGACCTTGCACCTGTAAAACACCGCCACACCTGCAAGACAGTATGATCTATCTTCATTGACACTGTGCTGGTTCAGCAGTGTGTGTGCCTGTGCATGCATCTCTTTGTGTGTCTTTCTGTGTGAGAATGAGAGTGCTTCAGTGATGTTAGTAATATCCACAGCATCCATCTCCATACTCAGCATGTTGTGTGTGTGCGTGGACACACACACACACACAGCCTATTATTTGTTTTGCAGACAAGCGATAATGAATACAAATGTGCATTGCATTTCCCCCAGCTCAGCTATCTTACACACAAACACAAACACACACACACACCTGGATCCACTTCAGATTATATTACCCTAAAGGGAACACATGCAGGTTAATAATGTTTGTTAATTATTGGGGGGTTTTATTAGTCTGCGCAGCCTGCATGTCCCAATGTAAATGAGCTACGCTTTATTGATCAAAAATTAAGGCTAAGTCTGCAAATAGTAATAATTTTCATTGCTTAAACTGTAGATTGTGTGTTTTTTTTTTTTCAATCATTCAGCCCAGTGATTCACTGACTCCGGAGATGGGGGGGGACTTGTGTAGAGCCAGTGGTGTGTATGACCAGGGGGAAAATGTTGAGTGGATGGATATGATTCGTGTGGGAACACTGAACAAACACTGGTTTTATTTGCTCCAACAAAGTTTAACTTGTATTATTGTTGTATTAATATTTCCCTCAATATTGTTAATGACTGGTTAAAATTGAGCTTGAAATCCCTAAGATTTCAGTCTTGCTTTATTCGTTGACACCTGTGGCTACTGCCATAAGGACAAGTGCGGTTCACAACAAACACTCCTGGAGTTGTGAAATCCAAAACTTTTTAGAAAATGGCAAATGTCTAACTCATTTTTCTGTGCCCACGGTGAGGTTTCCAAAGACCTTGTTTGCTACAGTCCAAAACCCAAAGGTATTCTAGTTGGGATGAAATAAAACACAGAAAAGCAATAAATCTGATTTTATTCATTTGAGAAGCCAGAAAATTCAAATTTGTGGCATTTTTGCTTGAGAAATGAATAACAATCCTCAAACCTGTTGGCAGCTACAAACCAGCACTTAGTATTCTCATAAGTGTGTGTGTGTGTTCCAGGTAAGAGATACCATACTGCCAACAAGGAGCTCCACCCTGCTAAACCCTCCTTTCCCGACCTACTTCACCGAAGAGGATGGTGACCTGGATGAAGACCTCTACGATGAAGGCTTGTTCATTCACACAGAGCCATCATTAACGCTGACCTGACCAGACACACTCACACACACATGCACCCATGTGACATTTTCACCTAAACCCGCAAACTATGTTTGGATCCTGTAATAAAGAGTAATTCCTTTGAATGTCTTGAGTCCCTCTACTTTTTTGTGTGAGATACAACAGCACCAACAACAGTCTGTTTGATCCAAATAGTTATTACAGTCCCTCACCCCGAAACCATGGTAACTGTAGGAGTGATGATGTCACGAGAGGATCCCCAAGCAGAGAAAGGGGGGAAAAAAGACGATAAAACAAAACAGGACAGAGGGAGATATTGTGGAGAAATGTGCAATATCTATGCAGGATAAGGGGAGGAGGGGGTGAGCTGGATACAATGAGCTGCAGAGTGAAAGAGTGAGGGGAATACAGACCGAGGAGGGAGAGTGTATGTAGGTAGGGGTGAAGGAATGAATGGGGTAGAAGGCATGGAAGCAAATACAAAAGAGTAGAAACAAGCAGGGTGGGAGACGAGTTGGTGAAGGTGTGGAGGGCAACGAACGGGGAGAGGCATGGATGGAGGCTGACAAAGGTTGACATTTGTGCATAAGAGGATAAATGAGGACATTAATGTTGCAGCAGGAACCGCTGGGCGCTTAAGTCTGTGTGCGTGTGTCTGTGTACAGCAGTATTTAAATGAGAAAGCCTCAAGCAGGGGGGCTGACAGATTCCCTCCCGCATTGTGTGGACCCCTCCTTGCCTTCTGTAGCAATAAATAATCAAATCAGAATCATGTCCTCCAAAGTGTTCGACTCTTGTTTAACGTAAATGCGTCCTCGGAGGCCTCTGCTCTATATCTGCCTTGTAACTGACAGCAGCAACAACAAGGCTTTTGTTTGAAATACTGACAAGTGCCAGTGATGCCTAACAGGAAGCCCTGCAACAACTGCAGATAGATACACACACAGCATCAGTGCCTAATTGATACACACAACCGGCAGACTCGGAAATGCGTAACATGCAGTGGCTGGTTGTCATTTAGATAAAAAAGATGTGAGGTGGTGATTCAGTTTGTGGCAAACAGCGTCCTGCTCTATATAACATGCCACCGCTTGTAGGTCCATAAGACAGCAGCAGGTTCTTTGAAATGGTAATGATATCGTTTGAAAGTCCTGCTCTGTGGAGCCTGCACATCATCAAGCTCTTGTGGGGGTGGACGAGAGGAGAGCAGAGAAAAGAGGGGAGGGTGTGTGTGTGTGTGTGTGTGTGTGTGTGTGTGTGTGTGTGTGTGGGGGGGGGGGGGTCGCTGGCTGTTAAAGCAGCAGAGCAGAGAGAGAAGACGATGAACTCCAGCCTGGTGTGCGTGCGTGTATATGTGTGCTTGCGTGAGGTAAAAGACCAGTAGGTTAGCCAGTTTTGCATAATCCACCCAATGAACTAAATGACCCCATGTGTAGACAGATGAATAAATGTGCTTTGATATCATTTGCCAGACAGGAACCGCTGGCTTACCCCCACTGTAGTGCTAAACACCGCTGTCAGGGTTGTAAGGCCAAAATTCACTGGGCCTTCAGGTTTGGTAAACTGCAGCTAAACCGGATGTCTGAGCCGCCCAGTGCAGGAGTGTCCTGGGAACCTCATGTCCGCCCTGTAGGCACTGGACTTGCATTAATTAACAAGTGGTTGTTATGGTATCAGATAATCAGTAATTCTGGCACCCAAAATAAATTGTATTTGTATTATTGTATTATTATTAGCTCTATAAGTTTGACACTTGATTATAGCATTGCCTTCAAGAGAACATACATAGTAAAAGGTTTGAAACTTGAAACTATTAAATGATATAATTCTCACTGACCTTTATGACAGTAAATCTCAGTCAAACCACATCTGGAGCAGGTTTAAGTTAAACGTCTGTAGGTTCAGACTAAACCACAGGTGCAATTAAAATCACAGACACTGAAGAGGTGGGGTTGAGGGGATCATGTGACTTTGGCCCAGACAACACAGGATTAGATCCGTTTTAAACCCCAGCTAAGGTAATTACAGAGCAACATTCTCGCTTTGTTGGGACTCGGGGTTGTGTCGAGCGGGCCTTGCATAACCAAACACCTTGAATATCTAAAATATTAAGCCTATCCATTGAGAAGACTTGGTCTCAGCAAAGGCTGCAACTAACAATTACTTTCATATTTTCTTTTTAAATTCATTCATCATTTGATCTACAAAATGTCAAAAAATAGGGTAACAGTCATCATCAAGTATCCAGAACCCAAGCTGAAATTTTAAAAATGTTTGTTTTCTTCTGACCAACTGTCCAAATCCCAAATATTCACTTCAGATTTCAGAGGTTGGAACCAGAAGGTTTTTTGTATCTTTGTTTAAAAAACAATCAATTAATTTGATCAAACGGGTCGATTATCTTAGTTCTGAAAGAAAACAAATGGCCTGAAAGACTTGCAACTTATTTGAAATCTTCCTATAATGACTTTTGTCTCGACTAGGACGTGATTTCAGACTTGCTCTGACAAGACTTGAGAATCTAATAGAACCAAAACCCATAAAAAAAAGTGAACGAGCTGTTAACCAGTGGGAGCAAGAAGCAATTTAAAGACAACATGCTCGAGCAAGCCCTGATGTGGAGGCCCACTGAAGTTACCACTCAGTGGAAAACACACAAGTTTGCAAAATTAGTGCTGATTTAAGTGCTCCCACTGTAACCCCACTCGTTTCCTTATCTGTCAAACTGTCTAATATCTGATCCCTAAAAGCATTTGCATTCGCTAATTAAAGAGCTTGCCAAGTTTTGGATGGATCTAAACGTTTTGGGGAAATTACTTGGAGTGTGTGAGTGAAGGTCGGCCTGAGAGTTTGACCGCAATCTGACATGATGGATCTACTGCTCTACTTCTGCTGGCTCAACACATGAGAGATCTGATTTCCATTAGTAAAGACACACACGCAGACATAATCACACACAGCAACGCACACAGCCTATCTCCTATTGCTTTCCACACACACTGCGACTGCCTCTATCTCTCTCTTTCACTCACACACACACACACACACACACACACTTTTATTGCCTCCTTAGCAAGCAAAGACTCTCTGCCCAAGACTGGTCAGCACTTATGATGCCACTTCCTCGCCGTGTTTACTCAAAGAGTGTTGAACTGACCTGCACCTCAACACACACACAAAGAGGGAGAGGGAGAGAGATCAGTACGTATGTGTTTGTGTGCGTGGTGTGTTCCTTGCAATATGAATTATTGAGTGTGTTATTTGAGGGACAGCTGGCTCTTGAACACATTAACTCCCTCAGTCACAAAGCTAGTCATACGGCTACAGTGACGGGAGAAAGGAGGGAAATGAGAGAATGATAATGCAATTTCACACTGACTTCAGTATCAGTCGGCCATGATATTATAAAGTGTTTATATAAGCTCTCAAGTCAATTAACATGAGGAATAGAATGAACTAATCTTTTCACCAGAAAGAGAACATTATGTTGTTTTCATTAGCCTGAGTACAATCACAGTCTGCAAATAGAGGCGCCTGAGTGACATTTGAAGTTTATAACAGTCACTCATGAAACGATTGTTCTGACTCAGTCATGTGTTGCATAATGATTTGTTTCTGTTTCTGAGTGAAAAATCGAGTGACTCAAATCCTTAAATTACGTACATATAGTAAATTTTTTTCCACGAGCTTCCACTGCTTGATGGAAAGTAAGCAAGACACTAACTATAGACGTTTGTAAGTACGCTGTTTATTCTAATTTAATCCAATAGAAGGCATTTTGGGGACTAAATGAGACGAGAACTCTGCTTTGAATTTCACATGCTCGACTGTCACCACACATCCCTCTAAGCCTCACTGCCGGTGGTCCTGCTGTGGCGAGCCCCTCCTGAAATGTGCACACCTGAGCCTCATGAGCGTGTGTGTGTGTTCATGTGTGTATCTCTGGTGTGTGTGACACCCCCCACCCATGTTGGTAAATTTGGGTTCCTTCCTTCCAGCACCACTGGGTGAGAGCAGGGTGCAGCCTTTGGGTCCCCACCTTCCTCTCCACAGGTGTCTCTATCCTGCCTTCAGATATGTTTTATGTTGTGTGTGTGTGTGTGTGTGTGTGTGTGTGTGTGTGTGTGCGTGCCTCTACTTATTTGACCTTACAAAGGCGGTCTTGTTCATTACCTTTTATTGTCTCTGTCTGTCTCTCACTTTTCCCCTCAATTAAAGCCCACCCTGAAGCTGAGACATCTCCATGGTAACAAGGACCAAAAGAAGGAATGGAAAGGTATTGGCATGGGAATAGCGAACAAGATAAGGGAGAAATTTGGGATAAAAAATCAAAAATTGAAAATACACTCCGGCCTTTGACTCAGTCTTCTCGGATATAGCAAAGTGGTAAATTGTTGCCAAAATGCCTGCAATCATCCTTTAACGGTCACAGCATCAGCATGTACTGTATAAGTGTGCTGTTCTGCAGAGTTTAAATGAGCCGTGTTGTGACTTGGCGGTAAATGTCAGCGGTTTTCAGCCGGAAACCTTCACGGCAAGAATGTGACCACGGGATATTGAGTAAATCAATATGTAAGCCAAGGGAGGAGGCTGGAGGTGGGCGGTAAAGAAAGAGGGATGCTACCGCAGGTGAAAAAGGAGGAGAAGCAGAAGAGAAGGAGAAGGATGAGGGGAAGAGAAGAAGTGCGGGAAGAGGTGACATTGAGAGGAATTAACTTCTCTTCCTGTCTGACCTTTGACACTCAGGGAACAGATTAATCTCTGACATTATCCGTGTGTGCAGGCGGGTTTGGTATGAAAATATCAAAAACCAATGATGTGTTGATCCGTCTCCCTTTGCTTTTCAACTCCCCTATCATGTCTATGGCTCACATCAAAAGCATCAAAAAATGACATTTGAACAAATCCAGACAAATAAAACCAAAACTACGGGCATGACTAGACAGCAGTATGGGTAAGTGGGAAGGTATCTCTTTTGTGATTTGGGTGAAGTGACCCTTTATGGTGTCGTTTCTCAAAAAGCTCTTCTCTTGCACACTCCCACGCACATACCCAAAGTGATGACATTTCTCACTCCTGAATAGAAAGCCATTTAGCCTGACTCACACAGAGCAGCGGACACAAAAGCAACAGTACAAAGAGGGAGCAAGACAGTAGGGGGTCTCTTAATATAGTGGAGTATGAAATACATTAAAAAGCATGATTTTACAAGTTGAAAACCATATATACAAATATAGAATGTATGCATCAATTGAGGATGAACAATAGATACATTAACTCATTTTCAGAATATCCCGATTCTATGGATCATTATAGTTCATTTTCAAAGCTTCGTCAAAAATGATTAAAAATCAAATTGGGTTTTGTGTGAAAATGAAGTCAAATTACTGCACTGTGTGGGTATTCCACTAATTATGAAAACCTTCATCCTCTATGAGGCATCTCAGGAGACCTGTGTGTGCTGTGTAGAGAGTGTGTGTATGTGTGTTTGGGGAGGGGTGGGGTGAGGAGGGGGGTGGAGTGTGGGGGTATATTATAGACTAGAGGGAGGGCAGAGTGGGAGCAACTGAGAGAAAATTACATCTGTTTTTGGTCAGCAAAAATACCTCATAGATTTACTTAAAGAGGCAGTAATGAAGCTGCCAACATGCAGTACACTTAAGTAATTCACACACACACACACACACACAGTCGTGTTTCAATCATTTTGAAGGACATTGCATTGACTTACATTCATTTCCTGGAAACCATCATCCTAACAATAACCAAACTCGTCTTAACCCTAAACCAGCTCTTCACCCTAATATTTAATGATTTATTTTATGGGGACTGGTAATCCAGTCCTCACAGCGTGATTCTGTGAACAGATTTATGTCCCCACAACATGGCTAGCACACAGTACACACACAAAATAATCACAACAGTATGCAGACATATCATCTCATCAGCCCAGCATTAACTGCAGATCACATACTATCCATCCTGCACACACACACACACACACACACACACACACCTGTGTACTATCCCAGCTCTCATCTCTTCCCCTGCAAAGCTTTTAATACACCTGAGATCATCAGAGATCATCCAGATATCTACATGATAACAATATCAATTATCACAGCATCATGTTGAATCAGCACACATTCCCTCAGTCGACACAGACTGAATGCTAATGAAGATGCAGATCAGCGGTTTCAAAGAGCCAGTGGGTCTTATGTGTATCTAAAGTTGAAGTGCATGCCTGTCTGTGAGGCAACACTGCCTCTCAGTGGTTTATACAGGACCTACACAACCAAACACACACACACATAGATAAGTGGAGAGTGTATAGGAAAACTGGTATTTTTCCAAAGAGCATGCGTAAGGTTGTGTTTCTTTGTATGAAATGCTGATTTGTGTATGTGTGTGTGTGTGTGTGTGTGTGTGTGTGTGTGTGTGTGTGTGTGTGCTGATCTCTCTGCTCAGTCGGTCACAAAAGGACCTGTGAGCATTATATGAAACTCCGCACTCTCACTTATAGATCGTAATATTTTCACAATCAAACTTTTAGGCACTAACTGCATTTTTCATGGACATTTTTGTGGCTGATTTCCCCCATGTCCTAAATATTTCATCAGCCTTGTCTGCGAGACATGCAGACCAAACCTGAGAGGTTATTTTAAAGACGTCTTTGTTCAAGCAGACTGTAATGCCTCTACACCTGCCTGTGATCTGTAACAACTGACCTCTTTGGGCAAAATCTGTATAGTGAGACTGTATAGTTACTCCCTGCACTCAAATCAAGTCACAAGAAAAGTCATCACTAGACTGACCCCCAAACATACACTCTGTTCAGATAACAGTACCAGAGTTTGCAGACAGATACTGCAGTGTTGGATATTTAATAACAGCAAAAAAAATGTCTGGGATGAGGTTTGGGTATGAAGTAGAGATGATCTCAGAGTAGCCCAAAAAGCAGCAAGAATGAGTTACCTTCTGTATTTTTGCTCAGTTTCAAACCACCATCCTCTGGTATGACCTACTGAAGAAGTCAGGGCAGTAAAAGCAGCTCCGTAGATCATTTTCATCTTTTAAAAGACGTTTTTCAACTATTTTACGTGAGCATGGCGTGGTCTGTTGCATCTGTAATCACACCCAACACTGATGTCACAGTGTACTGAGACACCCTGGAGTACACTTCCACATCACTGCTGCAAGGTGAGGATGTTAAACCACTGGAGGTCAGCAAAAACAAAATTTTCAGCTGGTGTTAAGTCAGTCTGTAAGTTCTATCAAAAGTTTAGCCCCCTTCCTTATTTGGGTGTTGTACCACACGCATCAATGTTGCTAAATTTATTCTGATTTCCTCCATCACATGGGAGTAAGTGGATTTAAAGGAGGGCTGGATCATCTATAGACACACCGATATGTGTCATTTCTTTTAATGCAGCTACATTTTATGTAAAATATTGAATTTTAATTTTGACATTTATATGTTCTTTCATGCACAATGTAGAGACATGGTTTTCAGAAAAATTTAATTATATTTCCAAGAAAGAGCCTTTTCAGTTTCAGGGTCACTCCAAAATGAAACGTTATAAAGACCGCTGTCTTCGTCTGTGCCCTTGTAGAAGGAATGAATGGGCATTTCTCAATGTGTTAAATAGCTAAAAAAAAACCACACTGACAACTGAGGACACACTGAGGACACACTGTGAGCACCCTGCAGGTGGAGCAGGACAGGAGAGCTCTTCAGAGGCGCCAGGTGTCACTGAGAGATACAGACACTCCACTTTAAAACCTGTCAATTACTCTTTTCATATCAACACAGCCTACTTCTAATGAATAAAATACTTTAGGATGGACGACTTCACCTTCACCTGATCCACCTGGAATGAGAAGGTGTTTTTCATCCAGGAAAAAGCTGGGCAGAAAAGGAGCTGAGCCACTGCAGCCGACAGCTGTTAACCACCGTGGAGGAGGTCACACTGTGGAAAATATCTACTGTGTTTAATTTGAATGGCCTAAAGAAACAGGAATGACTGCTGCCAGAGATGAGCAGAGTCACATCCTCAACACCAAAGAGGATAGAAGCACTACCCTTCATATTATGAATAATACAGTAACAATATGCAGGAGATACTCGCAGCATATAAAGTGTTTCAAAGGGAATAACAGGTTCTCTCCATTCTATGTCTGAACTGGGTGAATACTGACCGAATTAATTAATTCCTGTTTAATCAGTATCAGTTGGTGAGCCTGTTTCATCTGTCAGGTTTCAAAGTCCAACTGAACTTAATTTTTTCTTCTACAGCACGTATGTCTGCTCAGTAAAACAACATAATCAGAACATAAAAAGAAAAAAATTCCTATTTTATATGTTTGGTTTCATGATAGGGGCCCTCAGGGTCACCTAACAACATTTGATGCTGCTCTGATGATATTTTCAAAATCTTCAAAGACTCTTCCCACCATCTGGATGAAAAAATATTCTGTCTGTTGCACAATGAAAAAAACAACATCAACTCAGTTAATAAGTTGCAGCTTTTTCCTAATCCAAAATAATAATAATAATTTACACAAACTACACCAATATTTAAAAATGTCATTATCGGTTATATTTGTTCATAATGATGTTACTTTGTATTGTTTTATACAAAATTACTCATTACTACTCTCTGTAAGAACTAGATTGCCAACTAGTGAGCAGACACATGCTCATTCTGCTATCATCATTAAACAACTTAAAAACTGACCTGCTAATGTCATGATCAGTTTGGATGCTGGTCTGGTTTTACACACTTTAATGCCACTGCAAACGAAACACGTACAGTTTCCGACAAATTTACGTGCCTTAATCTAAATTACTTACTTTACTATCAACTTTACTTTGAATCTTTGTTCCTACTTTTGGCTGAGGCTCAGCAGTCAACCAAACATGGACACCAACACACCTCCTCAGAGAGAGGAGAAAGAGAGAAAAATAGGATTTATGGTATTTCCCCAAATATATTTTCTTACATTTAATAATGGTAAACCATTATCACGTTGTAGTGTTTGCTGTGTCCTCTTGGAGGAGGCAGAGTCCCTCATATTTTTTAACATGCAGCTTGGCAGCACTAGAGGAAAATCTTGTCTCTTCTCCTGGCCTTGCTGTCTCTTGTAGTCTTTGTTTGCTTTGTTCCACTAAGCTCTCTCCGTCTTTAGAACACCAGTACCGCACACTTTGTTGTAATATCTATTTATTGAGGATTAGAAACATGAAAAACATACAAAAAAAGCCTGTGAAAATATGAAATAATCGTACACAATGAATAGCAAAAGATTTATATAAACCATTGATAACATTAAGTCTAGTGTAGTAATCCTCTAAGAAACCTTTATCAACTATATCCTCAGCAGTTGCTGACGTTGGCACCATGCTAGGAGAGCGTGTTCGCATGTAGTGGTTCATTTTGTGCTTGTGTGAGCAGTAACCTGAGCTTTGAGAGGTTGCTATTTACATGAAGGTGTGAATGTTTGGCTGCAGTGACCATGCAGGGTTTTATGTGTGCATTTTGGTGCATCCATGTCTGAGTTTGGGAGAGTGTGGTGTATGCAGAGTTGTCCGAGTTCAAGTTTTCTGGCTCCATGAACTACGACCAGGTGGTGTGCTCGTCCTCTGGGTATAAAAGTGGGGAGGCAGGGTGCAAGGATGGATGACAGATGAATGGATGAATGATCCATAAAATACAAATGAGTTAGAGCCACGATGTACAGATTGTTGGAGAGATTAGATTATGACAGATGTTTGTGCGCTTGAATGTATGGACGCCACGTTGGGTGGAGGCCTGGTCAGGAGAGTGGTGGCAGGGATCGGGTGCTGACCGAGCCGTACTTCACCCTGGACGGTGATGGAGGAGGCTGGGTGAGGTGAGGGGAGGAGGGGGACGGACGAAGGTGCCCGCTCGGGTACTCCCTCCCAGTCCCAAAGTACTCTGAGCCGGGAGCCTGTGATCGACCTCTGGGCCTGCGTAACTGAGGTGGGGAGGAGGAGAAGATGGGCATGCATTTGTACTGGGAGGGAGAGGGGGGGGGGTGGAAGGTGGGGGAAGAGTAGGGCCCAGGCACAGAGTGACGAATGGGTGATGGGTGGCTACCAGGTGAGGGATGACGGCCTGGTGAGGGGTGGCGGCCTGGTGAAGGGTGAAGAGCTGGTGAGGGGTGGCGGCCTGGTGAGGGATGACGGCCTGGTGAAGGGTGATGACCTGGTGAGGGGTGGCGGCCTGGTGAGGAGTGACGGCCTGGTGAGGGGTGGCGGCCTGGTGAGGAATGACGGCCTGGTGAGGAGTGACGGCCTGGTGAGGAGTGACGGCCTGGTGAGGAGTGACGGCCTGGTGAGGAGTGCCTCCCAGACAAGGGTTCACGGTTGCTGGGTGGGTATTCCATGCTGTGTTTGGGAGATTTGGGTGATTTAGGCATCTTGGGTGTATTGGGTGTGCTGTGCATGGGATGAGAGGAGGAGTAAGAGTTGGCACTGTGAGTGGGAGGGGCCTGGCTGGGAGACGTGGAGTCTCCATTGTTGCCGACTTTGTAGAGGAAGACATCATACTGAAGGGGCGGGCTGGTCTCTGGGTGGAGCTTGGTTTCTTTGGGGAGGAGCACCTCCAGGCCAATAGTAACTCCATCCTGATGTGGAAATATGGTAAGTAGAGAAGGATGGAACAATGTGGGGACAGTCAAAAATAATTCTTAAAAATATACAAGCCATGGATGAATTATGAGACAATGGGCCCTTAGTCACAGACTCAATAACTTTGATCTGCAACAACTGATTATTTAAGTTAATAGGACAAACAGTTGCTTTTTACACATCCAGCAGATATGGAGCAACATTATCATTCATTTGGAGTCATGTCTGTGGCCACCTGGCCAATACAAGTCCAATATTCACTCTCCTATTAGCTCCACTGACTCCTGAGATAAATATTCGGCTCTTTAGCAGCTAAGTGCTCCACGGTGTGAACCAGCTACAGTTGCTTATTTTGTCTTTCTGCAATTTGGTGCTGGGCAGGTACCACACGAAGTGTTTTAAGAGCTTCTTAGCTGAAAAAAGCTGCCTGCTGTGGCCAAAAAGACGACGGTATGAGAGCAATGAGAGTGAACCAAATTGTAACTGTAATAGTAGTAGCTGTGACTAGAAAACCAAGACAATGAGCTAAAAAATGCCATAAAGCTCAGTGGAGCTGAGAGGAACTACATAATCGGGCACTAATTCTCTGTGGGTTCATCCCCTTTCCCATACAAGTATGATTTATTGTTGATATAAAAAATTGATTACAGCCACTTTAACCATAACTCTAAGGTTCTTGTGTTGGTTGAAAACTGTTTCTGAACACCAATTCAGACAAAAATACTATAACATACTGTATAAAAATGCAGTAATAATGTTAGACCATTTAAAACAAACCTCTAACACCTGTTATATTTTCTTAAAGCACAGATTTTAAGCTCAGGACATTGTGATCAGGGTGTGATCTCCACTTTTGACTGTTGTCTGTGACTTTTCAACAAGATGGATGATTATAACAGTAGTCCCTGTAGGCCTGTGCCAAATAGATCCATTCAGTAATCCATCAATGCATACAGGACAGATAAAAGGTGCAAATGATCAGCATTAGACATGGAGGAATAAAAGAGAACAACAAATGATACAAATGTTGTCTAAAAAAGTGCAGACAAAGGAATACAAAAAGATATTTCAACATTCATGTCTACTTCTTATTAATAAAAACTCACATTCAGGTGGGGCATAGACTTTATAGAATCCACATTAAAACACAGTTACACTTGTGCTATCTTCTAGTCACTGTGGAGAGCTGTCCGTGGTGCTGAATGGGCGCACAGTCCCATTGATTGTGTGGTGTAATCTGTGAGCAGCCTACTGTGGCACAAAAGCAGGGTCAGCCGTGCATTCACTTATTATTAGCAGGGGAGCAGTTGGGCAGTAGTTAGCTTCATTGTGAGCAGACATGCAGAGAAAAAGAGAGAGAGCGAGAGAGAGAGAGAGGCTAGAGGGAAAGTAGAGCTAATAGCAACACACAGGGACAAGCTGGATAAAATTAAAAAGATTTATTCCAACAACTGTGAACTATAATCCTCCATGTATACTCAAAAAAGTACAAAAGAACCCCAAGTACATTAAAGTATTATAAATCACATTGAAAACCAAGACACAGCGTGTGTAATATAGGTATATAGATTCAAATATCAACTCCAAGCAATTACTTTGATCTCATGTAATCTAGACATATCCACTTATTAGCAATGTCAAACATGAATATTTCGCAAATACAGATTCACTTGATTTCCACTTACTTCTTTTGCAAATATTACGTTTTCAGACACTTTTCGTTGATAACACCAATGCATGCGGGCAGAGGGAGACAGTAAAGCGGGGCAGGCAGAGGTAAGGGGACGGGTTTGGGGAAACAGGAGAGCAGACAATGAGGGGGTCAAGAGTTCATTGGCCAAAGACCAAGGCAGAGCATCAGTGGAGAGGAAAGTCAGTCATTAGTTGGTCCAAGCCAGAGATTTTAGTCCAGCGTAAGAGGCGGATAGAGGAAAGGAAGGAGGCAGCAGTGCCACTATGTGATCAGCATTGGCATGGCGGCCTTGTAAACAGGACTATTGTGCTTCTCAAGTTGTATCCTTAAATTCAGCTTGTGCTTACTTTTTACCTTGGGCCTAATTGGACTCTTTTAAATACACAATATGCACTTTGCAAGATGTAAACAATGTTAGCCTATAATGATTTGTTGTTGCCTGTGTGCTCATTAAATATTTTGGTCTGATTCTCCAGCAGCACACTTTGCCACATGGTGATATTATACCAGGTTGTTCTGGAGCATGTTTACCTCAGCGTTTTCCTCTGTGTTGTTAGGGGTGTGGGCTTGGTCGCGGACGACAGAGGTTGGACGGTTGTTCTCGTGTTTTGGGGAATGAGAGTTGAGGATGTTCATTGACCCCTCCTCCTTGGGAGCCAGTGGGGACTTTGCTGGGTCCTCCTGCTTCTGAGGGTCATCCTGCAGGGAGAGTTGGTAACTTCTTATACATGCCTCACACGTACAAACACAGCTCCATATGCACACAAACAGGACAAATAGGACACAAACTCCCATGGAGACTGATAGACTTCTCACCCTGATTTGTCACTGTATAATTTCACATGTATCAAAAATTTACTTTATGTCATTTGAAGGGATTTGGTAACATCCAAGAGAGCTCTTCCCCATGCTAGAGATGGCAATTTTTAAATAATACAGGTCACAGTATGGACTGATAGTGGACACGTGTGCTTAGACCTTCATCTAATCAACTAATCATGCCTCAGAATTAAAAAAAAAAAAAACATTTGGACCTGTGACATTTAAAAAACTGCATTGCAGACCATGTGTCTGCAGGGCCTTTTTAGCCTCTAGACCTGACATTTAGAGCATCCGGAAGTCACAGACACTTATCTATAACCACTGCACTGAAATGCCAGCAGAGCTCTAAGAGTGGTAGCTTATATTAAAAAAGCAAGTCACAGTTCGACCACTTGATTTAGCTCAGTCAAGTGTGGGTAATGAAGTGAGGTGAAGTGATTTTTAAAATCAATCAGTGTGTGCTTGTGTTTGCACAGTACATCTGTGTATGCATGTTATGTATGAAGTTGCAACGTCTGAGGTGTATGCAGTTGTCAGTGTGAGAGCTGTGTGTGTATGACTACAAAACCATTGTGTCTGTGCACATCTGCATGTGTCAGTTTGTTGATGTCTAAGCCATCGATTGATTGGTTTGTCACAGACATATGAAGGTCATGGGCACAGCAGGCAGTAAGTAGGACACCATTGATCAGCCATAGTGGTTAGTGCTGAACAAAACTCTCTAAATGCCCTTTCACACCAGAGAAAACAAGCTCAAAAAGCTTTCAGTCATAGAAGCAAAATTGCTTTATTCTGTTGATCTCATAGGATTAATCTGTGTTTACATTTTACCACTATTAACAAGATTCCCCATTAGTTATTGAGATTGAAATTCTAGCCACTTACATCATCATAACCTTATATATTGTGCTGGCTTAGTAACCCAGTAGGTGACTGATAAATCTGCCAAAGAACACAAACCCTTACTCACAGAAACATAGATAATGCATCAATGCAAACACACTCGTATTCACAGACACACATGCTGCTACAGAAAGACATTTGCTTTATAGAAGCAGCACAAGCACAGCCTTTGGAAGAGAACTGGGTGGAAAAGGGGAAACCTGCTGCGCTGGGACCCTAAAATGGCTGTCTGAGCTCTACGAGCACAAGAACGAAGCGAGCTGTTAAAACAAAATGGAGGCTCTGTTTCCTCATTGGGCTTCTCAGGAAGCTGCAGAGGCACAGGTAATAGAGGAGAGGCAGCAAATGTGGGAACTCACTATTTATTCACACAGCAGTGACTACATAGCACCTCTGAACAACTGGTTGCAGGAAGCCTAGTAGGGGGTGATTAATCATTTCACATACAGTGTATGTGGTATAAAGCTGATACAAGATCAGATGCAGGAAGAGTTTTGTGGAAGTGAGGTCTGCGGCAGAAAGGGGAGCCAAAACCTGGGCATCTAGTGGTTACACAGTGGGTACGTTCAAAGCAAAGCCAGGGAGAAAAACTGCTGCAGGATGTTTCCACTCTGCTTACCTGTAAGTGGTTATAAGGGTTTCTGGGTTTATATTCCCAGGTGTAGCTGGTTGTTGATGGCCTCTGAGGGGATCGGTGAGTGTGAACAGCATTAAAAACACATATACTGTACATTACAAACTATTGGTGGAAATCCCAATGAGAAGTTACTGATTTAAAAGGGCACCACAGTGGGTTGTGGGATGTGTGCATAGAATTACAAGCTTAGGTTAGCAGTCGGGTTTTAGTTCTGTGAATCAGAACAGACAGATGGCCGTGCACATAGACAGAGAGATAAACCGAGACAGGCCAAAAGAAGTCAAATCACAATGTAAGCTGGCAGACAGAAAACATAGGGGAGGACATTGAGAACAAAGAGGAAAATAGATGGAGGTTATGACACATAACACAAACAAACATTGGGAAAAGAAATTACACATGAAGATGATGGACAGAAAGAATTAGACAAAGAGGATGAATGGAAGAAGAAAAAAAGAGAATAAACATGAGGAGAGTTGAGGCGTACCTGACAGATAATGTTGTCATAGTACGCCAGGTTGTGAGTGTGAGCTTGGGGAGCAGGCGGAGGGGTGTCACACAGTTTCCTTACATTTGGCTGCGAGCCATCGGCTGTTGTGGAAACTGACAGGCCGTCCGTCTGCGGCTCGGTGCTCTGTGGGCGGTACTTACTGCAGGTGGTGGTGGTGGTGGTGGTGGTGGTGGGGAGCAGGAGAGCAAAGACAGAGAGATTTGTTTGATAAATATTTGCAGCTGGTGTGTTCGTGCATTTGTATCTCTCCAGATACACATTTTCCTACATTTCTCTGCACAGGGTGAAATGAAACGCATATACACAAAAATGCATCATCACAGTCAAAGAACGTAAATAATCCAGTGGATACCAAAGGGAATTAGATCAACTCTAAAGGCTACATTGCAGCTGGTGACTATTAAATACAATTTGACTGTATTAGATGGATTTCTCTCACTGTTCACTGCTTGTCAAAACTTGTCTTCATCTCAATTTAGCTCCATTCTCCCCCCCCTTTCCCTCCTGTGCACTCTTCATCATTTCATTTCAACATGCTCCATCAGTCGTTAGGTTGCAAAGTCTTAGAGGAATTACACTGACATAGGCACAGCCACCTCTGTTTTTACCCTCTCACCCAATCACACACCTGCGTTTGCGAAGCCGTTTGTTCTCATTCTTGAGGCGGTGCAGCCTCTTGGCAAAGAATACGATGATCATGAAGAGGAGGATGAGCACCACGGAGGACACGCCCACCACCACGCAAAGCACCTGGAACTCCGAGACCGCCCAATCACAGCGAGTGCCTTTGTTCCAGATGTAGTCCTGCATGTTGCACCTGGATGCAGAGCGACACGAAGCAGCAATATTGGCCTTTTTGATCAATGTAACACTTTGAACTTGCCATTTTTTGCAGTCTGAAAAAAGCCCCAGCACTAAACATCACCATTGGTCTCTCCTGACCTGCTGTATTAAAAAAAGAAAGCCAAAAGCCAAGGGATTTAATATGAGTATGTACCCACTGCTTAAGTATATTTACCATATTTATAGCTACAGAATGTAAGCCAGAGTAAAGAGTGTAAAATGGTACTCAGAGCTGATGACATGGTGTCCTGAGGTCTGTCCAGCAAAGCAGGGATTCGGCCTGCAGCCTAGCCCTTAATGAGATCAAAGGATCAGGATACGTGCATGTGCGTGTGTGTGTGCATGTGTGTGTGTGTGTGGGTGTATCTTTTCCATATTCCTGTCTTTCTCTGTGCAATTACACGCCAGGGTTTGAGCGTGTGTTTGTGTGCCCGCATGAGTGAGTGTGCGTACGTGTGTTTCGTGCTGTTACTCAGCAGGTATGATGGGATGAGCAACAGTTTACCTCTAAGCTTACACCAAGGCTGCTGGATAGGACAGATGGTGCTATCAAGATGTGGTGCACGTATGGTGGAAGGATTGTATGTGTGTATTCATATGTGTGTCTCTCCCTGACCTTACTGTATTGTGATCTTCCTCATACTTTCTGTGTGTGTCTACATCAGCTGTCACCAGCCCAAACTGTTGACCCCCTGCCTCCAAAACTGATCTAATCCTTTGGCAACCCTGCTGTGATCTTGACGAGCCTTTATGACAGAATAAGCCAACCTCCTATTTGTAAGCTTGCATCTGAAGTGTCCTAAATCTTTTCTTTTGTGTTGTAGAGGGAACATATTGGAAATCAGTCCAACGAGACAAATTAAAAAGGGGGATGTTTTAGTGCCTAACAACTCCCCCAAACACCCCTGCTGCCATTCACATACTGTACATATGCGTGTGTGCCAGTTTGTCTGCTTGTAAATGCTACCAACACAGACATTTCCTCATTTTTCAATACTAAATATGATGAAAAAGGAAGGTTGTGTCTCCTTACAATTTACAAGTGCAGTTTATCTGTTAATTAAGTTTTTCTTAGTTGTCCTCACCTGCAGAAGGCTCCCACTCCTGCCACCACGGTACACACTCCTCCATTGAGGCAGAAATTGGGTTCCATGTCACACTGAGTCACACACACCCCAGGTCCAGAGCGGACAAAGCCCAGCCTGCAGCCGTCATTCCCCATGGCACCACCTAAGCTTAACCCATCACCCTTGTCCGGCCCTGGCATGGGAGGAGCTGGCAAGGAAGCCCCCCTATCTACATTAGGCCTCACGTTATCAGGAACAACAGGAGAACCAGCCAGGAGTGGATTCTCATCCTCCATGTCAGCCGGAGGTGATAGGGTGGGCTCAGGTTCTGGGGTTGGGTCTAATGCTGAGAGATCATCGTCAGGGGACAGGTAGTCATAAAAGTCAGAAAGCGTCCATGCAGTAGGGTCTCCGCCTTTTTGCTTCTGGGGGCTTGGGGCTTTGGCCCAATCCAGAGCAACATCAGAGGGAACAATATCCGGTGCAGGGCTGTGAAACTCTACGGTGATCACATCATCAGACAATGGGTTTCCAGGCTGGTCTGGACCTGCCCCTCCGGCAGTGAGCTCCTCCGCCACAGGGGGATCCTCCTCTACGAAGTCGAGGTAGGTGTGCTTATGAGAATGGTGATGTTTGGAGGAGCTGAGTGGGAGTTTAGCCCCGAGCCCAAGCCCCGCTCCGATTAGATGCTCCCTCTCCGCCGAGTCATCACTGAGCACCAACCTGGTGTTCAAAGCCTCCTTGTTGGCAGAAGATTGGTTGTGGTGATGATGGCGTCTGGTCAGTGAATGCCTCCCTGTCAATTAGACACAGAAAGGCATCAAAGAGGTAATCCAGCATTTCACTTGATTAATTTCCCATGATTCAACTTGATTGTGTCTTTTTTTTTATCAGACTCTATTTGCCTGGTTGATATCCATGCCTTTAACAAAATGGTTCGACATTTTGGGAAAAATGCTTATTCGCATTTTTTCCCAGAGCTGCATGAGAAGATCAATACCACTCTGACCTTTCATAGGAAGCTACAGCCAGTACCCTCATGTCTTGAAAAAGCTTGAAACTCACCTAATCCATACAAATATCAATAAATAGTACATGCTGCGGTTTAATGAGGGGTTACATATCAGACTATTTCTTGACCAGCAATTGTAATGTCCTGGAATCTCCTAAATTCACTGGCAGGAAATTACTGAACTTGACCAAGAATTAGTGCCGGAAATAACAGAGAGCAGTGGTATCAGTCTTCTCATCTAACTCTCGACAAGATAGCACATTGTCCAAAATATCGAACCAATGTGGCTTTCCATTGAAAAATTCTAATCTCCAAGCCAGAGGTGAGAGATACCCCTGCTGACATCATCAGAGTCATATTCTCACACAGAGGACATACAGCTGATTTCACAGGCTGAGAGAGGTAAACTGGCTTTCATGTGTAAAATCAGTCGCTTCCTCCTGGTAATCTTATTGTCAACACTACGTGAATACTAGAGAGCTGTGGGAGTTTGTCAGATATTTTGTGTGATCTCGTCTAAATGTAGACGACAAAACGCTAAACAAAGACGTGCATACACACACATACAACATTTTTTGGTGGAGATTGGAGCTAATCCCAAGGTACCGGCTCTGTTTTGTTTGATAAAGATTATGGCCCAAGGATGAGGCATGAATAATTTAAATAGATCCCTACAGTACTTTGCAGAGATGTCTTGAGGCCGTATGGGGCTAGTTTTCTAAGTGAACTGTTATGTCACCAGCTGAATTTGACACAAACAATCTAATAAAAATATGCAATAAGCACAAAATCTGTTGTGCCAGAAAGCTAATTTGTGGAAAAGTCCAGCTCAGCAAAAAAAAAAAAACCCTGCTGTGGTTCATGTTTAAGAGCTAAGTGATTAATTGTCCAAAGAAATCTGAACAAGAGCTGAAGACTGCCGTGTAATCAGACCGTGGCGATGTAGGATTAGGCACATTGAGTGATTGACTAATGTGCTCTGGTGGCTGGGTGAGGATTAGATTAGGATTTAGAGCTATAGGTTAGAGGGCAACTGGTCAGGCACCTCTCATGTAGTTTGCAATCTACAGAAAGTTACAGAAAGACAGACAGAGGGAAACAATAAGAGAGGACACAGCTGTACAGATGAACAGGAACTCCAACTACGAGCCAGTCATTACAGACCTATGCTGTGCAGACACATTGTTCAAATCCACAGAACTCTTTCAAATTGTAGTTCCCAAGGTTTCCAAAAATACCAGACCTAATGAGCTGAATTTGGGGTAAATCTGTAAAAAAAAACTGACGCAATGGTGCAGTCTAAAAATGGGATCTTGGATTCGTATATAAAATTCACTGTAAACATCACATGGATTCAATCAAGAAAGAAAGTAAGAAAGAAAGAAAGACTGTGCTGTTGTACAGTTTTGGGAATATTTTTCTTGTACTGGAGGTAATGTTCCCACAGTTGACTGAGTTTCACACTTTTCCAGTGGCATGGTTCATCTGCCAAAATTTCCAAACTTGACCAAATACTTGGCTGGACGACTTCTCTCCCACTGCCACCCTGAAATTGCCATGTCCAATGAGATCACTGCTTCCAGTGTCTGGCACTTCATTCAGAGCTAATACTAAAACCATCTGAACGTGCCTCGAGTCACGAAGACTAGTGGTGGCTGAGGAGCCATGAGATTCACCTCACACACACACACACACAGACACACACAGTGCAGTTGCCATGGTGAGATGTAAAGAGGTGCCATGTTGAAAGGAGTAGCGGAGCGAGGGAGTTGCAGTGGAAACAGAGAATCCAGTGTTCGCTCTCTCGCTCTCTTGTTTCTCAATCAATCAGCCAGCCTGTCAGAGTGCGTTGATATGCCAACTCCATCTCTGGGAAAACCGAGGTGGAACAAGCTCAAAGCCTCCACAGTTTGTGAAAGAGACAGACGTGCTCCACCAGTTAAAACTGATTACATCTGATTCAAATTGCATTTAAAGGTTCAATCTGCCAATTTGTTCCCCCGTTGACTCAGATGCAGCTTCCCGGTGGCAGCTTGCAGTCTTACGGTGTTGACAAGAGCAAAAGGGAACGTGAAGAGATTACAAGAGCAAGATGAGCAAATTGAATGCACGAGTCTCCGCTTAGCAATTTGATTTCCGGCTTAGAAACGGTGTGGTTTGTGCCTTTAACTGCTGCTAAGCTCTTCACCTCTGGCATCACGCTGAGTATGTCACCATGGTAACAAGTTTTACCTGAGGTCAATGTGATTGGCTAGAGTGCAGATTCCCAGCAGCCTTCGTCTTGCCAGCAAGACACGATGAGAATTATGAAGGTCTCCTGCACACTGTTATAGACACACTTTGTAACTACCCACACACACAAAGCTGTCTGTGGACACTAAAGGTGATAAGGTTCCAGCTGTTTTCTTATTTGTTTTTGCAGCATTTCAGGGTTTTTTTTTTTTTTATTGTTCCTCCCCTTCTCTCCCTGTGTGTGTGTGTGTGTGTGTGTGTGTGTGTGTGTGTGTGTGTCAGTCAGGGAGTTGCTGATGATCTGATGTCTTGTGTCATATCATGAGCTTTCTGGGGCTACAGGGCAGATGGACCTCACAGTATGCAGACAGCAGACACACACACACTCACATAGCAGAGCACACAGGAGTCTGGATTTGATCCATATAGCTTTACTTAGCTTCCAAGGTTGATCTGTGTTTCTGTGTGTGTGGATTGCGGAACTGGTTTTATATACACTTTGAAGATGTCAATTTGGGCTTTAGGGAATTAGCATTTCTCCTATTTTCTGACATTCTAGGAGCCAAAATATATATAGATTGATATAAAAAAAATAACTGACTAATTAGTAACGACGAAATTACGTTGCAGCTTTACTTTTATATGAGAATTTAATGTCTCAGACCTGCTATGAAAGAAAGAAAGTGTTATAGTTGCCTTGCTACTGATGCATCATAACCCTTTAAAGGGACATTAAAACAGCATTAAGGCTCAATGTTCCACCTTGTGTTGTGGTTTTTATTTTTATTTTCTCGGTCTATTACTGCGTAAGGGTCACGGAGTGAGGAAATACATCTTCTCACTTCGCTCCAGATGACTGAGAATGAAACAAAGATTCATGCAAACATTTCTCCTACTTAATCTCATATTGACAGCCACGTGGTCACTGGGGTTTAAAGTGTGAGAGACGGGACGCCAGGCGTCTATTTACCGGTCAATATGTCACTGTGTTAACGCCTGGTTACACATTGAGGGCGCGAGATGCGGCGAGAAAGGATGGGTTTGGAGGGGGGGCGGTGTGTGTGTGTGTGTGTGTGTGTGGGGGGGGGGGGGGGGGGGGGGGGATACAGTGTCAGCGCGTGCCCACGTGAACCCCGGCGACCCTCTGCGTGCACGAGCCACCCTGTTGCTGGGCAGCGCTCATTTCAATATTCCCTACATTTTCCACATAATCTCAGAGCCCGGGCTTGTGTGTGTGTGTGTGTGTGTGTGTGTGTGCCAGAGAGAGGCCGAGCACAGTGTGTCAGATTTTCGTTCCCACACTGCCTGTCTCCGTGTCTCAAGGGATGGGCAGTCAATGAGAAGGCGCAAAGAAGGGGAGCGGTGCAGCGGGCCCGGTTGTCTCGGGCTTCCCCTGAATGTCTGGAGGAATTCAGCCCTTTCAGCGCCGGTGAAAAGCCCTCCTGTAGCCTGGCCACGGTGCACCTAATCCCGCCTTTGTCTGGGCCACGCACCGCCGCGGCGAGTCGCAGCTGCGGCACCGAACTGTCAAATGTCTCTGTCTGATCACCGAAAGGCAAATCCTCCTTCCTCATACTGGCGCACAATAAAGCTTCTAACACGTAGAACAAGTCAGTTACAGGTTTTTTCCCTTTGACCACAGCCAGTGGTTCAAGTGTAATTAATGATCGATGCTTTCAGCATATGACAGAAAATATCAGACCATCAGACGATTTAAGAGCACAGTTTGGTGATTGATTGATTGATTGATAGTCTTTTGAATGCAGTTGAAATGCAAATGTGTTAAAACACAGTGACTGTAGATGCCAAAAAGCAATAGACAGATCAGATCAGTACATTTTAAAACATCAGTGTCCACTTAAAATCAGCCCATCACAGCCCGGCAGGTTACCCACAGCAACATTTAAGTCTTTCAGCGCTGATAATACAAAGATAATGTATTTGTCATTTTCCACATCAAGCAAATGCAGGTGTGATTTGATCCACGCACGTGCGCGCTTTTCTCGCACACGCACACATACACAAAAGCCTACACACGCGCAGGGTGGGACTCAGCGGACTTACCGTGAGCAGACAGGGGGATGATGACCATTGAGATGGTCAGCAGCACCTGCCAGGTCCCCAAACGACCGTTACCGCGCGCCATACCGCGGGCTGTCCGTGTGACACGCTGCTGCGCCGTGTGATCCCGCTCCTCGTGCCGCCGGTCAGATTGTGTGTGGCTGTACGTAATCCTCACAGCGGATCCTCCAAAGTTCAGATCTTCCCCGTTTTCGCCATGTCTCCGTTATTCTCCTCAACGTTTGGCCTCCCTCACAGCTGCTGTATATATATATATATATATGTGTGTGTGTGTGTGTGTGTGTGTGTGTGTGTGTGTGTTTGTGTGTGTGTGTGTGCGCGCGCGTCTAAACCGTTTAACGGCTTGGGTTCGGGTCCATTGTACCGAGCCCGTGCCCTCTCCTCCACACCTTTAGCGCGCGCGTGTCACTCTGCGCTTTGGGGTCCGTCGGCAGCACCTCTAGGAGCTGTAGTAGTAATGCGCGCGACCGGAGGAGGGTCTGCAGACGAGATTTTAATGAGCCGGCTTCGTAGCTGCCTGCATGCGGTCCGTTAAGCCTTTTCCCTCTGGCTGCACGGGAGAGGAGCGACAAAGCGCGGCACGGCACGGCACGGCACGGCGAGCGCGCACGGTACGTATGGGTGTCAAGTGCGAGCACTCACACACACTCACAGAGACACACGCACACCGTGCAAATGCTCGTCAGTGTCCAGCCTCAGCCTGATACAGCAGATGTAGTTAATGGCTGAGGGGGGGTCTAAGCAAGCGTCTGTTGTCACTGGAAGTCAATATGCTCCATTTATACCACAGATAATGTGTGTGAACATCATGTCCACATTGTGTGTGTGTGTCTCTCTGGGTGATGTTTGTGTGTCAGGGGGTTATTTGGGTGCGTGTTGCCTTTGGCCAGCAGAGAGAAGTACGTGTGTGCACATGGTGGTGAATAATCCTCTTATGGTCATATTGTGATATAGGCTCCAGACAAAGGCATCTGCTGCCCCCCCCCATCTCTCACACACACACACACACACACACACACACACACACACACACACACACACACACACTCTCTCCTCTCTCTCACACACACACACACACTCTCTCTCTCACACACACACACACACACTCTCTCTCTCTCTCTCTCTCTCTCTCTCTCTCACACACACACACACACACACACACACATTGGCTTGACAAATGAGTTCACCCTCTGTACATATCCATGACCATTTCATACATTCTCCCCCTTCCTATAGTTTCTCCCTCTCCCCTTGCACACACATCCCTGCTCACACTGCCTTTGCACCACTACATTTGGCTATCTTCCCCTCGATCACCCTAAATACCATCATACAATTGCTTAACTGCTGCTCTGTGACACTAATCCATTTCCCTGCTTCTCTGTCTCCTTTACTGTCACAAACAGCTAACAGAATGGCCTGCGTAGGCCTGAATACACGTTCCCCTCCTAAATGGGATTATGTCAAATACATTATGAAATAATTAAGACCAAATGCTCCATTCCTAGTGAACATTGCAGTTTCTTTCATTACTCATTGAATAGGGAGCGAATGATCCCACACCCTGCTGTGCAGAGCACCCCGCTGTCCCCATCAATTATCCTCAAAAAAAATTAAACACCAAATCTAAACTGAGTCCATATCTCAAATCCTCATTCGTAACAATGGAGGTGCGGGATTTTGAATGTGAAGGAGTTGGCAGGGTGGGAGAGGGAAAGATAGCGAAAGGGACAGTCACACGAGGGGAAGAGAGAGAGAGTGTGTGTGATTGGAATCAGGGGATGGACAGACATGGCCGAACAATGATGAGAAGGAGCTGGAGAGTGGTAGGGATGGAGAAACAGAAAAATGTTCACTGATGCACTGCCAAACAGAGCAGAACGAAATTGCTTCCGCACCCGCCTACCCCCCCCCCCCCCCCCCCCCCCCCCCCCACACACACACACACACACACACACACACACACACACACACACATATCTGCCATGATAAAAACAAACAAGCACGTAGACCCTATCTTTAAACTCTCACTCCTCCTGTAGTGATTGAATGGATTCCAGTATCTGGCTTTTTGCAGGCAGGATGGTTAGTTTTCGACTGTACGGGGACAGAAGTCGGTTTTATTCTGTGCAGGATGAACAGATGGATCTTACTGAGAACCAGAGTGGAAGAATAGCACACCTTGGTCGACGCCAAGCTCCGTGCATGCATGTGTTTGTGCATGTTGTGCTCGGGCCACGTCGTTTTTTCCATCCTGTTCCTGTGTTGAGCCGTGAGGGGTGGACAGGATGTCCAAATCCCCTCCAGTGCAATCCCTGTGTGTGTCAGTGAGTGCGTCCAACATTGCAGCAGCCACCCCAGGGAGAAGAAGATGCTGCTTATTGAACTATATCCACACACATAAAGCCTGCAATATATATACGACTAACAATGAGCAGGTAGCAGAGTGCTGCCTTTTCAGAGCAGAAGAGTCACTTTTCATCTTTCATTGTGGACTGGAAGCTCATCTCGTCAATATACAGTGCAGCCCAACTTTGATCGCACTCTGAACTTCTCGCTTAGAACTCAACAAAGGCCTATAATCTCACAGCATCACAGTAAAATTGTTGTATCACATCTTATACCCAGCTGATGACTCTTGCCGTTTGCATTCAGCTGTTTGCATGTTTCGTCTGTTTTGGTAATGTCAGTGTGCATCAGTGTGTGTTTGTGTGTGTATTTCAAAATGTTTGCATACTATAACTATGTTAAGAGCTCATCTGTGTGGGTTTACCTCCACACACTGAAGTTTCTGCTGATGCGACATGTCACCATCACACTGTTGAAGCATAAAACACAAATTAAAATGACTCATGTACTCAAAATTCACTCAAACAGTAGCACAGCAGTTGCTCAAGGGGTAATTGTTAAAAAAAATTCAGATTTTTGAAAGGTTGCCAGGAGATTGTGATGTAGAAACAGATCCTGCCCTTATTTCAACTCCAACAAATGTTGATGAGAGTTTGAAGAGCAGAGACATCACAAGTGAAAACCTTACTAACTCTACATGTCAGTACAGTAATTAAGAGACTATAAATTGACCAGAAGTTTAATCTGTATGACTCGGTATAACACTCACAATGTGGAATGAAAACATAGGAGCATCAGTGATACAGTGAATCTAACTTAACAGGCTCACCTTTATATATCTGATACAGAATGAACTCAAGGTGATTTGATAAAGGGCGCAGTGCTGCCTCCAGGTGGCGATAAAGCCCAAGAGCTTTGTCTCACAGCAACATGCAGTTGGGCGTCTCACCTTTCCCTCTGCACTGGTCAAGGTGATCATACTGGCATTTGCAGTGTAAATGGTTGGATATACACATATTGGTTTAGAAATCAAGGAAATTAAGCAGAGCCCTGAGCACAAATACAGTTTGCTGAGCACTCGAATTCAAGCACAGTAACTGAAAATACCATGTAGGTCATTTTCCAGTTTCGCAACAGCGAAATTATATTGTTTTATCGTCTGATTATGGTGCCTGTCATGCATTCCCTATATAGAGGAATAGTGCTTTCATTCCCTATATACAGTGGGGCAAAAAAGTATTTAGTCAGCCACCAATTGTGCAAGTTCTCCCACTTAAAAAGATGAGAGAGGCCTGTCATTTTCATCATAGGTAAACTTCAACTATGAGAGACAGAATGGGGGGAAAGAATCCAGGAAATCACATTGTAGGATTTTTAATGAATTAATTGGTAAATTCCTCGGTAAAATAAGTATTTGGTCACCTACAAACAAGCAAGATTTCTGGCTCTCACAGACCTGTAACTTCTTCTTTAAGAGGCTCCTCTGTCCTCCACTCGTTACCTGTGTTAATGGCACCTGTTTGAACTCGTTATCAGTATGAAAGACACCTGTCCACAACCTCAAACAGTCACACTCCAAACTCCACTATGGCCAAGACCAAAGAGCTGTCAAAGGACACCAGAAACAAAATTGTAGACCTGCACCAGGCTGGGAAGACTGAATCTGCAATAGGTAAGCAGCTTGGTGTGAAGAAATCAACTGTAGGAGCAATTATTAGAAAATGGAAGACATACAAGACCACTGATAATCTCCCTCGATCTGGGGCTCCACGCAAGATCGCACCCCATGGGGTCAAAATGATAACAAGAACGGTGAGCAAAAATCCCAGAACCACACGGGGGGACCTAGTGAATGACCTGCAGAGAGCTGGGACCAAAGTAACAAAGGCTACCATCAGTAACACACTACGCCACCAGGGACTCAAATCCTGCAGTGCCAGACGTGTCCCCCTGCTTAAGCCAGTACATGTCCAGGCCCGTCTGAAGTTTGCTAGAGAGCATTTGGATGATCCAGAAGAGGATTGGGAGAATGTCATATGGTTAGATGAAACCAAAATAGAACTTTTTGGTAAAAACTCAACTTGTCGTGTTTGGAGGAGAAAGAATGCTGAGTTGCATCCAAAGAACACCATACCTACTGTGAAGCATGGGGGTGGAAACATCATGCTTTGGGGCTGTTTTTCTGCAAAGGGACCAGGATGACTGATCCGTGTAAAGGAAAGAATGAATGGGGCCATGTATCGTGAGATTTTGTGAAAACCTCCTTCCATCAGCAAGGGCATTGAAGATGAAACATGGCTGGGTCTTTCAGCATGACAGTGATCCCAAACACACCGCCCGGGCAACGAAGGAGTGGCTTCGTAAGAAGCATTTCAAGGTCCTGGAGTGGCCTCGCCAGTCTCCAGATCTCAACCCCATCGAAAATCTTTGGAGGGAGTTGAAAGTCTGTGTTGCCCAGCGACAGCCCCAAAACATCACTGCTCTAGAGGAGACCTGCATGGAGGAATGGGCCAAAATACCAGCAACAGTGTGTGAAAATCTTGTGAAAACTTACAGAAAACGTTTGACCTCTGTCATTGCCAACAAAGGGTATATAACAAAGTATTGAGATGAACTTTTGTTATTGACCAAATACTTATTTTCCACCATAATTTGCAAATAAATTCTTTAAAAATCCTACAATGTGATTTCCTGGATTCTTTCCCCCCATTCTGTCTTTCATAGTTGAAGTATACCTATGATGAAAATTACAGGCCTCTCTCATCTTTTTAAGTGGGAGAACTTGCACAATTGGTGGCTGACTAAATACTTTTTTGCCCCACTGTATATAGGGAATGAAAGCACTATTCCTCTATATAGGGAATGCATGACAGGCACCATAATCAGACGATAAAACAATATAATTTCGCTGTTGCGAAACTGGAAAATGACCTACATGGTATTTTCAGTTACTGTGCTTGAATTGCAGCAATGCGCTGGACCACACCTTTTAAGCAGCCCTATAAAGGGGCCAAACAGAAATTAGACACAATTCTTCGCTTTGACTTGGTACACAACTATTAAGAGAGGGATAAAACATGGGCGTGACTGTGTAAGTAACTTTACCTTCAATTTAATACAGATAATATAGGGTCTATTTTTTAAGAAGCATTACTGTCTGGGTTTCCGATAAAAACGGTCTTACAATGGATGTTCAAACAAACAAGTCAATTTTCTCATGAGGTACAATGTTTGATTTAATAATGGTTGCATAATTTTAGTGTTGTAATGTAATGTTATTTCGTGTTGTAATTTAAAATGAATTAAAGCTGCAAGCAGCGTTGGAGGGCCCTCGCACCTCCGTTGCGTGCGGCGGCTCCGTCCTGTTGCTGGACTCCAACCCTTCCACGCGATAAAACAGGGATTTTACCGAACAGAACATCAGTGCTTCTCTTCTACAGCTGACTCAATCAGTGAGTTTGTTTATGTCATTGTGTTACTTCGATGCTTGTAATGGTTAGTTTGGATCCAAAGAAATATTTATGTAGCACACAACAACACACACATACTAACCGAATGAGGCAGCAGCAGAGCAGCAGCTTCCTGTGTTCTGTGTGGTAAAATCCCTGTTTTAGTGAATGTAGTCTGGTGTGTGTGCAGAGAGCGATATAACGGCTGTTTGTGGTTAAACCAAAAGGATCTTCCAGGTCTCTCTCTGTAGGGATCCTTTCCATGATGCTGTCACACACTTAGAATAACACTCTGAGCCTGTCAGTGGATCAAACAAGCACTTTTAGTGGACCTACTGTGATCAGGTGCAGTTGGCAGTCGACTGAGGCAAACTGGACCAATTTTTTTCATTAAAGTTCCACTTTAATGTCTGACTGAGCTGCAGTGAAACGAGGAAAGCTTCAGTGTGACTGCAGGATTAGTTGGTTCTGTCATGAGGAAACCAGCTGGAGGTTCCTGCAGGGAGACTCTGACCCATGTGACGATGTGACACCTCATCGCTTCACACCGTCGCATACTAAGAGCAGAAGATGGGCCGCATGTGTCGTACATCCTGATCACACACCTGAACACAACACAAGCTGATTTGTAACGCTGCAGTAGGAAATATTACATTATAATTCTGGTTGAAATAACCCATTTTGTCACTACAATATTTATTTGAAGGTTTCCTTTAAAAACAAATGTGTCTGAGTGCTGTTCCCTTTGTGTTTAGATTTTTTTTGGCCTGTAAATGCACCAGTGATAATATCTAATTATATGAAAACACACTTTGTCCGTGACTACTCAATTTAAAAGAAGAGCTGGAGCTGGAGGCAGGACGTGGTTAGCCTAGCTTAGCATAAAGAGTGGAAGCAGGGGGAAACAGCCAGCCTGGATCTGTCCAGAGTTCAAAAACACACCTGTGAACACCTCTTAAACTCATAGACGAAAACACGTTGTGTCTGGGTTGAGTGTGAACACAAACAGAAATGTAAAAATAACACAGTGGTTTCAGGGTGAGTTACGTGCTGGAGTGACCTCATCTCACTCTTGGAGAGAAAGCTAAATAGCACATTTCTGAAAATGTTGAACTGTTTCTTCATGCTACAATTAGACAATTAAATTAAAATGACATGTCATTTTATTATATGATACATATTATAATGTTATAATATATATATATTTATGTGCAACATTAAATCAGATCAGATCAGCTGATACTCAGTAAACAGTCCTTGATTGTATCCCAGTATGATATGAACAGTAAGACACCAGTCTGAAGAGTTCTGAACGATGCTCTACAGAGGAACAACTACACAGGAAATCAATATTTAATTTCTAATTTAAGTTTTTATTTCAAATTATTTCAGATTTTTTGTTTGTTTGTTTTTTGTATGTTGGATAAACCGGAGCACCCGGAGAAAACCAGTTTAAACACAGAGGAACAGATCAGATCCTGACAGACGGATCGCTCCCGTCTGTAAATCGCCAAAAATGCGTGAAAAATCCAATACAGCCTGTCCGTCCTTGGGAGCTGGATCTCTCCTTCACTGTGGTGCTCCCGGAGGTTTCTCTTTTCCCACTGGGTTTTTTGAGTTTTTCCTTCCCGAAGAAGGAGGGTCATAAAGATCCACCGGACTGATCCATTGGCCTCATCGACTGCTGGACTCTTTATTAGATTGTTTGTTCGCTTACACTTGTTTATTTCAGTGAACTTTGTAAAGCACTATGAGACACTCTGTTGTGATATTGGGCTATACAAATAAAATTGAATTGAAAATTGAATTGAATATGGCCGACTTCCTGTTGGGTTGAGGTCATCGCTCCAAGAGACTTTTTGTGTTAGTCCTGAAGAGATACATGAACCCACCGAATTTCGTACATGTACATAAAACGCAGTTCCGGGGCTGAGTTTAGGTGGCACTACAGAGCCATTTTGTCACACCCATTTGCGAAACCTGTGAAATACGTAATTTTTCACCACAACTGAATTTTCTGCAAACTTTCATGACTTTTTGTGCATGTTTAGGCCCCCAAAAATGCAATTCATTTGCCTAAAAAAGAAGAAGAAGAATAATTCCTTGCATTTCAACTATGTTTTTGGCCCCCTGGTCTCCTGGTTTTTTTCATTTCACGTATTTTTTCGAGGCCTACCTGCTCGAGGCCTATGAGGTCCGTACACCTCTTGGTTCTTGGGTACTGGCCCGTTTCCTCCCTTGCACATTTTTCCCCCACGCAGTTTCAATAGGGTCCTCGCACCGCTTAGTGCTCGGGCCCTAATTAGCAGTGTTTGAGGCCATCAGCTGTGTGATGCTGCACATGGCCACAGGGTTTCTTTGCTGACATACTGAGCTCACAATGAGAGTGCTGATGTTCATTCAGCAAGTATAATGTTTAACCTGCGTATCCATCATCAGGTCAAATACGAAAATATGATTATCAAAGATATAATACAGTCAAGCCAGGGAGGAACATTGTCTGTCCCAAATGTCATGGCATAAATAATATCACATGCAGTCATGCTGCTCTGAGTGAGTACAGATTCTGACTGATTCTCACTCCCTTTTTAGGGCATCTTTGAATTTTATGGAATTTTCTTTGGTGAGTTTGTCAATAACCACCCCTGGTTTGTTGATTATAATTGGAATTGTGGCTGTGGCAGCCATAGCAGCAGTGTTAGTGCACGCTCATCTTGGTAAGTAATTCAACAATCGCTCCAGAGGTCTGTTTTGTCAGAATAACACAAGTAAACTGCATTATGTTTAAATGCTAATTGTAATAATATCAGTTAGTGTCAGTGTTTTTCCTTCTTTTTTGCAGAAAAGCGACTGACAAGTTAATTCATCAAATCACTGATGGAGGGACAACACTGCAATAAAAGCAAAGATGGCAGACTCACTGATTACTCTTCCTGTTTTTCCGGAGTTAACCAAGGCAGTTATTGGAATGATCGCACTGGATGCCACTGATCTGATCAAAATGCAATCTAAGATAGCATGTGTTTCTGTAAGACACACGGTTTCTCATACTTGGCTATGTGTTACTGAAGGGGAACCAGGAATCAGCTGACAAGAAGAAAAGTGGATAACCAGAAGCTTTAGAGAATGCAAAGACAAGGAACATATTTTAGTTATTATTCCCTCACTTTGTTTAAACACGCCACACAATGTGTCTTAGAGAAGTGCCACATATGTAATTTGCTTTTATAAAACTTGAATGAACACGTATGATGTTATTGAAAACAAAAATGAATGCAACTGGATTCCCTCACTGTGCTTAATGAATGGGCAATTAGTCCAAACTTTTTGTACATTCAGTGCACAAGAGGGACACAGGGAAATGAAAAGTAATGTTATTGTTGTTGTATAGCTGCTGGGTACTTGGAAATGTTCCATGAGCACACATGCACAAACACACTAATGCTTGTCTTTCTGTAGTTGTGAGGGCACTCATTACTAAAATACACTCTCTAGCCCCTTAGCCTAAGCTGAACTGAAGTCTAAACTTGACCTTAAAACCAAGTTTTAACCCTCAAATGCCTCTTTGAAGTTGTGAGGATCAGGCAAATTGTCCTCACGATGCCGGAATGTCCTCACAACAATGGTTTAAACCCAACATTTGTTCTCATAACTATATAAAGAAGTGTTTGTGCACACACACACATACGTGTAAGACTAGAACAAACGATAAATTCAGTTTCATGTAAAACAACTTTAATGAGCTGAGTTCAATCTTCAGATTTCTCAACTCCGGCATCAGAGCACAAATATTTCACAGATGTAAGACGGACTGAGCCGTTGACCAAATACACATCAACTGTGTGTTTATGCGTTTGTGTGTCTGTCAGTCTATAAACATGTGACTTCTGAAGAGTTAGACCTGAACATTTATGCCAGTGTTACATTTTGATGTGTGTCTGCTCCCGGTTGAAGGAGGATTCATGTACTTGTCTTGTTTGTCTGGTCAGTTCAGCTGTGACTGGACGCTGGAGGAGCTATCCCATCAGGCTGTGAGGACGGATCTGACGTAGTGACAGAGGAAGTTAGTGTCTTCACACCCACAGAATTAGACTCAAAATAGAACAACACTGTATTTAGAATCAATAATAAAAATACTCACACATGCCATTGGGAGCTCCAGAGTGTCGAGGGGCCATCGCCTGGGCAGTTCCTCCCGCAGGCATCATCCGGTTGGGCACGGATTGGCCTGAAGGAGCAGGCAGGGCTGAAATGTAATGAGAAAATTACTGATGTTAAGCATTGGAACAGACAATAATTTAACAGATGTGAATTAATAGCTGGGTAACACTGGATGCATTCTACTGTTAAAACATGTGGGCCTGTTGTGTCTTTAAAGGGCCAATCTGATTTGTTAGTGTCTCATTTCTTGGAGGGTGTCTGTTTCTGGTTTTGTATGTGTGTGTGTGCGCGCCTGTATGTGGTCAGACCTGAATGCTGCACTGTGTATCCCGACTGCCCCTGCTGCTCCCTCTGCTGGCGAACCTTCATCTCTGCTTGTTTCAGCTGCTCTGTGTGGAAAGTCTGTCTCTCTGACAGAAGCTGCTGCCGCTGCTGCTCCAGCTACATGATAAAAACACACACATACACACATATACACACGTTTGCACAAACAGGTGTCTAACTAGATAATAGAGCATTTTGGTTCACTGTTGCTCTCTTCACTTGGTTTGGGCTATAGCTGAAGTTACGTTCACTCACAGCCTCTTTTTCACGGTCCATGATGGTCTCCAGCTCCTCAAAATGTCTCAGCTTGATCTCCAGCTTCTTCATCTGGGTCTCCACCAGCAGAGCCACCAGGGACTTGATCTTCCTCTCTTCTACTGCCGCCAAGTGCTGCAAACACATGAGGCAAAAACCGAGGAAGTTAGAGGTGGATGAAGTTAGAAGAGAAGAGACACCATACATGAGTGGGGAGCTGGGCGGTGAGCGCATGTAACAGTTAAGAGGGAATGAAATGAGAAAGGTAGTGGAGGTAAAGATAAAAGAAAACACTGAGGTAGAAGAGAAAAAGATAAGTGGCGAGAGGAGGGTGGAATAAATCAGGTGTGACAGAACATGACAAGGAGGGAAGGTGAAGATAAATGAAGAGAGTGAATGGAAGAAAACTACCAAATCAATCAGCAGCATCCAGCGGTGGGACACCGATTGATAACTAACTACCCATCATGGGTAAGTGCTCGTGCTGCCAAAGGTTTATATTATTGGTAAAGCTATCTTTATCACAGCAGCTGGCCATGTTTTTGAACATCTAAAAGATTGAAGACAAGGAGCAACAGCTAGCATAGTTCTGTCCAAAGCTAACAAATCTTTGAATAACACAACATATCTCATTTTGTTTAATAATAAACAAAATAATAAAAAATGATCAAAACAAAATCCAACGAGTAAAAATGACAAGTGACAAATGACAGTAGTTTACATCTTCTCATGTAACTCTCAGCTAGAAAAGAAATACGTTTATTTCCCAAAATGTTCTCAGCATGGTAGCCATTTTCAACATTTACTTTCCTCACAGTATTTTATTACCAGGCGTATTGAGGCCAAAACACATTTGGAAACAAAGATGACTGAAAGCCAAACTCTAACCACTGATATGCGTGTCCATATTTCAGATTGGATTATTAGTCATTATATTATCTGTTGGCAAACTCAAGGAAATTCCTTGTTACTGCATCTGATTTGGAAAATAGCTAAAAATGTGTTAGCCAAAGCCAGCTAACGTGCACTCACAAAGTAATGAATAACTGAGCAGCCACTTCTGTACACAGCTACAACTTGTATATGTTTGTGTTGAGACTGAACAAGATGTAACACCTCAATGAGTTACCACAAAAGAAACACAAATTTGGAATCAAACCCAACTTACAGGACCATTTATTTTCATTCTTTTTCACTCTGATTTCAGTTTCTAATCTAATACCATAAATCCTTCTTATGCTCAATTAAATGACTCATGTTTTAAAGTGATCACCAAGACAGTGCCTGTCTTGGTTGCTAGGAGCCCTGTGACACAGCTGGGAAAAAAAGCCCTTTTTTTAAAATGACAACCATTTCTTCACTTTAGGTTTCTGCGATTGGCCTGTTTTGAATTGGAAGGGCGGGCTTTACCTTGGCCTTTGTGGCAGCTGAGGCCAGAGCAGCTGCCGCTGCCACGGAAACGCTGCCCTCCACCAGGTCCTGCTCCATCACTCCCCTCTCATCTCCGTCTCCCTCCTGTCGCCCAACGCTCTCCTCGTCCTCTACCCTTCCTGAATCTGAGACAACATTTCTTTCATGTAGACAGACATGCACATTTACACGCATAAAATAATGCTATAAAGCAATAAACACATATACTGAACATATTTACGTACCATCTCTCTCATCTGCAAGTGTGTTTTCAGCGTTTTCTCTTTTGACTCGTACTCCCACCACTTTGGCACCACTGGGTTCCACCTTGAGCCCGTATGTCCTTAAAGGGACCTTAGGCAGATCCAAAAGTGCACACACAAACACACTTAAGATAAGCCACAGAAATCAGTAACACATAAAATATAAGTCGCTCAAAGCTCTTATTGCTGTTTCACCTGATGGGGGGTGGAGTTTGTCTCAATTTTTTCTGCATCCAATGATTCTGAAGGACAGAGGGAAACAGAATAAAAGATGCATTGTAGACAGCTTGGAGAAATAGATTGATCTGTGTAAGATTATGTGCACATGAATATTACAGTTGTACCTGTTTTGTCGGGCTGGTTGGACGTTTCAGAGATCTTATCCACCGACTCCTCCTGCACTCGGGAGAACTCCTCTGAAGACAAAGATTTGGAATTATTACATACATACAGTAATTGGATATACCATCTCAGAACCACACCAAAACCTAGACTACACAAAGAAAATCAACAGTCCCTCCTCAGTCCTCTCACCCAGAGCTGCCTTAGCTGCCGAAGATGCCACCCGTGGGTCCACCACGGATGCCAGGAAGGCCACAGTGCTCATGACGGGGTTTTCTGATTGGCTGAAAGGCACGGGTTGGTACGCCAGAGGGCCAAGGGAGGCCGAGGAGTCTTCTAGGTAAGGGTCTTCTATCGGCAGACGAAGGAAGTGGAGGATGCACTCGTCCTGTGTTCTGGAGCCTACGTGCTCAGATACTTTATTCCAGTCGTCTCTGTAGACCTCTAAGGCCTGAGAGAGATACAGGCGAGAGACAAAGACCAAAAAACAGACACACAGGCAGGGCTGAGGACAAGTTGCAAAACATCAGGGCTTATGTAAAAGATCAGGAGGGCAATGAGTCATGTGTAAGATTTATGACAGAAAGCCAGAAACATAACTGGGTTGTCTTACCTCTAATAGCAAGAGCGTCTCTTGCTCTGTCCATTCCCTCCCTGCACTCGCTCCTTTGGTCTGAGACAGATGTCTAATTTTAGATTAATTCTGGTAACCACTTTACACTTAATTGTAAAAAATGTTAAAACAACAGACTTATATATAAATAAATATATCAGCAAATGAACATAAAATGAGTTACAGTGTGAGACCTTAGGGTGTTTCTTGGTGTAGATGTCAGAGCGCAGACCAAAATTTTGGCAGTCTGAAGGCTTCTCTCTGCTCTTTTCTGGGAAGTACAACATGTGCTGCGAGGCTGACACCTACAAGGGTGAGAGTTTACCGGGAGGCATTTCAGATTATACAACGTCTGTTTCAAATGCATCTTACACGTGTAGAGCTGTCGTCATGTACTGTGTGCGTGTGTGTGTGTGTGTATGTATGTGTATGTGTATTTTACCTGCAGGGGTTTGTGTTGTAGGGGGGCCAGCCCGGACGGTGTGTCAGCCAGTACATTGAAATGAGGCGTGGGTGGGGGTCCCATGGGGAGGGGCCTGCTCTCTGCATCCACCTGGTAGTTAATCAAACCCCACTGCTCCAAAAATGCATGAACCCTGGATGCAAAAAACATTTTTCTACTTATTCACTTGTATTTCAGCTGTAAAATTACCTCCACAAATGGAAATAAGTAAAATATACAGACAAAACAACATGTGCCATGTGGGACTGTAATTAAACATAAAAGTTGCTTTAGAACTGCAGACCCATTAAGTACACAAACCGCATGCTCCTTCCCAACATTAACAGATTCAATTTGTTAAAAGACTCATATTTCAGAACACCCACACACTACACCCAATTTAGCAGATGCAACAGACAATGCACGGCAGAAAACACCCACACAATAAATTATACCTCATGACAGCACAGACGTCTCCTGTGAGGTTGCGCCTGCAGGACGTTGAGCTGAGGTATTCCTGGGGGTTGAGCCGGTATGTGTCGATCATGAAGTTACGGTATGCCAGGAAGCTGCAGTGTGCGGTAAAGATCATGATTTTAGTGACCCCCATCTCCATCATCTGATAAGGCTTGAATAATAAAGAGTGTCTGAGTGTCTGCAGTACTCACATTTCTGGAGATTTGGACTTGTTTTTTCCATTGAAGAATTCAGGCAACGCACGTTTCTCTATCGAGTGGATGCTGGAATACATGGAGAGAAAGGTTATTAGGGGTTAGGTAATAAAGTTGGGAGTTTGGAGTAATAGTCAGTGTCACAAGTATGTACATCTATGTGCATTTATTTACCTGTTGTAATTGAACCAAGATGTGTAGCTTGGTATTATGATATGATGGGTTTGTTCTGTGATGCTGTCCTCTCCCTCTGACAGGCGAGGTATGTCCGCTCTCCCATCCTCATCTTCCTGTACACACACGCACACACAGAGTAAATGTAATGGATAGGTGGTATAGTATACACCAACAGCCCATACACACATGGGAGTTATTGGGGTACTTTGTTTAGTGCTGCTATGGTAGAGGGGACTAAACTCCTGCCATACTGTGCCATTTTCCAGGCCAAGGATCTGCATCTGTGACCAGATGGAAGCAGTGTGAAGAATGGGCAGGCAGAGGGGGTGGCTGGTGTGCTGATGTGTCATGTTGTGTGCTCTGCATGTAATGGCTTTGCTTTGAGGTCTAAGAGGTTGGGAGTGGGGAGGCAAATCATTTTGGAGGTGTTGTGTGTGATGTGCACGGATTTGCTTTGATTGGAGGCAGCTAAAACGGTGAAGAAACAGGGGCAACAGTAGCAGAAAATGGGTTAAATGATCCTTCTTTAGAGCAACAACTGAAGGTGAGGGGCAGCAGAAAGTGCTTTGAGTCTGTGGATGGTTGAGAATCTTTGTTGGCGGCGTTTGTGGATATCAGTGGTGTGTTGTTCAAAGCTCAGTTTATTGTCCAGGAAGAGTACGAGGACTCCATCATCAGCAGTTTCATTACCGATGCAGGTGGTTCGTGGGTGGATTTGTGGGCTGTGCAGTGCGAGCTCGAATCATTAATGAGCAGTTCTTGTGTCTTTGCCACATTCACCTGCAGGTAATTGTTCATGCACCACTGTGTGACGGGGAAGATGGAGAGGAAGAGGCTCAGACACAGCCTTGTGGGGCTTCTGTGTTTGTGATAGAGGTTGAGGATAATATAGTACCCCACTATAACGGTTTGTGGTTTTCTCACTCAGAGAGTTGTATACCCAGTGGTCAAATTGTGGTCTGACAATTGGAAGGATGATGTTAAGCAACAGTTTTTCCAGGCATTTCATAATTATTGAAGCCAGTGCATTTGGCCAGTAATGGTTTAGTTCTGAGGTGCGGAGTTTCTTGGGCATCGGTATGACAGTGGATGTTTTCCTTAGGGTGGGCAGTGAAGTGGTCCTGTAAGATTCCCAGATGATGATGAGTGAGAGCTCCATGTCTTTGGGCATCCGTGCCTGGATGCCATCTAGCCCCAGAGCCTTGTCTGGTTTTCACTCTAGCAGTTTTTTTCCTTTAGGGAGCAGTAATAGTTCCTCATATTCCTCAGGGCAGTTGATGGTGCCAAACCATGTATAGAAGATGTGTAAGTCTTCAGCAAATAAGGTCAGTTATTGCAGATAACTTGGGTTTTGGGTCATAATCAATAAGTGTTCCTACTTCTGAAGGGCTTGTTTAGTGTCCATGGTGCTGATATTCCTGTTCAAGTTTCCATTTGTATTTGAATTAGGCCTCGATGATATTCTTCTGTACTTTGAGTGATTTGGAGTGAAACTGAATCCTTCTGTTGAAAGTTTTTCCCTTAAACTGTGATTGATGTGGTGTGTGGTGAAAGGTAATAGCACTTTTACTTCCCTGAAACAAAGATAGTAATTGACCCAGACTAGTAAGTAAAATAACTTCATATTTACCCTTCCTGGGAAATCATCCTCCTGTTCATCTGAAAACAAGAAGTAAAGGAAGGGTGAAAAAGTGCATACCCACAAATAACACTACTAACTCATTAGCACGCTTGCAAACCTACCCAGATCAGCCATGGTCCCTCCTTTGACAGGAGTATTCTCACTGTCCTTCTTCAGGTTGACTACAAGAGAGGGAGACTTAGTGAAAATGGTGTAGGGAAGAAATGCTACTTCACTGAACACTTCTGTGTGGCAGTTTTTTAGTCACTGTTTTACTGGTGTTTTACCATTCTTGGGAAGTATAACCTCCTCCATGTTAGGAACAGGGGTAGGGTCCTCCATGTCTTTGGTCAAGTCCTCTTCTGGCTCTTCCTCCTGTTGTCCACGCCTTCTCCTGTGCACACACACAAAACAAAAATGCTGTGACCGCACACTGAATTGCAAAACCAAGAGCATGCCATCCTGTTTAGTTAAAACAGTTCTTACCCCTTCTTTCCTTTCTTTCTGCCTTCAGAGGACGGAGGAGAGGGTGAGCGTCTTCTCTTTTTAGAAGGGGTGGATTTGGAGTCCTGCAACAGAGGGTAGAAGGTGAAAAACTAAGAAAACAAGAGTGTAAGTACAATTAACATATATCACAGATTGACAGTCTTCATATTTTGAAAATGTAATGGTTGACAAGTCTACCCACATTTCCCACCAGAAAACTGTGAGATCTGAGCATTAATGATTGATATTTCCCTTCACAAGCCCGCCAACAGTTTCACACAAACCTGGTCGTCCCAGAGGTGAATACGCTGACGGAGAATGACTGGTACATTCCTCTCATCCACACAATAGTCTTCCTCATTCATCCACTCGTTGAAAACATCTGTGTCCAGAGCCCAGCCAGCATGGACCTGGAGTGAGCGCACAGACACACACGCACGCACGCGCACGCGCACACACACACACACACACACACGCGCACACGCACGCACACACACACACACACACACACACACACACACACACACACACACACACACACACACACACACACACACACACACACACACACACACACACACACACACAAATGAGTATTAATGTGGTGCATGCTGGTGTATCTTATCAAGTGACCAAAATGAACACAATCCAGGTCATACTATCAAATGCAGATAAAATTTACTTGGCAGACAAATCAATAGGTATCTCAAGTTACCTGTCACCTTAAAAAAGCCTCCATTACTTATATACAGTCTCTGGTCTGTTTCTGTTCTAAAACTTTGTCCCTGCTGACTACCATCACTGCTCTAACTGTGAGCAAACTAAAGAAAAACACTGCTCTGTAGTACCTACTAATGAATGTATTCTCATGCTGTGACATGTAAACTATTGATGTACAGATTGATATAGTAAATGCAGCAGAAAACAGTGCCATGTATTTACATAGAGTGGTCTAGCACTTTGGGTTGTTTATTTGTATGCGTGTTGCTGTACTAACCCGCCACGGCTTTTCCAAGTGTGGTGGTTCTTCAACCTCTCCTTCAACATCACTTGAAGACAGCCAACTGTCATAACTGTTGAAAAGTGTCAACAGACATATTAGGTGAGTATTCTCTTTGCGTATGAGCATCTGTGTGTGTATGTGTGTGCTTGTGCATTACCTGTCTGGGTGCATGCCCCAGTGTACCAAGACATGTTTGTCTTTCTGCATGACAGGGCGCATCCATTCATCTGAAAATAGATGTATGAACATTTTTTTACAAAGCTAAACACATACCAGATATTTAAGAAAATGAAAAACACGCATACATGCACAAACTTAGACTGACCTTCCTCTTTAGAAGCAGGTGAGGGGTAGATGTGGTGACTGGCAAGTGTTCGGTCCTCAGTGAGTGTACCCTGTGGGAGGGAAAACTGTGACCCAATTGTATAGCACGATCACAGCTACACTGGGTTTCATATTCCTTTTTCTTTTTAAACAGCTAGACCTGTCTCAGAATATTTTCACCTACTGACATCTTCTCATCTGTCAATCCATATCACCCTATGTTCACTCATCTTTAACTCTCTTTTGCAGCACTATACCTGATGTTTGATGATAATATCCGTAAGTCTGCTAGACAGCTCCTGATCCACAGTTGGATCCAGATATACCACAGGAAGTGACATGCAGTTGTTCTGTAGACAAACACAGGTATAAGGTCATCAGTGGTGCATACTTGGTGGCTTGATATGTATGTGTATTTCTATGCGTGTCTATGTCACCTGGATGAGAGCTCTTTCAATAGCACCAAACATCTCAACATTCCTTTCAGTTCTTGATGGATTCTGCAAGTCAAACCTCCGCCTGTAGAAGGAGAGAGGTGATGAGAGACAATAGGAAGCATTCTACGATGAAAAAGCACCGGAAGCACCAGAGGTCTGAAACTCACCAGCCTTGCTCAGCCTTGAACTTGTAGGCAGTGCCAAGAATATGGCACATCCCACCTCCTGGCCGCAGGTCCAGGAAGCAATGTGCCTACAGAGAAATTGTAAAAACAATCTGTTTTGTTGTTTGTTTGTCTTTAACCCATTTTGCCAGATTTTCTGTCACCTTACTCTGTCCTCTTACACTGAGGACCATAATTCTAAGTACATGTCAAGACAGGGTAACTGCAGTACTGCATTTACAGCATTATAAAATGTCAAACAAATAGATCTATCCTAGTACCAGTACATTTCTTTACTTTTTGTCATACACTTATGTAGTTATATTGACCCCTGTAAAAACACAGTAAGACTAAATAAACGTAAATAACATAGATATTGAAAATTCCTTACAACAAAAGGATCGGACATCCCAAATTGAGAATACTCTGTGTTATGGCAGTTTTTAAAAGAAAGACAGTGAGAGACAGACTCACAGGCAGTTTGGTGAGAGAAGGACTGGTAGCTTGTCTGCCGAAGGCATCCTCTTGAAACTGAAGGAGCTGCAGGGTCACTGCAGCCAGAGCCTGACACGAGGGAGCATCCACCAACACATACTGACACACACACACAAATATATTTTTAAATGAATATGAAGAGGAGTGTATTTCATCATGATGCAACCTATAACCTGGCGTTACTGCTTTTACCGATAGTCTCGCCAACTCAACTGTTGTACGTGGTCTGATTAACCTCTACGAGTGGGCTACATTTACACTTGTATTTCTATTTCAAATAGATACAGCACTCCTTAACTTCATCACACAAATCTTCCCTGCCAGTGTAAACGTAACGTTATCCAGTATCAGACGTTTGTTTACAGTCTGAGCCATTGGACTCACTAGCAGGGGGCGGCTAGCTTGTTAGCTAGCTTCGCAGCCAGCTAACTACCTTTTTGTAGTGCTTCCCGACCCACTGTCGCACCACCTCCAGCTGGGCTAAAGTATCCGGACTCTCCCAGAACCTAGCGGACGGACTGCTGTCTTTTTTCCGGTGTACGGATATTCCGGAGCTGGCTTGGCTTGTCCCGGGAATCCCGAGGTTTGTTCCTCCGGACATTGTGGCCATAATAAAATGAGATTAATCTCAAACGGGAGAACAAAACTGGCTAGCGCGCTCACTAGCCTTAGCGTTCTCGCGCTCTCTCGCGAGATGCAGCGCGATTGTTGCAGTTCGGCATAAAAGTTTTCTATTTTTTAGTCTTTAACTGTGTTTCATTTTCGCGTGTTTTTTTTAATTTAACTGTGTGGTTTTTTGATTCAGTAATAAATGCCCATAATATCACAAAGTATATTTTTATGCACAACGTAATACACGCCTTTGTTACAGACCAGGACTTTTATTTTGAAATATAACATTATAAGGAAGTAACTGCGCAAGACATGTAAACAGAAATAAAGTACAGCGACTGGTTAGTAGCAACACATGTGTTGTTAATGCTCTAATTCTGAACTGCCTGTTTGAACTGTGCTTAAAATACAGCCAAATCACGTGCCTTGGGTTTACATTAATTGTTCTTGTTGCAGTAGTTTCCGTTTGTCATATTTTTCCAATAGAAAGTCATAGTGTCCCGTCCAGCCCCTCGACTGACTGTCTACTCAGCGAGTTTGTTGTGTTTCTCTTCCGTCGCCTTCTATAATTATATATCTGCAGATGCTCTGACTCACACACCCACAGACCAGCCAGCCACTATGAACTACTCTGCGTGGCAGTGAAAGACCAGCACCCTAGTAAGTAACTCATTCATCTTCTCACTTCTCACTAGTTCCAGGCCCTGAGGACCTATGGGTGTGCAGGGTCTGACCACCTATGTGGAGGGGAACAGACACTTCCTCCAAGACGTGAAGTTCAGGGACAGTCGCCTGGTCATTGATGGCTGCAGTCTGTACTTCCGCCTCTACTTTAACCACGGTTTGGACCAGCAGCATGGAGGGGACTATGGTGCTTTCGCTTACCTGCTCACTCAGTTCCTCTCAGCATTGGCAGCCTGTAACATCCAGCCGTATGTGGTACTGGATGGAGGTAAGGATGTTGCTGCTTTGTTTTTCAACTTCTTCCGATTTATGATGTTAATGTTTCCAAGTATGTATATTTGGTCCCAAGTTTTATTTATATATATGTATACACATAATTTAAGTACCACTGTGAGAGACAGACAGCAGAGACAGATCCAAACCAAGTACAAGCTCGGTGACCACAAGCTGAACATCGAAAAAAGGAAGGACACAAAAAAAAATCACTTCCTCCTGAAATGGAAATAAGAAGAACCATTAAACAAATTCACCTCTGTAATCTCAGATTTCATAGAGCTCTATGAGCATAATGTTACATGGCCTACTCCTTGGAGAAGGAGACAGGACAGATCTTGCTGTCTAATATGTATCAACATGCCATAACCTAAGGGACAGTGTATGAGCGCACACATACACACATGCAGACACACACACATAATGTGATTAGAGGATATAGATAGAGGATATGTTATAGATAGTCTATATATAGTGTAATTAACCAATCAATTTTAAATGTCATAATAATGATCACAATATTGTATATTGTTCAAAGTATATCTCGCCCATTTAAAAATTGTCAATGTTCCTATAAAAAAAACACACATAAACTGTAACGAGGGATGTTAATAATTAATCGTACAAGAATTCTGAATGAACTGATACTGTCAGTTAAAAAATATTAGTATTACTGATGGAGTTTTTGTGCAAAGTATGCAAACAATAGTGCTAACCTACAATACTGCAATACTTTTGCAGTCTGAGTCCCTCACTTATTCAAACGTCACTGTTCAGGAGAGTGGAGGTGGATCTGTTGGCCTCACAGTGGAGAGGGGGCATAGATCCACATTATGCCCTCTACCTCATGTATTTATTTCAGCTCATGTGTTAATTATCACTGTAGTTTCGCTCAACCTTTTAACCGTTTATCAGTCAGAATTCTTAGTGTTGGTTAAACTGTTAGTTGTTTACATCAGTAACTTTATCACCCATAAACATTTAATTCTCCTTTTTTTCTGTGGTTATAGGGATTGACCCCAGTGATAAGAAGTTTCCAACTCTGCGTCAGCGTCTGCAGGCCAAGATAAGGGAAGCGGACAGTCTCTCTCATGGCCGCAACGGCTCTGTTCTCCCTGTCCTCACAAGAGATGTCTTCATTCAGGTCCTCATCCAAAGAGGAGTCCCACTGGTCCAGTGCCCAGCTGAGGCTGACTGGGAAATTGCATGTTTGGCCCACCAGTGGAACTGCCCAGTTCTGACCAATGACAGTGATTTTTACATCTTTGACCTGCCAGGTGTGGGTAGCGGCAGGATTTTTCCAACTATACTTTAACAAGGACTTCAGACTTATCTTGTTTGATTTTGCTATTGTTTTTACATATTTTTATGTGTTATGTTTTCTATCTCAGGTGGTTACCTGCCACTGCGTTTTTTTCAGTGGACCAACCTCAACGGTAAAGCCTCTCACCGCTACATCCCGGCTCGCTGCTACACCACTAGCAGGTTGTGCCACTGGTTTAGGAACATGAACAGAGAGTTGCTACCCTTATGTGCCGTCCTGACCGGCAATGACTATGGCGCTCCAAAAGATGCTGAAACACTGCTAGCTCTGTTAGATGTGAGCAGATCAGGTGGTGGCAAGGGTAAAGGTAGAACACCCGCTTCCCGCATTGAGGGCCTTCTCCTGTGGCTGTCCTCTTTTCCAAGTCCGTTGGAGGCCCTGGAGGAAGTGAGCAGGTTAATGGGGGAGGAAGGCAGAGATGGAGGCGGCAGGGGCAAGAGAGGACAGAAGGATGGGCTCAGTTCACAGCTGTGGGCGGGTATGCAGGAGTACCACATCACCCCTCAGAGCTCTCTGGCTCGCTGGTTCTCTGGATGTAAGGCAGCTCCTGGAGGGTGGACCTCTGGGTTCACACAGCTGCCAGAGTGCCTGTCGCTGGCTGCAGCGCAGGGACTGTTGGCTCCCTTGGTGGTAGATGCTCTGGTGATGCGCAGGGTCCTGCTCATCCCACAGGTGGAGAACAGCAAGCTAGCCAGCAGCCACTGTAGTGCCAGAGCCATACGTCAGGCTGTATATGGGATATTGCTTCAAGCACAGGATAAAAGGGTACAAGAAAACATCAGCCAGGGTGGGAGAGGGAGGCGGGGAAGGGGGCGGGGAGGTGGTCAGGATGGTGGAGGCAGGGGTCAGGGGATCAATTTACCCACACATCAGAGCATAAATGTAGGATTTACCGTCGAACAAGCAGCAGGTGCAGCTAGAGTACAAGCTCAGGGTGCCAGTGACCCAGTGAGTGTGGAGGAGTACGACCGTCTGGATCTGAACTTGAAGAAGAACCAAGTAGAGGCAAATCCACCCAGAACCCCTCTACGTCTAGATATGCTCAGCCAGGTAAACACGACAGCAAATGTGATTTATGTTTTTACTCCAATAGCAACAATTATATTATTTGGAATTATTTATAGTTTTTAAAGAGGATTTGTTCATGTGATTTGGATACATTTCCCAATGTTGTCTTTTAATTTCATTCAGGCTCCTGCAGCAGTACGTCTGGGTGTCCTGTTAGAAGTCTTGGGGGTGAAGGAGTCTGACCTGGCTCCTATTCCTCTCCACCTGAGGCTGGCTGTAGCAGTGACAGGCTTCTGGCTGCGAGAGGCCACACCAACACCCTCACAGCACCAGCTCCAGGCTTTGGTGCTGGGCATGGTTTACGGAGAGCTGTCCTGGAACAACCAGCCTGGAGCTACCCACCACCAACACGTCGGTTAGTCCTGTCAGATCTTTTGTATTGTTCTACAAAGTTACAAACACTAACATGGGTCTCGATAACAAGGCAAACAGTCATCTATCCTCAATGATCTGCTGTGTATCACCCTAGTGCCCCATCTTAACTGGGCTGCAGAGCACAATGTGTGGGCCGGGCTGGATCGACAGCGTGCGAGGCCAGGGGAGAGACGTGGCTTGGATGTCGGAGTGGCTCACAGTTTCAGCCAATGGCAAGCCTGCCTCTGGAGTGCTCTGTGTCTCAATGGGCTATTGCTGCTGCCACTGCCTGAACACCACCTATCATGGTAAGGCACAGGGACATGAAAGAGGGGAGGTAATGCACACATTTGATCGTCAGTTTAGTAGTAGTGAAAAATGCACATCACACTTTGTCACAGACACCATCTAACAGTTCATTAGAATGTTCAGACATTCACTTTACCATCATATAAAACAGAGAATAAAAAATATCCACATTTTAGAGTCTGAAGCCAGCAAATGTTTTCACTTAATAATTGTCTTAAACATCATTTCTATGACAGTTAGTTAGTTTTATTTAATAATTTCTAAATACATCTGCAGATATTTCCATGGGTTAGTGAAAGAATATGTGTGTTTCAGGTTGTACAGCGGTACGTTGGTGCACGGCCTCCTCAGGTATCTGAAAGGGGGCCGAGCTGCTGAATCGCTCTTAGCAGGGGGCTCCTTGTCTGGACAGCTCTACTCCTCCCTGCTGGCCGCCGTGAGACAGTGCAGCTCCAAAACCCATCCCTCCTCTTCAGCAGCAGGGAGGATGAAGAGAGGCAGAGGCCGGGGAAGAGGAGGAGGGAGAGGAGGAAGAGGTGGTGGTGGTGGTGGGAGAGGGAGAGGGAGAGGGAGAGGAGCAAGAGGAGGGGAAAGATTGACTGAGGAGATAAACAACAGGTTTACTCTCCTGATGAGTGAGGAAGAGTTTGATGATGATGACGATTGATGAGGAGGCAGAGAAAGACGAGCTGATCGATAAAAAGCACTTCCTAGGGGCCAAATGTGGGAGGACATTCCAGTGTTTTATTAAACACACTCAGGGAATGCTACAAACTATAACTCTTAATGTTTTCCACTGAGCTTTTACCTTTTATAATTGTATTGCACTTATTTCATCTTCCTCAGACATATTTACCGCCCATCAAATCAAGTGATGCCAATACATCAACCATCACTTTTCTCATACCACATGCTTGCCATAATGTTGCAGATCTATAAGAGACTTGGTTCAAGTCACTGTAATTAATGCGGTTTTATTCTGTATCATCAACACAATATTTAAACACTGAATGTAGCAATGTCTTATTTTATGCCATTGACCAGAAAGTTGTATGGCAGCTAATGTCATCTTAATGAGCAACTTATGAAATCTTGTCATCTTAATATTTGCCTTATTGAATATGGTGCTCGAGTTTACTCTTCTTTCTACATCAAAAAATAGAAATCAAACTCGGACACATTTTTCATTATTGCATTCAGCTTGTTTTTACTTGTAACCACATATGGCTAAGAATAAAATGTTTACTAATTCTCTGTAAAGTCATCTTTAAGTTACAGCACGTCACCAAAGCACTCTAAATAAACACAAACACACACACACATGTTACAAAGACCTCTAAAATAAGGGCAAAGACATTAAAAAATAAAAGTTCTCAGCCACTTTTCTTTTTTTTTTGAGTTTTTGATTTTTTTTCAAAACCAGTCTGAGAATCCAATCTAACAACCCCCTCTCGTTAAAAAAAGTCTTGGCTTAAACATGAATTTGTGGATAGTGTCCCACTGGCACTTTAACGTTAGGATCTACAATCCTGGCACAGCTAAAAGTTAAAGCGAAATTTGACTGCTAGACATAAAAGAACATAAACAGTCTGCTGCCAAAATACACAGGTGAATATTGACATTAATATGAGCTGTCGGGCACTGGTGAGTCAGGCCTGCCCTACTGTAAATCAGCTCCATAGTCGGTCACAACTGTCACCAGACTCCACAAATTAAAATACACCCAATTTTCATCTTGTCCTATGAGGATGACGAGGTTGGTGCAGATGAAGAGGAAGTGGATGCAGCGTGCGAATGAGAGTCTATGAGGTCCATGTCTTCATCTTCGTTTACCCCACACGTGTCAACCACGCAGATCAGGCAGCTGGTGACGGGAAACGCTCGCACCTTGTTGCAAGTCACCCACCTGACAGCACAGAGGAAAACTGATTTAGAGACGGCATCGAACAGGAAAATGTTTGGTTATGGTGGGGTTAGTAGATTCGGGGTTTAAACAAGCTATAAAAAAAAAAAAAAATCTACATTTTTTGTATTGACCAAAGAAACAAACAAACAGATTTCAGGCAATGGTTAGATCCACACACAGTCTTCATACGCTGCCTTCATATCTGTGACAACATCAGCAATGTCCATTTATTCATTTGTTTTATTTTAGTGATATTTAATGAAGAGACCAACCTGTCAGTATCAGTGTGGTACTCCAGGACATGTCCGAGCCGTCCCACACCTTGGAACCCTGCCAGCACATAGATAACCTCACCGACCGCCGCACACTTCACTGTTACGCCTCGCCACGGCATCGGTGAAGCAGCACGCCACTCATTACTTGCAATGTCGTAGTACTCCACTGAGTCCAGTCCGCCTTGAAAAAAACCAAAACCAAACTGTATTTGGTGTACTGCTACTGTATTCTTTTGTATTAATGTAATACAATGAGTCATCATCACTGTACTGGTTATAGTAAGATCAGTTTTTTTGTACCCAGTGCCCCTTGCCCTCCAACAGCATAGATCCTGTTATTGACCACTGCCAGCCCATGGTTCTTCCTGGCTTCTTTCATCCCACACAACTCCCTCCACCTGAGGACAGAAAGATGGAAACAGAGAGAGACACGGGATCAAGGAGGGAATCTGCTACAGCAGTAAAATTATGTGACAGAAATTTATAGCAGTGCATCACAGCATTACACGATTTAACACTTATGCGTGTATGTGCATATGATCACGGTCAGGTAAACACGCTTGACCTTTATGTTGCCGAAACTCTCTCTGCTCCTTTGTAGAGAAATATCCATGACCTCTTGGTCAAAGCCTTTCACAACCCATTGGATGAAATGAAAATACTTCTCGTCAAAGAAAACATTAATCTAATATCCCAAAATGTTTTGGTCATAGACAATTTTAATCGAGTAACACTGATGTGGATATACAGACTAATAATCAATAAAGAAATTTTCTCACATTATCTTTGCATTTGCTACTGTTGCAAGCCAGTACGTGCTAATAAGGCAACAATCTCTCTCACAGCACTCTTTGGGTTGTGCGGTTCTCAGCTGTATGTTTCTGTAACTCACTGTTGTGTGTTGGGGTCGTAAACCTCACAGTTGTTGAGGATCCTGCCAGACACATTATTGCCCACCGTTCCTCCGCAGACGTAGATCAGCCCGTTGGCTTCCACTGAGCCATGGCTGCAGCGGGCCATCAGCATGCTGGTTTTCACCTGCCACGACTCTGTTCTTGTGTCGTAGCATTCGAAAAGGTCAAGGGCAGAGCTGCCTGCAGACACAAACACAGAGTACAGAATACCATGACTAAATGCTTTCAGAAGTGGGATGTCTTTCCCCATGATCATCGGCGTAATTTTACCTTCTTTCCTAAACCAAAAAGACATGTAAATCTTAACCATCTTGTACAAGCACTCCAAAAATCACTGACTCCCCCAAATCCGCCAGTTCCACCACCCTGTACTCACCCACTTCTGACCCCCCGGATGTGTAGATCTTGCCCTGGGCGGCGCAGGCAGCCAGGCTGTCGCGAGGCGTGGGCGGACCCAGCTTGGAGTACCAGCTGTCCTTCAGGACGTTGTAGCAGTCCATGCGCTTGATGGGGAAGAGCTGTGAGCCACCCAGGATGTAGACCACATTGTCCCAGAAGACAGCGGTGGCGTCCCGTCGCTTCTCAAAGGGGCAGCGGATGTCTGTCCAACTGGAATCCTGCATGGAAAGCCAGACTGACACGTAAACGCTGGAAAATATTTCAATGGACCTAATTATACAAAACAATGGGTATAATGTTTGTTTCTGCAACAGCTGAACCAATTAATTTGAATTCTAGTGTCAGAAACACTGTAGAGCCCAAGAGGTCAAATAATGTTTCCAACTGAAACCAATAATTGGAGTTCTGAAGTTTCACACTTAAATATTGAACAAGATTATATATGTATACAACATCAATTCTCTTCACTGCTCCTGTTGGTAAAATGTGTTACATATTGGTACCTTGGGGTTGAAGTAGCGGCAGGACTGAGGCTGGGAGCCTCCAAACAGAGCGATGCGGTAGTCGTGCTTCTTGCGTCGCGGTCGGCTGCTCTCACCCAGATCCTCCCGATCCTCCAGGGACAGCAGGTGGTAGCGCATCCCACCTGCCACAAAGGCACAGGTTGCCCTATTTTTGCTTTGTGTGTGCTGGAGCTCAACCCAGCAGACCTTGGCACTAAAGCAGTTCAAACATGAACTTGCTCTCATGAGTCTACATCTGTGTGCATGTGTTTCTCCCACCCCTCCTACTCACTGATGACCATCTTGAGGCACTGTGGGTTGTCCTGGATGAGGGGCTCAGCCTGCACCGTCTTCGACAGGAAGGTTTTAGAGACCAGAGGAAAGCGAACGCATCCCAACACCTCCACCATGTACTGTTGTCTGTTACACACGTCGTACTTCAGCCAGCGCACTGCCGCATCATAAATCTAAACACATGCAAAAACAAAACATATGCAGAAACCGAAGCGGCTCTGTTACTACCACCACTGTTGCTGGCTCGGAGGAGGAACAAAAATGACCCGCAATTCTGTCTAAGTCGGGGAGGAATAACGGCGCAAAATTCCCACCTTGAAAGGGCTGTATAAAAGAGGCTTTAGTTTCTATGATCATCTGACAAAATATCACACAAAAGAGATGAAAAATATGGTCAAAGACTGTGTGCATGTGTACCTGGGCCTCAGCACGGACAGTGAGTTTGTCCTGGTGCAGCAGATGTGTGAGCTGTGTGACGTCCAGTTGCAGGAACTCATCTAATTTATAAACTTCTGTGAAGTGGAGCTGGAAGAAGTCCTCTGCTGCTGCCTTCAGCTCAGGACAGTCCATACAGTCTGACAGAGCAGAAATACCTGCAGGAAAGGACAAGGATCAGTCAGTCAAAATAGCTGCATGATCAAGAGGCCTGGCCGAAACACATGAGGGGGAAAATAACTTTAATATCTAAATACACCAAAGTAATTCATTAGGATTAAAGCTCAATTAAGGGCTCAGCAAATTGTGTGGTAACAACAAGTGAGAAAAACCTTGATTGTATTTCTGTTCTTACCGAGGCAGTTAGTGGCATCAATTTGTCCTTTGAGGAATTCCACACACATTCTCTTCACAGGCTCAATCTGGTACTGGTTGGCTGCATCCAGCAACGACTGGACATTACTGCTGTTCACCGAGATCCTGGCGCACACACACACACATACATACATACACACTTTACTGTTCAAGAGGTTTTTCAGACAGAAATCAGATCAAAATAACACAAGGGTGGTCTAATCTTCTGTAAAGTTTAGCAGCTTTTCTACGCAATTATGATTCACTTCAGAAGGCCGAGTTGCTCTGTATGACTCTAAATGACCACTTCCATATGTCACGATTTATACACTATTTGTGCACAAGACTCTTACCGAGCTGTGTAGATAAATTCGATCAACAGCTCAATGATTTCAGGCTCCGCGCTCCTCAGCTCCACCTCATGTGACATCGACTCCATCATTCTGGCTGGAGGCGAGGAAAAAGAGATAAAACATACCGCAACACGTGGCAGCATGAAATGTTTTTCCTGTTGTGCTTGGCAACATTTTGAGGAGCACTGCATAGTTTGTAATGTCTAATGGTTTACAAAATTAATAATCTCTTACACATTTTGCTTTGTATTACGTTATAGATGCCCTTTGCTTCTTATTCAATGTTCAATACTAAAACAGTACTTTACCACGAAAGGAGCTTTTTTATAGTCATTTTGCAACACATCTTTGCATCTGTGACCGAAATCTAATGTTCTATTAGAAATCACACTGCCCATATTGCAGCAGAAGTGATTTTCTCGCTATTGTAGTCCACCTAGGCTCAATGCACATGATTATTGCGTTTTTATGTCCAGACTTACTAGTGAACATGAGGCTGAAGAAGTGGCTGGCAGCAGCCAACACTACTCTGTGGGCAGGGAAGTGTTTCCCCTGAACCACCAGGGTCACATCACAGAGCGTGCCCTGAAGGAAACACACAGAGAGTATCAGGACACAGGGACACAGGGACACACACACTCCTTTTGAGTCGTGTTTTCTCTCACACACACCTGTTTCCTCAGGTTGTTCATGACTCCCATGATGCTCGACAGCTGCCTGTACTCCTCTTTGGTGGCACACTTCCTCTCGCTCTTCTTTTTAGAGCCTGGCGCCTTTTCCGGAGAGGCCACCCCCGTCATGTTAGCCCGGTTGACGTTAATTTGCTCGGGTAAATCAAACTACAACAACAACAACACTCAGCACCGCTGTGGCCGCAGTGCGCAGCTGCAGCCTCTTTGTTGTAGCTCGGCAACTGACAGCTTTGCTTGCTAGCAGCCAGCAGCTTGTTGTGATTTTATGAATTAAAAAAGCCACCAGCTTGATGGCATCTTCGCCCTGAAAACGGGTACAGAGAAACTAACGAAGATAAACTTGCTGTCAGGAGCGGAAATGGTAATAAAACGAGTTAACGTTGTGTGTTTTGTAAGCTTCAACTCTCGCGTTTTCTCTTCTTCTACGGTTTCAATTCTGGTTGAACATGCTAGCTTCCGCCCTCTGCTGGCCGACGGGACAAAGTACACATTAATCTGCAGGAATGCGGAAATAATTTACAATTTAACACCGTTTGTAGATAATGGGAATACTTTAAAACACTTTACGAGTTTGTATTCCTTTGAAAAGCATACTTCAGAATTTTTTTTAAATAGGGTAAATAGATAGACAATGAATTTATACAACTAATGGCAACAGAAGAGTTTTGTTTTATCTTGCTGCAGCTCACCTGTACGGTGCACCTGCCTGTCACGTTCATATCTAAGCAGTAATCCAGAAAAACATAACCAGGAAGAAATGTTTGTCAGGAGTCCCATGACGTTGACGTAATGTGGTATGCGGACTACAGATGCATTGTCAGAAATAATTGACCTGAAAACAAATTGAGAGCCACCCGAGCTCAGAAAATGCTCCGTTTTCTGAGCTGTTGCTGCTTCTCAAGGGAAAACTCCGACAGCGAGGTACGTGTGGACACTATTTTAGTGCTTTAAATTCACGTTTATGTGATTATAAAGTGGCTTCATTGGAGTTCAGACGAGAAATTTGATCACCGCGTTGCTTCATCCAGTCAATCCAGTCAGATCACCGGATTAACCCATTAGTAGTCTAATTGAGCCTAACCACATACAGTTTAACAGTTTGGAGCATACTATGCAGTTGTCACAGAAAAAAAACCAAACCAAATCATTATGATCCATGGCTTTCTCACAGATACACAGTGCAGTGACACAACAGAACCTTGAATATAATAACATCTACATGATGGCACTATAAACTACATGAGACACTTGTAATTGACAAAGTCATTACATGCATGCAGGTAAACACAAGGATTCTTTATGTGCTTCATGTTTCTTTCTGAAAAGTGCCAGAAAAAAAAAAAAAAAGATTCTATGTAAAGAAAACATCTCTGCTATTTCAGAGGCAGCCTCTCCTGCACCCTAGACCAACAGACCTGAATGCACCTTCATCAGCCAGGCAGACCCGGCCAGCACACAGCGGTAAATAGCCTCTCTAAATGTTCATGCGTCCATGTGTCAAAGCTATACACTTCCAACATATAAAATTAAAGGTGAACTTGCCTTTGTGTGTCTGTGCCTGTTTTTTTTTTCCCTCAGATGGACAGACCGTGAAGCGGATTGGTAGGCTGGTGATGAGGCGAGTGTGTGTACCAGAGTTGGACCAGAGGTTTTCTGACGTGGCCGAGACCTTCAACGAACAGCAGGAGCGCTATGAGGCCATGGTGCGACATATCAGAAACCTGCGACAAAGCTATGGTTGTAACCACAATGACACCCTGGCTTTGTCCGAATGTCTGGGGAACATCAGAGAGGAGCATGGTGAGACACACTCAGAGCTGCCTGCTAGTACAAGGAATGTGATGGCAGGTTTCTTTGCTTTCATTTTCTGTTTCCTTTGTTTCTCTGATTCAACCTCCATGTCTCCCCACTTGCAGAGGCCGAGTACAGGGTCTCCCTCAAGATTAAGGGCTATGACTTCTCCCTCTGTATGGTTCCTGTGGGGTCAAGAGGTGAAAGTGAGGAGGAGGAATCACTGCCTCCACATCTGCAATTAGCTGAGAATGAACTGAAAGGCACTTCTGAGACAGCCAAAGCCACCATCTCAAAGGGCACCACGCTTCAAGAGCTGATTGGCTGGTTGCTCCGCAGCAAGGATCAAATGGCTAAGCAGGTGAAGGGGGCCGCAACAACTTACCAGGAGCGAGGAAGACTCAGCGAGAACCTGGAGGAGAACATGAAGGAAGTGAGGAGGGCGAAGGAGTTGTCGCTGGGATACAGACAACAGGCTGGGGAAGTCCTCACTGAGGCTGCAGAGATAGCAGGGGCTTTTCTGTAGTTCATGCACATTTTATGTACTTTATTTGAATCCACCAATTACGATACAACTGTGCATGATTCAGATATTCATGGAGTTCATACATGCTCAATTATGTGTAGAGAAAGCATGAGATGGAACAAAATGTTGCAGTCTCGCTCTTTTTGTTGGTAAAATTGCCATTTGCAACCTAATAACAACAACATTGTGAGTGTAAAAAATGTTGCACAACAGATAATGAGACATTAACACACAGAATGCTATGCATGTATTAAAATATACCAAGTATACACTCTGCTTTGCAGGCCATTGCAGCCTCATGTTTGCTACAAGAACATGAAGACATGTTTTATTAAAGATTTTAATAATTATAGCAGATAGTCACTCTAACACATTAAATATACCGTTTTATCTGTGTAAAGGACTTACAGTATTTTCTTGGATGTATGTAATGTTACCAGTTAACTTAAGGGGGCAGTGCAGACTCACTTTATCATTCAAACAGTCGCTCTTCATATTCTTCAGATTTGGTTTGTTTGTCATAAATTGCACTACATGGATAAAAATTCCACAAATCTGGCAATCAGTTATGAAAATAATAAATGTATTAGTTTTTTTGAATTCTGTACTTGATCAAACAACTTTTGCTAGAAGGAAAGAACTACTGCATTGGATAGTTCATTTCCTCTGTAATACAGTAGAGGACAGGACACAGTCCCATATAGCAGCAATGGGAGGTTTGTTGTGATTGTGTCTGTAGTGTTTTGTTATTGTAACAACGAGAGAGCAGCTTTGCTGCTTATCTGGAGAGGCCCATGCATTTATTAACGATTAAAATCTGAAGCTTTCCATCTGCTATTAATGTGAAAGCAAACAAGCACATGGTCATATGCCATCTTGATAATTAATTTTGGAAAATCCATTGTTCCAAAGGTCATTATCAAGTGGCCATGCATTATTCATCAGAGGGAGTCAGTTTTAGAGAACTAACTTTGCCTGAAGCTTTACAGATTAATTTGGCTAGTGTGCAGGATGCGGTGGGTAAAACCTTAGAATGAGTTGTTCATCTCTAAATCAAAAAGAAGTTTAGGAAACAAAAGTAAATTGATACAATTTGATAAAAGAATAATTGTTTAAGTTTAATACAGGTATATAAATTCTGTTCTTGATGACTTTGATTAGATCCCATGTTAGTGTGAGAATTATGTAAAAATTGTAACTTATTATGTATTATATAATTAAAATGTAAATGTATCTTAATCAAATAATTCAATGGCAATCACTGACTTGACGGCATGTAACTGCAATTTATATGCTGCAATATAATGTTTTCTTCTTTCAATATAATAATCTTTTAACTGTCAATTATTTACTTATTTAAGTGATTGATTAAAATCATGTCTGGTAGATCACTGCTGTCAAAGAGCAATGACTGACAGCGACAACCTACCATGATCGTGGAAATTATTAACGTGGAGCCTATTGTCTAATTTGATTGGATATCGGATCTGGGAGGCGCGGCAGTTACATGATATGCTGCTTACTGATTGGCTCAGGCGCTTGTCAGTCTGTGGAGACCGAGTCTCCTCGTCCAAGATAGTCTGAGTGGAGAGAAAGTAATGAAGATGGAAGGAGCTGATGTTGATGAATTATTGAGGAGATTTATGGAGTAGCGTGGTGATAGCCGTTTCCTCGTCTTGTCGGAACGATAGAGGACAGCGATACCAGGAAATTGACAGATAGCATGCCAGTAAGTAAACCGTAACTTCCCCAGTTTACTTGCTGTCGCGCCTTAGCCACGTTAGCTAACAAGCAAGCTAATCTGTAAGAAACCGTGGTGACAGCTCGAAGTCATTCAGCAAGCTGAGACAGACAGTGTGTGACCGCGGAGGATTCATTTACAGTGTCTGGCTGGTACTGGTTATTAAAACACACTGAATTATATGGCCATGGAAGCTAACGTTTGCCATTGAGCTACCGGTGCATTGAGACAGAATTTCACGGTGTGTTACCAGTTGTCATTGTGGCAAACTAGCTTGTTAGCAGTGCCCAGAGACAGGTTGAACAGATTTTTTTTAAAATCTAATTCATCTACAATAACAGCGGGGTGTGTGTGTGTTTGTCTGTGTGTGTAAGTATGTGTGTGTGGACTGTCAGGACATTGTTAAGATTCCTCAGGTGATGCGCGCGCGTGTGTGTGTGCCAGTTTGGCAGGAGAAGAGACACCACTGCAGGCTGGTATGTTAGATAATGCTTTGCTAGGAGTTTTCTAAAACCCATCATGTGATGCAGTTTTCTTTTTCTACCCAGACAGTCCAGGGGTTTCCCGTATGATTAGTGTGACGCTTTGCCGCAAAGCTCCATGGTAGTCCTGCTGTATGACATGAGCTCCTTCACTACTGTACATGCCGTCAAAAGTTGAATCATGTTTGTTTTACATTCTGTGTCCTTCACAAAGGCTCTTACTGTTTAAATAAGACGCTGTTTCCGGCTAAATTCACAAGTTGCCCTTTGCTCCTCTCTTTCTCTCTCTCTCTCTCTCTCAGACTCATATTTTATATCTATTTATGGGTCTGTTGGGTGGCTGATTGTGCACTGTTAAAGTGGTGTCTCAGTATGTGGATTTGTGTGTACATGTGTAAAATGTATGCGCAGGCTAGTTAATGTGTGGCATCCATTGCTACTAGTGTCTCGGGCCTCTTAATGCTTGTTGACAGTGAAGCCCAGCAGGTCATAGAGTGAGAAGATCGCGTGGGCTTTGCTTGTCATCCGGCATCCCAGCTAGAGTCACCCATGCCTGGGGTTTCATGAAATATCCTGCTAATTTGAGCAATGATGACAGTTGCACTCCTTTCCCCTTAAATTTAATTCTGCACCAGAATCTCTACACACAATCACAACATAGGTGAATTATAGATGCTGAGTTTGTCAGCTAAAGTATACGTTTGTAGGCATAGGTGCCAGTTGATGTAGCATACATTGATGTAGCTCCAGGAAAAATCTTGAAAATCAAGCTAATTATCTGCACCCAAAGTGATATTTGAATTAGAAATTTGAGGGTTGAGCATTTAAAGAATTGCATAAGTCAGAGAGGGGTCTAACTGTGAACATTTAAAGCTGAGACAAATGGAAAGAAAAAGGGGACATGAAAGAGAGCTTTAAAATTGAAAAATCAGTGATGTTAATCACTGGTCTCTTCAGGCTCACTTGCTGCAGGAAGACTGGGAATTGAAAGGGCGAGAGGAGGGACGAAGATGCATCACTGGCTTAGAGGCAGCGGAGAAAAGCGCGTAGGCTGCTATAAGAGGATTCCTCCCTGTCAGATCTCTCTATCTCTCACCCTGAGAGGCAAAAACCACACACACAAACCACATACTCTATTGTCATGTCTACTTAGCTACAGGCAGTCCACTGCTGTGTGTGTGTGTGTGTGTGTGTGTGTGTGTGTGTGTGTGTGTGTGTGTGTGTGTGTGTGTGTGTGTGTGTGTGTGTGTGTGTGTGTGTGTGTGTGTGTGTGTGTGTGTGTGTGTGTGTGTGTGTGTGTGTGTGTGTGTGTGTGTGTGTGTGTGTGTGTGTGTGTGTGTGTGTAAAAAACGGAAGCAAAAAAGCCCCCCCACTCCTTTTCACCAAGGCGTGAGCAATCTGCTATGAAGAGGACCTCGGGGGGGAGAGCAAGGTGGGAAGTGATGATGCAACAGGGTTAGCTACAGGCAAAGATGGTCCAAATAAAGAAAATAGCAACAGACGGCATGAAAAATGCGCAATATAAACCGCAGAGCGGCATCAAAACAAAATACTGAATTCCTAGAAATGGGCAAACAGTGTAAACAGCTCTTAGCAGGACCAGCAGGTCAAGCTGTGAGCTCTGGGCTTATTCGAGGCTGTGCCCTTTACGACCACAGTTGCATAACCCTGCCTTCACCTTTACTTGGACACCCCACAGCTCCTCAAAATAGGTCCTTAACATATTTTGCTTCCCTTCAAGTTGAGACAAGCTTGAAGTCGCTGACCTAGTTTGGAAATTTTGGGTGGAGTCATATTGCCACAGTTCCTGGTTCTGACATAGGTTTGTGCAGTTAAACCATTTATTAGCGGTCTGGGTGCGTTTGTAGTTGAGTCAGCTGAGGATACTCTAGCTAGTTAAGTTTCATTTCAACTTATTACATCTATTTGACAACTCTTCACCTCCCTGTAGCTTTAATTCGCTGAGAGCTAAGTAATGTGGGTGTCATTATCACTATAAGCCTAACCAGTAGTTTGTGTGGCCTGCACCCTGTACCACAGGAAAAAGCAGCTGGGGCAGCTCTGTCACTCTCAAAACCACTCTCTTTGTCTCTCTCTCTCTCCCTTCCTTTCTTCCCTCCATTCAAGCCCTCAATCTCATTGGCCCACTCACTTCCTGAAAAAAGAAGTTTCCAAAGCACAAGTGTAATAGGAAATGAGGTAATGAGCAGGGAGGGATGTGCATGTGTGTGGGTGCTCCCCTTATTCATTCTCACTTGGACTTGCTTCAATTCTCTCTCCTCCAGCTTCCCTGAACAGGTATGTTCTCACTTGACTATCGAGCACCAGAGGACACTCTGTGTTTTGGTAGTGCTTCTTACGTGTTTGTATCAGTCCATGTGAAATAGTGTGTGCGTGTGTGTGTGTGTGTGTGTGTGGGGGGGGTGTTATTCAGTAACTCTGCCAGGACATGCAGGCACATTTACAACAAGGATTAGGAATGCAAACTCAAAGGAGACCTGCCTGTGTTGGAACAAGTCCTCAGAAGGAGGAGTCAAAAATAAGCTCATTTAGACTGCCAGGCTTGTGCGTGCGTGCGCGTGTGTGTGGCAGAGAGTTTAAGACAGAAGCGTGGGTGTAAATTCAGAGGAACGAGCTGTCAACTTTAGCTAGCTCACAGGAACAGGTTTCGACAAACCAGACATTGAATAAACACACTTGCACAGACACACTTGTGTAATGTATGACACATTCTGTCAGTCACTCCTTGGCAAGTGATTCCCTCTATCAGCATTGGTTAAAAAAAAACAAAAAAACTCAGGCTCCTAAACACATTGATTAGATCCATCTCTTGAGCCCGTTCAGATCTCAGAGAGGCGCTTGTCAGTATCTTTGCTTATCTCAGTGATCAGGTGGTTGTGTGGAACAGCACAGATTGAAACCTAATGAACTCTCCTCTTTTATTGACCCTACTGTCTCAAACCTTTTGAGTTAGCCATCCCTCGAGTTGTTACACACCTCGTTTATGTGTCCATTTATCTCTTCCTCAATTCATTTCACCATTGATCTGTGCCTTGTTCATCCTCCTGCACCGCCTGTCTCTCCCTCTCCTGCATTTATCGTGTGTCTACTTGTTGATCATGTCATTGGTTTGTTACTTGTGCTTGTCAAGCTTGCTCAGCCACTTATCCTTAACACTGGTTATTCATGTGTATGCGTTTGTGCCGGTCAGTGTGGTTGAGCTTCACAGAAGCAGCTCACCAGCTGCTGCATCATTTGGTGTGTGTGTGCGCACGCTCTCTCTGGCTTATATTGATTTCTGCCATGATCTGTGAGTCCATATTGACATAGAGATGGCTAACAGTTAGCCATACTAAGAAGGAAGATAAACATCTGCCTGATAACATAATTATGCTCTATAGTGTACTCCCAGGGTGATTAGTTTTCTATTTTCCTCCACCAGTTGCTCGCTGCTGTCTGCAGTATGTCAATAGAGCTTAGAAATCTTGGAGCCAGGGCATTATGTGCTGGTTGTACCACTGCCTCTTGTGGTTTTAACATAGTTTTAGATTGAATCCTAATCATTTTTGTGGGTGAGTAACGCAGAAGTTGTTCATTGTTAATTATATCAAAATTGGAAGGTTAAACAATTAGTGGATCGGCATGATATAAGTCATGCAAAACATTCTCTGGGACATTCAAGGACAATTAAACAATTTTGACAATACATTTTCTAGGTTTTCTCAAAAATTGCGTATCTTGGGGATTTAAAGTGTTGTTTGGTTAAAACAAACAATTGGATTGTGTAATTCCTTTGTACTCTTCATGTTTTTTGTACACATATGCCACATTTATGTGTCATGTTTTACATAATTCAAATTATTTTCAAACCATATCTGCTGCTGCTTTCGTATCCCTGAAGTCAAGATTTAAGTTGCTGCTGAGGTAGGAAGCAAACATACAGATGGATGACAAATTAAAGGAAAATGTAAAGCATCTTATTAGAGTGTTAGGCTGAGCTTCATCGACAGCTTCAGTGCTCCTCGATATAAATTCTCCAAGTCTCCACTGCCCGACAGGAGGGATCAAACACCCTTTCTTTGAAAGTGCCTTCCCTCATTTGGTGTTTGGGGGATGAGAAAAGTGTAGGGAAAGGGTTGATCAGTATGTTTATCTGCACCCACTAACTAAGTAACTAAGCATTACTGCAGTCTGGTATGATACAGGTTATAAAAAAGCCACATCCACTCCCAACACATATATCCACTGTGTCACATTCCCCAACTGTGTGGAAGCCCGTCATGGGTGCTGTTGGAGTGCAGGCTAACATTTGCAGCTCTGGTCTGCTCTTTATTGGATTTCGGGAAAGTTTACACTCCAGCAACCCCAGCCAATGGTCCATATCCTGAAAGCTGTATCTTTTTTTTTCCTATAATGTGTTGGTGAGAAGGCTGACAATATCATGTATGTAGCCATCTAGTGCATATTTAGGACCCCTTTTGACTGGGTTCTCACTTCAGAACAAGTCAATAGGAAACAATAAAAAGTCACCCAGAGACAGTATCTCTAACCAATTCTTGAACCTAGGTTGAGATCTGTACTCTGCAAAGGTCATAACAAATTATTCATACGTCGATGCTCATCAGACCACTGACCCCTTGTGTGTTGCATGATAGAATCTGCGTTTATTATGTTTTTTCTATTATGTATGCTTTTCCTTTAGTTTGTCGCCCGTGTGTATCTCGTACTGTAGGTGGGTGGCTGCTGATTTTAGTCCTCAAGTATCTTTTTCTGGATACAGATGATGCAAATGGCATGCCCCAGATGCCAGCGTAGACAGAGCTGACTGCTTAAAAGTGATTCTGTAGGAGGAGAGAACCCGTCCTCTTACAAGAACGACTCATCCACACTCTAATCACAGCCTTTTACTTTGGCATTCAGTGAGCTTGCCATTGAAACGCACATGCTGGCCTTAGATATTGCAGCCCTCCTTGTTGTCTTCACCAGCATGAAAGAACAGAACAACTAGGCTTGACTGACACAAAGGACTAATTTCTCTAAATGGAGGCTATTCTGCTTTATAATCCTTCCCCATTTCATGAGTCACTGGCTCCCCTCCCCCCTTGTCGTTCCTGTTGTTGGTACAGTCCATAAATAGACACCTGGCTGCCATGGAGGGACCAAGCACCAGAGTAATACAGAATAAAGCATCTGGATGTGTGAAAGACAGATTAGGGGCTGGGAAGACGTAGAGAGAGAGCAGTGATGCTGTGTGGGAGGGTGATCGGAGGGACAGAGGGAGCAAAGCAGGGATGGGGAATGGAAGAGATGAAAGTCAACCATAAACATATTATCTACTAAGTGAAGCGCTGGTGAAAGAGTTTTAAATGGTGGAATCGTGCTACCTTTAGCTCAGATTTGAGTGCATGTTTCTGCATGATAAATGTGCACACAGAAGGACTTATTCCTCCCTCTTTCCTTTTCTCAGTCTCTGCTACTAGACATACCAAACATGGACTTTGTTTCTGCATTCAACCGCCAATTTAGCCTTGTGCTCACAGTTTCCTAGCGCAGACACGACAGAGCACAGACACGACATACCCCGCAGTGAGAACAGACTGCTAGTGGAAAACAAATAATCCATCAGAGATGTACAAAGACAGTGTCCTTCTCCTCATCTGAAAGCATATGACCATGGTCAGCCATTGTTTTATGGTGACAGTCACAGTGCAGAGTTAGTTAAGCTGCTTTAAAAAGACAAGAACTGCTTTACTGATTTAAAAAAAAAAAAAAAAAAATTATCTCACTCTTTGTTTAAATCATTGATTCACTGTTTTGCACCACATTATCAGGTCAAAATTTCAATTTGCCCTACACTTTGGTTTATGACCAAATGCATACCACTCCCATTAGCCTCAGCTGTACTCCATGTTTAGTACTAATTAGCCAATATTAGCATGCTAGCATGCTAAACTAAGATGTGTTAGCATTTAGCTCGAAGCACCACTGTGTCTTAAGTGTAACCTCCACAGAGTTACTAGCATTGTTTCTCTGTATATGACTTACCGATAGTTTCTTTCTAAAGCATAGCTGAATCGGAGCCATTGCAAAAGAAACAGATTGAATGTGCTTAATACGAAAACATGGTCACTGGATTACCTTTCTGTCTGAATTGAACAGCCATCCAAAGAAATACTGCTCTGTGTCGTCATCATCCCCACATTGTTGTTGTTTATTTTGAAATGTAGTTTTAAAAGACAGAAGATCTTTCTTCTAACTGCAGTGTTAGATATGAATCAGCAGATATGTTATTACACAGAGAGAGAATCACACTGAAATAGAAAAGAAGGTAGATTCAAACAAATTGATCACCAATACCAGTAGATCACCAGTACAAAAGAGAAAAGACTCGGAGGTACAAAAAGGTTTGGAATTGGCAGTTGCAAACTAACTGTAATGGCTGCAGCTAATCCTTTGTGGAAACCTCACCCATCAGTACATCCACTAAAAGAGTTTGCTTTTGCCACCGAAAGGCTCATATTGGTATTTGAAGTGTCTTACGACATCATGGAAAGGATCCCTACTGAGAAAGACCTGTGCGATTTTTATCTCCTAGAACACACAAGTTGCCAGTCTGGTTGCTGTGACTTTGGTTATGTCACTTGGAAAAACAATTCAAGCCCAAAGATGGCAAATTTCGTCATTTCGAAAATATGTAAAGAAATAGGGCAGACAGTGTAAGTGCTGTGATGGATAGCAAGGGATATCAAAAATAACCAAGCGCGATGAAGGCAGAGATGGAAAGAGCAGAGTGTTAATTTCACTCTGCTAAAGCAGGTAAGAGTCTGCTTTTCTGTCTGACTCTGTTTTAAAGACATCAGAACTGAACAGCATGTTCAACCATCTAAATTCTGCAATGCCACATTTTTTTTTGTCCTCATCAGTACTTCAACGGTGAAGCCAGCCAGGCTTCTCTGTGTGGGTGATTTTTCGATTTGCGAGCCTGAGTTGAGAACAGGTTAGGCACTTGATGCAGAGGTGTGTGTGTCTGGAGAGGAAAGAGAAGGCAACCAGGAGAGCGAGAGCGACTTATGCTTCTTTGGAGTATTGAATTGATGCCTGGAGCCTATACATACACTATTCACCACTGCCATGGTACTGTTTGCTGTTTGCAATAGAATATTTCTATCAGGATGCCAAACAATGGAAGGCAGGTAAACGCGGAAGGAGCCTTGTTCAAGATGTGATTGCTTGGGTTCACTATATACTTGCTGTCGGCCAATAATTATGCAGAGTGTGTGCTTATACGGTGTTTCTCTCTCTCTCTCTCTCTCTCTCTCTCTCTCTCTCTCTCTCTCTCTCTCTCTCTCTCTCTCTCGTAGGTAGAGGTGACTCCACTGCAGATGAGGGAACATGTTGGCTATGGACCAAGGAGTGGTGGAGGAATGGCTGTCAGAATTTAAGGTACTGCTTTACTGTGTGTGTGTTTGTGCTGAAAGCAATATTAAAACCCTCATACCCGTGATCATTACGCAATACGTTCCCTGCTACTGCTTATTATTGGCCAAACTCCTTCCCCACACATAAACAAACACTCTCTGAAGCACGTCATTCCCAAAGAATTACACGCTCCCACTCAGACATGAACATTCACGGATGCATCAGTTATACCAAATCCGAGGCATGGTGAAGAGTGATAACAAAAGAGCAGATGAAGGGAGAGAAGGGACTGAGAAGGGACCTGTCGTCCCTTCTCAGTGAGGTCGATATCGATATGACTGACAGTTTCTTTAGACTCTATCACTGCCCGTCTTTACAAGCTTTAGTCAAAATAGGATTTAGGGGCAGTCTGCCTGTGCGCACAGCAGCACCACAGAATGCTTTGTTGCTTTTATTTGCTAGTTCACTCTAATTGATATAATTTCTGTCTCATTTCTGTAACCATATACTTGGCAGATTTCTGTGTACCCTGAACTTGACGGGCTGTAGTGGTCTTAAGGGCTGTAGGTGTCAAGTTTGAACAGATCACATTTAGACTACATCAACAAATGTTTGACCAGTCAATACTCACTTCCCCACTTGCCACGCCGTGTGTTTATTTTTAGAGCAATGGTTAGTCAATAGTGTATGAAACTTCAGCTGTCGTTGCGTGTGTTTTTCAGACCCTCCCTGACAGCGCTGTGTCCACCTATGCCGCCTCACTAAAAGACAAAGGTTCCCTGGTCCCTGCACTCTACAAGGTCATCCGAGAGAACTACAGCGATGTACGGACACACACTTTCATGTTTTATTACTACTGATTATTACATGTTTTTGACATATTGTTTTTTTTTTGGTTTACTGATGTTTGATTGTCCAACAGTGTTTCCCAAATACTTATGTGCTTTATCTTGGCATAATTGATATGTCATAAATGTCAAATGCTAAATTTATTGCTGTTGCAGTGGCTGATTTTTGGTAGACTGATGTCACGATGTGCCCATATTTATTTATTTTCTATTTTTTTGTCCTCCCTAGTTGCTGGAGCCAGTGTGTCACCAGTTGTTTGAGTTTTACCGGAGCGGTGAGCCACAGCTGCAGCGTTTCACGCTACAGTTCCTGCCAGAGCTCCTGTGGAGCCTCCTGTCTGTCAGCGCAGCCAGAGACCCCCACACCTCCGGCTGCATCGAGGCCCTGCTGCTGGGCATTTACAACCTGGTAGGGGTGAGGATGAGGGTGGTGGTTGCGGTGTGTGTGTGTGTGTGTGTGTGTGTGTGTGTGTGTGTGTGTTTTAAATATTCAGTACCACATTTTTATGTCTGCATTGATCTGTTAATACAAACAAACTATTGTATAAGTGCAAGGTAAGGAAAAACATACAAAAAAAGTCCTTTATCCTTAGCAAGTGGGTGTAATCATACAGCTCCAGAAGCAGGCGACTTAACCGCTCAACTATTTCTGGAATCTGCATCATGTGTTTTGAAAGATTACTTTATGCCCTTTCTCCCTTGTTAGATATCTCTGCATGGAGAGTGTGAGCAAATATGGGTTAGAAATAGGGTAAATGAAATGCATTGAATTTGCAAATACGCAATATGGATGGGTTACACCTTGCAAATGACCTTCAGCGTCCCACAAAGAGCTGCCTGCACTAATAATTATGTGATGTGTTGAGTCCCATTTTCATCCATTTTGGCTCTCAATGTTCTTTCTATCAGCAAAGTGCAGTGTCCCCTAACTTCCTCTCTGAATAGCAGAATAGGTCAACTGTCACTCAACTAACTGTCCAGCTCCCATTAATCCATCTGACATTAAAATGCACACAGGGGACACCAACACACCCCAAGGGGTTTATGTGCATGTGTTCACAGAGGATACACGCAAATAACTGAACACACATACACCAGCAGACTGAAAGGGGAAACAGAGACCCTCAGGTCCACATACAAACACCCACACATAACAGATGAGTGCGCTTGAAGAGATAAGCACACGCTCTGTTGAGGGCACACAGAAAAAAAGTTTCTGTTTTTCTCGCCCACAGAAACATTTTGTCATCGTCTTCCTGTCTCTCTCTTTACAGGAAATAGTTGATAAAGATGGACAGAGTAAAATATTGTCTTTTACCGTCCCTTCCCTCTCAAAACCCTCAGTGTACCATGAGGTGAGAAACGCACACAAAAGCACACAAATCTAATAATTTTGCAGAAAGGTTTACTTTAGAAACTCCATCTTTATCTTTCCACCTCCAGCCCTCAGCCATTGGCTCCATGGCCCTCACGGAGGGGGCTCTAGCCAATCACGGGCTGAGCAGGGTGGTGTACAGCGGGCCACACCTCCAGAGAGAGACCTTTACAGCACAGAACAGGTAAGAAGCTTGATGGGAGCACTTGTTTTAAACTCAGCCGGGCAAGAGGTGACGCGTAAGCTTAGTGGATGTTGTGCTCATTTTAAAATGGGCTTTCCCTGGTGGCAGGCTGCCAGACTGCCTGCTTGGAATTGGCAGGAAATACAAACTAACAACTAAAGTAGAAACACACATGAAGGAGGGCAAACAATCTGACAAAGAAGCACTGAGTTCAGTTGTCAAGTCATTGTACTTGCAAATTTTTTTGTTGCTTTTAAAGTGAAGTGTGCCACATATTGCCAAGAAATTACTTTCTTCTATTGTTACAGTATTATAGGCTGAGTAAATATGGCAGTTTACCTTAAAAACCTGTCTAGTTTCAGCGATTACTGTCCTCAGACTTGCATTGTGGTAGAAAGTTTAGCTGCTGCCAGGGCCAATTATTTTATGCACGATGCCCCAGCGTCAGACATGGCCCATGGCAGTTGTCTTTGCTTTGTTGCATTTGAAGTTGTCATATCGCTGTTAGGGTTTCTTGAATTAATGTAATGAGGCCACACTGCAGCCAAACTCTGAAGGTCGTGCTAATCTGAGTGCAACTTCCTCAACTTTTTTTAATTTTTTATTTCAGACTGACTGGATGAATTGTTTAGAATAGTCGATTAATCTTTTGTTATCAACTTGAAGAGTTTTTATGTGACAAAACAAGCCTGGCTGCTTTTTAAGATCATGCACAAATGCTTTGATCTTAATCCCCCAAGTGTAGTGGTCAACGTCTGTTTACAGGTCTAAGGGAGCACTACTTCTAATGTGCGGGGGGAAAAAATGAAGTCTGAGAACTTGTTTCGAGTGATGTCATTTGAGTTAGAAGCAGTTGGGGTTAAAGGCTACAAGTTTAAAATGATTTGTAAGAAAATGGGGAGAGGAAATAAGTGAGCTTTACAGACCTCTACCATAGCAAATCTGCAACCAGGCTGTCGTTGCACTGCATTGTGGGTAATGCAGGTGCCAAGTTTTGACAAGGAAGAAGAAAATATTGAATAAAAAAGATCTGCTTTAGCTGGGAGTGGAGTACTCTTTTAAAGGATGCCAAATTTGTCTGAGTTCAATATGTTTAAAATGTGATGTTGGATATATGATGTGCTATTTTAAGGGTATGTTTGTGTTGTTGAGATTTGAGGTGCTGACCTTTCTACTGGTATGCTACAACGCTGTTCTCAGCTACATGACCTCCACCTCCCTTCAGTCTCTTTGCCAGCTCAGCTCCAGGTAAAACACACACACACACACACACACACACACACACACACACACACACACACGATCACGATCACGATCACGCATTTCAGCAAACCAAATACACTGTAGCAACCTGTGGGTAACTTTTTCATGAGGACTTTATACGTACATAAAGATGCTGATTTCATACTATGTGCCCTTTGTGCAACTTTCTTTTCTGTTAGGAGGTTTCTTCCACACACAGACAGTATTTTGCAAGCGCTTGCTTATCTGATCTTCTTATAGACTTTGCTGCCAGAGAACACCAAGATACAGCTATTCAGCAAAAACTTGCGATGTACACACATCCCAGCTCAGTGATTTTGGTAATCTGCCAACTGCAGTTGAGCATTGCTCTGATAAGCACAGAGCTAAAGAGAACTCATCAGCTTTGATTTCCCCCAGACAGTTTGTGGTGTGTCAGCCATGTACATAAATAACTGCTCCTGTAGTTTCGAATGCACAGGTGGTTAACACAGTTTTAGCTGAAATCCTCTTTGTTGCAATTTGGAATTATACAATGTTTTAAAATCTTGAGCATCTAGTAAATCTCTAGATAAATCGTTATGTAGCATGCATTGCATACGCTTTATGTATGTGTGCATGTGTGTTCATATCCAGCATTATTTGTTCTTTATTGAATTTGATATCAGCTCCCCATAGATAGATAGAAATACTTTATTGATCCCCGGGGGGAAATTCTGGTGTTATAAGAGCATAGAAAGTTAAAGTGACCACCACCATGAATACAAACAAATAAGCAAAATAAAATTGCAGCCAAGTGGCTCAATAGTGGTTTCCCTAATTTAAGCTTCCCTGCTTTTACTGATGCAAGCTCCCCTATTGTGTTTTTATCGGTTATCCTACAGGGTGTGCATATGTGGTTATCCACGGCAACAGATGCGGCGCTACAAAGGCATTAGCACACGGCTGACGGTCACATCAGAGTTCCTGGTTCAGCTCATCACAGGAATACACTACGCTTTGTGAGTGTACACACATGCCTGCACAAAGCCAGACCAGCAGAGCGCACCAATCAGCTATGTGTGTCTTGTTTCTCTAAGTGTATGTACTGCCTGTGTCCTGTCTCTATGGCAGCAGCTGAGTTGGTCTAATTATGCTCTAACCTGCCTGTTTAAAAGAGATCTGACAATCATTGGGCCTGCACACTTTGTATTTTGAGTATGAACCAGTTTACACGGCTGGGATGCATCTCACAAATGACTTGACAGCTTTATCACAATATAACATTAGCAGGCATTAAAAATTAGTGGTGGTGTCAGCTGTCTGAACTAATATCTATGGCTGTGCTCAACAGAATATGTAAACTTTGACTTTTGTTTTTAAAATCCAGCTCTGTTAGCACAACTAACCAGTTTTCTTCTTCCCTGTCTTTGTTACCGCATTGCAACACAAGTGTGCAAGTTACCACCACCTGTTGATCAATAGTGTGACACCAGTGGTAGGACTTACGTCAACCTACATGAGTGCATGTGTGTCCTCCTGCACCAGATAAAGAAATGGGAGCCCAGTCATAGAAAAACAAGCTCCACTGTGCTACCAGAGGTCTAAAACTCTGCAGCAGACCTTAAATCTGTGTCTCAGACTCATATGCTGTGTGTCTTTGCATGTGTATATTTTTGTGCCTGTGTGTAGGTGTAATGGGGAAGTTGAATTGGGATCCAAAGCACTGGATGACGTTCTGTATCGGGCCCAGCTGGAGTTGTTCCCTGAAGCTCTGTTGGTGGGTGCACTCGTGTTTTTCTGCTATTATCACAACTCCCTCTTATGTCTGTTTCTGAACCTGTAGTGTGTGTGTTTGTTGTCTGAGAGAGAGCATGTGATTTGGACGCACATGCTCCCCTCCTGTGGTTTTAATTCATGCACAGCACACTATGCTGCACTGTGCTGGCCACTGTGTGTGTCAGAGACTGCAAGCAGAGTGTAATCCCACTAGATTATTTACATGCTTTCCGCTCTGCTCCGTTAAGCTATAATCCTTGAGGCCCAGGGAGTGGAGGATTGAACCTAAGCTCGCAGTATTACTACACAAGTCAAGGTGTACTCCTCCGCAACAATCAGAACACACGACCTTTGGATTCACATTAATAAGAATGGTGTTTGGGCTTAAAAATATACTATTACAACTAAAAAAAACAGCATTTTGAACACATGTGATGAACACATACTCACACCCTGGTGCAGAAGGGGTAAAATATGCAGCATTTTGTACAGTGTGTTTATTTGTTGCACTGGAACACACCAGGTGGCTGCTAGCTTAGCATAGTACGGTGACGTGTCCCTCATGAGACCAAAGTGTTGCAGCCTCACAGACAAAAGACATGTTGTGTTGTGATTATGATGCTTTCTACCTCATGTTAAATACTCAACTGTTACATGATCATTAGTACAAGTGCCGAGTTATTGTGGAAAGACTTGTGAAACAGTGTTATATCAAGTGAAACACAAAGCCTTTTTCTTTCATTATTCTGTGTAACTCAGTCAGGGTGTGCTAAGATTTTAGGTTTATCCCCTGCGCTTAACTCTGATAGAAATGGGATTATTGATCGGATCTTATTGGTTTGGTCACATGATCTGAACTTCAGTCCGAGTTTAGAGCAAAACACGTCTTAGTTGTACCAGAAATGCTGTTCTTTCAGGCATTGTGTGAGGTTCAGTGCTTTTACACTTGGATCTCTGTGTCATCTGAATGTGCCTCAATTAGACAGAAATGTTTTGCCATAGTTGTACTCGCTCTACAGTACTAGTATGTTATGTATTGTTGATGGCTAAAAAATGGTTTTAAAAGCGTGGGTTTTGGCATTGCAGTATAATAGTCATGTTGCAGTATTCATACAGCAGTTGCTTAAAGCAACTTTCTCCTCTGCTTTCATCTAAGGTCACACCAGATGTCAAAGATGAGTTCTTCCACAGTTTGAATATACATATATACAGTGGGGCAAAAAAGTATTTTGTCAGCCACCAATTGTGCAAGTTCTGCCACTTAAAAAGATGAGAGGCCTGTAATTTTCATCATAGGTACACTTCAACTATTAGAGACAAAATGAGAAAAAAAAAAATCCAGAAAATCACATTGTTTGATTTTTAAAGAATTTATTTGCAAATTATGGTGGAAAATAAGTATTTGGTCAATAACAAAAGTTAATCTCAATACTTTGTTGGCAATGACAGAGGTCAAACGTTTTCTGTAAGTCTTCACAAGGTTTTCACACACTGTTGCTGGTATTTTGGCCCATTCCTCCATGCAGATCTCCTCTAGAGCAGTGATGTTTTGGGGCTGTTGCTGGGCAACACGGACTTTCAACTCCCTCCAAAGATTTTCTATGGGGTTGAGATCTGGAGACTGGCTAGGCCACTCCAGGACCTTGAAATGCTTCTTACGAAGCCACTCCTTCGTTGCGCGGGCGGTGTGTTTGGGATCATTGTCATGCTGAAAGACCCAGCCACGTTTCATCTTCAATGCCCTTGCTGATGGAAGGAGGTTTTCACAAAATCTCACGATACATGGCCCCATTCATTCTTTCCTTTACACGGATCAGTTGTCCTGGTCTCTTTGCAGAAAAACAGCCCCAAAGCATGATGTTTCCACCCCCATGCTTCACAGTAGGTATGGTGTTCTCTGGATGCAACTCAGCATTCTTTCTCCTCCAAACATGACAAGTTGAGTTTTTACCAAAAAGTTCTATTTTGGTTTCATCTGACCATATGACATTCTCCCAATCCTCTTCTGGATCATCCAAATGCTCTCTAGCAAACTTCAGACGGGCCTGGACATGTACTGGCTTAAGCAGGGGGACACGTCTGGCACTGCAGGATTTGAGTCCCTGGCGGCGTAGTGTGTTACTGATGGTAGCCTTTGTTACTTTGGTCCCAGCTCTCTGCAGGTCATTCACTAGGTTCCCCCGTGTGGTTCTGGGATTTTTGCTCACTGTTCTTGTGATCATTTTGACCCCACGGGGTGAGATCTTGCGTGGAGCCCCAGATCGAGGGAGATTATCAGTGGTCTTGTATGTCTTCCATTTTCTAATAATTGCTCCCACAGTTGATTTCTTCACACCAAGCTGCTTACCTATTGCAGATTCAGTCTTCCCAGCCTGGTGCAGGTCTACAATTTTGTTTCTGGTGTCCTTTGACAACTCTTTGGTCTTGGCCATAGTGGAGTTTGGAGTGTGACTGTTTGAGGTTGTGGACAGGTGTCTTTCATACTGATAACGAGTTCAAACAGGTGCCATTAATACAGGTAACGAGTGGAGGACAGAGGAGCCTCTTAAAGAAGAAGTTACAGGTCTGTGAGAGCCAGAAATCTTGCTTGTTTGTAGGTGACCAAATACTTATTTTACCAAGGAATTTACCAATTAATTCATTAAAAATCTTACAATGTGATTTCCTGGATTCTTTCCCCCATTTTGTCTCTCATAGTTGAAGTGTACCTATGATGAAAATGACAGGCCTCTCTCATCTTTTTAAGTGGGAGAACTTGCACAATTGGTGGCCGACTAAATACTTTTTTGCCCCACTGTGTGTGTGTGTGTGTGTGTGTGTGTGTGTGTGTGTGTGTGTGTGTGTGTGTGTGTGTGTGTGTGTGTGTGTGTGTGTGTGTGTGTGTGTGTGTGTGTGTGTGTGTGTGTGTGTGTGTGTGTGTGTGTGTGTGTGTGTGTGTGTGTGTGTGTGTGTGTGTGTGTGTGTGTAGTGATTTCAGGTGGAAATTTAATTTAGTTTATATTAGTTTCTATTGGCTCCACTCAATTCTGAGTCAGCAGTAATTGTTGTGGCATTCACATTGATTGGTCAGAAGTAGCACAACAGACAAGAAGTAGGCCTGTAGTAGAGTAACAGGATTACCACCAGATAACATTGAATAAAACATGTTGGGCCAGTTTCAAGCCCGTCGGAGAGCCACTGGGCAATCCTTCTGTGAAACTCCGGCACCCTCTGAAGCAGTGATGTTAGTGGATGTGTGCTTCTCCTCTCCCCCAGGTGGGTAATGCCATCAAGTCGTCACTGCATGGAGCAGCACTTAAGAGCAACAACAAGGAGGGTGCACGGAGTATCCAGGTGGAGATCACACCGACCTCCTCCAGGATCTCCCGAAATGCTGTCACCTCCCTCTCGATCAGGGGACACCGCTGGAAGAGACACGGTGAGACTCGTACTCGTGGTAGAAAAGCAGATGGAGATGTAGGGACACAGCTGTGGAAGCCGACGTCACTGAAGCACAAGAGCTTTTATACACATTTTCTTAAAATATTTTATTATCATGTTTGTATTGGGTGGTGATTTGAAAAGAAAAATCCACACCAAAGGAGAGAGCAAGAGGTTTCGATCTCTTCACCCTACCATTTCACGCCTTACAGTCACTGTGTACATAAGTGTTGTTCATCCCTCAGTCCCTCAGCTTGTAGAGCGACATTCCTCAGTTTACTATGTAGTGCTGTCGACCTCCTTTTTAGCATCTCCTCATTCAAAACCATGAATTCCTGTCTGATCCGTTAGGATTTGCCCAAGTTGGTGGCAAAAAAGAGACAGGCGAGCACAGTTTGAGAGCAGCCAGAAACAGAGAGAGTCAACACAGCACATAAACCTAATTTGACAGAAACAGGAAACCAGGGAACAGGTAGTATATATATATAACACAGATAAGTTGCAGTGTGTACACTTTTGTATTGAATTTTGTGTTTTGTGTAGTTTCAGCACTGTTTCAAGGAAGGCTTATAGTATTTACATGACCACAGAACAAATGAGACATTGTCTTTTCTTAGTCCTTGATGATGAAGTGTATGTGGTTCAGAATTAACAGAGCAGCTCTATTTTGCCAGGAGAGGTAAATTACAGCCTTCAGCTAGATTAATGAGTAGGTTTCATCGTGAGGCTCACAACCCTCTTTTATCTCATGACTCCTGCTTATTGGTGCCCCTATCAGAGCTACTTGTCTGTGCATAAAGCTTTTGTTAAGAGCAGATGATGAGGAAAACACAAACATTAAATATTTACTCATGTGTAGGGGTGAGTGGTCACCCAGTATGAAATGTGATTCCATTGAAATACTGTGTTCATATTCATCTCCATATACATGTAGCATGTACTTTGGCCATGTGTTATGTTCTGATCACTATGATTTTTGTCTTTTTATTTTTCTGCCATTACATTGATTACCTCTGTGTGTCTTGTGTTACTGTGGTTTTGTGTGCCTGTGCACATGACCGTGTTTTTGTTTTTCATGTACGTGTGCATGATGCATGCATGTCTGTCTGTCCATCTGTGTGTGTTTGTGCATATATATGTATTGTCCCACTACCCCATGCCCCCCCTACCAGAGTCCCAGGAGGTGAGTGTAGAGAGTGAGGCTGTGATGGGGGGCGTGGCCATCCCCGAGATCAGTGTGACAGGCGTGAGCGGCGAGCGAATGCCCAACGGAGACTCCATGCGCCCTCGCCCTGACGGCCGCGCCCAGTCCGACTGCGACACGTTGGGCGCCGCCTCCGAGGTCAGCCTGGACCCCCGAGGTCATGACTCCAGCATGCGGGGTCAGGAGGTCAGGAGGCAGAAGTCTGTGAGGCGAATGGTGGAGAATGAGGGTTCGGGCTCGGCCTCCACAGGGAGGAACCAGTACTAAGGTCCTGCCCCTCCTTCCCCCTGCCCCTCTCCTGGGGTAACCTAGGTAACCATGTGTGGGGGCGTGGTCTGAAAAGCCGCATGATGACTTTTCCCTCTTTTACCCTTTTTGCGCTGGGCTCCACCACCCTCTCTTGGCCTAATTGCACCGTTCCTCTCATCTGGCTATCCAATGTCATTCATTCATTTACTCTCTCCTTTGTGGCTAAAGCTTCCTCTCGAAGATCTCCTGCTCAGAGTCGTTAAAATCTAATTAATTATTTAAGATCTAACTGAATAACAGATAAATAACCTAATAAAAAATACATCATAATGAAATGTGCTTGACTGAATCACACAATCAAAATAATGTGATGTGTTTATGTTGAGGAAAAGAAAGTGGATCCTATTAAAAGCAGAATATCAGTGAAACAAGGCACATAAACAAAAAGTATAGAAGTAGCTTTATGGACATTAAATATGACACACATACAGTAAAACTGCAGACTCATTTGGTAAAAGTCACTCTAAAGCCTTAGGTAAGGTCAGTAATAACAAAATGCCCTTGAAAGCTCAGATATTATCTCTGTTAGCAGTGCCAGTACCAGTAGATTGTGCTCTTACGAGGTTGTTTAGGGGTCTAACTCCAGGGATTTTACTGGAGGGATCTGCTCCTATAGCAAACCTTGGTACGCCTCGACACATTACCCCTGGGTTGCACCTGGAGACAGATTACTTCCTTCTGAGTGGTAGCTAGGGGCTGAAGAAAGATACGCAGGACTTGAATAATTTGAAGCAAAGGCCGCTCACAGCGTTAAATCTAGACTTGAATCTGATGACTCCTGTCCTGTTTTTGAACAGGCGAAATCTGACCATGAAAGATTTTTAACGGGACCTGCCTATCTGTCTGTCTTCCAGCTGTTTACGGGCGCTCTGTAACAGTGATAGTGTCAGATCTAAAGTGTGTATTTGTGCATATGCGGGTGGTTGGCCACTTGACGTAAGCCTTGAAGAAAGCAGGAAAGATGTTTATGTGTGTGTCTTTAGACTTAGTGAAAAAGATCTCATGCATTTAGGGATTTACTTATTTGTGCCTTTGTCTTCCTTTACTTTTCCTTCGTGGTCTTTCCTAGGCTTATGCTCTTAGACTTTGCCCTCTCCTGCCTCTACGACACAACATGCACTCCTCTGCTAATATACTACTCACTGTTGTCTCACAGTGCTGCTGGTTAACCTAACCTGTGTGCTGGGCTGGAATACACAACTCTTGCACTGTCTCATGTCAGGTGGCCAGTGTGAAGGCGCCACCTGCTGGACAGTGATAGAGCTCCTCTGTCATGCAGCCCAACTGAAAGCCAGAAGTCATCACATGCAAAACACATTATATTTAATATATTATTTATAAGCCATGTTAATCTTAATAGTTTGTGTGGCTCAGATGGGCTGAATGACAGATGGCGTGGTTATTTCTTCCTCTGCATGCTCCTGTTTTTCACTTCAGTGCTTGTTTTGTCTCCCTCTGTCTGTCTCTCAGACGCAGTGGATCTGGGTTCCCCGGATGAGTTAATGGATATTTCCGAGGTGGATGAAGGGGTGTGGCCGGGTGGGGTGGGGCCTGACATGACCCCACCCACCATCACTATCAGCAACAGCGTCACCACGTTGAACCTGGGGGCCAAGGCCATGAAGAAGTGTCGGCTCGGCGGGCGCACCAGCAAGGACAAGGACAAAGAGGTGGGCCCTCTAACAACGGGCCGGGCCGCCAGTGAATGCGCAGAGCTGTCCGTAAAGCGACTGACGCTCACCTCCAGCCAATCGGTGCCCAAGGCTGGAGCTTTCACCAGCCTGACACGCACCGCCAGCGCCGTGTTCTCCCGCTCCTTCGAGCAGGTGGCCAGCGGCAACGCCCCCCCCTCCAGCAACCACACCGCCTCTGAAGCTGGCCGCTATTCGTGCAGCCTGCAGGAGGAAGGACTGGGATACTTGAGTCCGGCGCCAAACCACACGCAGCGCTCTCCCAGCATCAGCGTGCACCTCGGCTCTGACCTTTGAACTATTTGTGACTCCTGACTACCTGAACCCTCGCCTCCGATCCTGTGACCCTGTACCTGTGACCTGGAACTCCAAGCCATGCCAACCGCAGCGGACCACAAACACACGAACAAACAAATGAACAAACACTCCAGGTGGTTTCCTCGTCACTCCATTTTAACGTCTTTGATTGTGTGTGCTGTAAACCAGCCCGCTGCCCTGCTCCATAAGGACATCCAGATCTCCATCAGCTCCCTCTGCTCCTCTCCCCCGCAGAGACTCCTCTGGGCCTGATGGAGCTACGATGTCAGGGACACCATTTCCAGCTTCACTGATTTTTTTTTTGTTTGTTTTTTGGTAGTGCACTGTTGTGAAGTCGTGCCAGGACAAAACTGCACTCCTTTGCAAAGCAGCTTGCCCTAAATGGGTGCACTTAAAACTCATTACTAAAAAAAACTGTGTGGAAAAGTATTTGGAAAGTATTCTGATTGGCATTTGTTGCCCTGCATGGCTTTTCCATACATCCATCCTGACCTTGCCCAGGTTCGTCAGAGGGCAGATGTTGAGTATGTGTGAGCATGCTTGAGTGTGTGTACTGTGTGTAAGTGTGTACAGTTGTTTTTAGAATTAAAGGCTGCTGATTGATACAATGAGCAAGGTATGATTCTCCAAGTGGAACGATGTTTCTACTACTTTTTTAAAATAATAGATCTCTTCCCATAGCAATACAAATCTCTCGTATTCCAATGTTTTCCATCTGTTGGAAACTCAAACTCCCTCTATTCACACTAGTTACAGCTGTGCATCTTTAAAAAAGATAAAATAAATCTGCATTCTTCCCGTAAAACATCAGGAAAACGTACCACTAAATAACCAACCAGTATGATAAAAATTGGTTCTTAATGTTTACAACTGCACAGTATGGCCATCTTGATGGAGAAGCAATATTTGTGTCCTTCCCTCTTGCTACTCTAGCACTTTCCTGAATTGCTGTGTATTTGATGGCAAAAATAAAAACCCAACTTCTGACAAATGGCAAGGATGATTTTGATCTTGAGGTTGATGAGTGTATGGTGTCTGATTTGGTAAGTATTGAATTTTGCACTTGAAAGAGCAAACGAGTTGTGTTTTCAACTTTGGTATTTTCTTATGAACAAGAGAGGTTTGACTCTCAACTGTGCTATTTTCCTGTGTGAGAGAGAGGCTTTGTTGCTCTGCACGGATTTCTATGACTCCATCTCAAAAGTTTAAAGCCACTCAGACTTGAAGGCTGCCTACTTACAAGTGTAAAAGAATCTGAAACCACTGAATAAAGATGTCGGAGCTCCACCAAACCTGTAACTGAACCTGTTCCTGTGTGTTCTGCAGTAGGACAGCAAGCGTGCAGCGCAACAAGGCATCTTCCCTCTCTACTGATCCACCCGTCATTTCTAGCTGTTTGTAGTACTTTGGTGACGTGTTTCCCGTGTCCCTCCTCATTGTTCACATCGTTATCATTGCGTCACGAGACATGATGATATTCTCTTGTACCAAAAAATGGAATTAAACTCCACCCATCTGCTACAATTGATGTCCTAAATCAAGCATTCATGCTGCCCCACCCTGAAGCAAAAGTGTGTTCTGTTGTCTGTGTACTGAGGTGTCTAATGTCCATACAGTAGCTTGGTGGGACAATAACAATCATCGTGTTTCTGTATGTGGGTTTACAGAATGTGAATGGGTAAGCTCTTGTTGTATATCATACTGTTGTACTAAAGTTGGTTTATATTGGCCTTTCTATGTCTGAAGATAACTCACTGCTACAACTTCTGGGAATAAAGTGTTTCTATATTTCAATTGTATGCTGCCTTTTTTTTTCTGTGTACTGGAAAGAAATTTTTATATGCATCATGTAAGTATAATTATTTTTTACTATGACTAAATACACTACTGATAAAGTGTTAAGGTTGTTTAAATAATGCTTGTATCTGTAGCTGGAAGCCATATTTCATCTACTAAACTGGCTATGAGAAATTAGCAGTTGTAGCCAATGCAAATACTATTAAATATTAAAATGTCTGCAGGTAGACTGCTGTTTAACACTCGTGATTGAGAAAGGTGTTGTTTATTAATATAGTGTAAAAAGTGGAGACTGAGTTGGGATAATTATTTTGAGGCAAAGTTTCCGCTGTACTTGAAGATATTGAAAAGGCTCGATTAGAAATGGGTTTTGAACTGAAAAAGACTGTATTGAGAAATATGTATTGCATATACAGCGTATTTGAGATTTCTAGTTTAAGAACATGTAAATAGATTTAATGCATTTTATTGCTTTCTCAAAATTAAACTACAAAAAAAACACCAGTCATCTAATATGAATAACGACATCTTGGCAAAAAACATTTAACTTTGTCTTGTATTTCTTGTATAAAAACTCCCAGTTTTATGTCATGATAATTTATATGAGATGACTGAGGTTCCCCTACAGATATCCAAGGTTGAAAAATTTCCATAACATTTCTTGACAACAGAAAGTATGCTGTAATGTCACAGTAACATAAAATACACCTAATTTTTCATTTTTCAAATTAAGTTGTGTCCTGAATTCAGTACAATGATAAATATGATTAAAATTTCTGAAATGAGTTTGGAGCTGTAATATCATATATTAAATTCACAATGTGATGCACCTACATGTCTGTCCACAAGATGGCGACCTATGACAGATGGACAGCTAACTACCGGGTCTCCTACGTCACTTCCTCTTACCTTGCCCTTGGTAGCAGCAGCTTCCTCCTCATCCTCCTCCTCCTCCTCGCTGTCCGGGATAAACACACATGGCTAAACTGAGCAAAGAAACCAAGCAGCGGCTGCAGCAGCTGTTCCAGTGCGGCCAGTTTGTCATCCGATGGGGTTTCATCCCAACCGTGCTGTACCTCGGTCAGTATCCGAACAGGAGCAGCGGGAACACGGCGGGCTGAGGAGACATGCCTAGCTGACGTTAGCCACTTAGCTTAGCACATTAGCTTCCAACTGTGAGCTAATATACACACACACACACACACACACATATATATATATATATATATATATATATATATGTAATTATCAGGGTTGGTGAAGCAGTAACTTTGCACTAATCATTATCAGCCTTTATAAGAACAATAAGACAGCAAGGCTTCTGTTCTTGAATTAGTTTCATTAGCAAAACCATTAACTGAATTGGTTTTGTAGCATTCAGCTTTAGCATTTATGGGTCCGAGGAGGCAACTAGTTGACTTTTAATTGCCCCCTCTGGAGAGATAATGTAATGCGTGGCATGTAGCGCATTTTATATTTAATGAAATGAATAATGAAACAGTCCAACATGTTGTTATGAAAGCAAGCCTTCACAGATATTTACCCGGTGATTATTTAAGATTTTCAGATGAAATGCTGGTATGTGATCTATGATGGATTCAGGATTGTACTAGTTCCCATCTGCTTGGATCAAAAACTATTGTGTGTGATGTCCTCGAGCAATGAGTCCTCTGTGTTCGGTTCAAAGTGTATTCACGTGTATTTTAGTGAATATCTGGGGTACTGAAATTCGTGGTAATGGTTTGGAGAAGTGAAGCTTTTTATTTTTTTCACATGTGACCTCAGCCGATGGGGTTGCCCTCTGAGTCTTTTTTGACTTCAGCATTTTGGAAACACCACTGCTGATGTCACACTTTCTCCCCTCTCGATCTCACTCCCTGCAGCTCTCTCGACCAACTCATTTTCATATATTGCGTATGTGATAATAACTCTCTCTGTTAATATTGAAACAAACAGTCGGTTAAATGATGCCGAACATTTGTAGGTTTCAGCTTTTCTGATGTGGAGTGTTGACGATTTATACTATTTCAATTAACATGAACTTTTTCCAACGTTTTTTCTGGCATTATGTGCCGTAAAAATAATTGATGAATCAGAAGGAAGTAGTTGTAACTCTAGTTTAAAGGAGTAGTTAAGTTCAGGCTAAATTTAGCCTTCTAGGAATCTACTTTTCTTGAGAATCAGTTAATCCGTTAGAATTGCGTAATGGTTGAATCTGCCCCTGACCTGTTGATGAAACTAGAAAACATATTGGGGAAATGAATATGTTTATCTTTCATTTCTGTGTGCATGTGTGTGTGTGTGCGTGCGTGCATATGTGTGTGTGTGTGCGTGCGTGCACATGTGTGTGTGTGTGATATGCAGCAGCAGTGAGTCAGATCTGCTGCTTACTACATTTCAGGTGTAGTTACTAAAGCCCTCTCCTTGTATCCGACAAAACTGAGAATCTGCAAGACCTCGGAGGGCGTCAGAGCTTCTTGATGCAGTGATGTTTTTTAATACAATTGCAGTGTTTTGCAATTGCGAACTTTAATCTGCTGACAAATGATTCACAGCGGTGCACTTACTAGGTCACTCAAAGGCAAAATGATCCACCTAATAGACTAGAACAATGTTGGCTGTATCTTTTCAAGTGCATAGGCATTTCACAAATGTAAATATGTGTTTTACCTCGAGCTGGGGGGGGGGGGGCATACTCTATAGTTTATATGCTTGTTGATGTTCTGTGAGTTGCTTTGTATTATCTCTATTGTATTTTCTCTGTGTCACAGATTTCTGGGCACCTTTCTCAAATCCAAACCAGTGTGCTTCAACTCTTCTTTATGGTTTTGATTTACAGGCTTCAAACGAGGAGCAGATCCAGGAATGCCTGAACCCACAGTCTTGAGGTAAAATCATGTCAAATCATAAATGTCACTTCAGAAGCAGCAAACAGTGACGCTAAAAAGGAGGTTTCACTCCTATACATCACAGGGACTTTTTTCCTTTGGTTATGAAATAGTTGGGCTGGCAGCCATTATTTTCCATAATTTGTGATTGAGAATTATTCTGCTGCTGGCTCAGCATCTAGCACGATGTTTTGCTATGTTTTGTTCACATAGAAAATAAAGTTACCTACAGACATCCACAAGCTGCTTTTCCGCCTTTAGCACATATATTACAAGAATAATCATGTACGGCAGGTTCATGTCAAGTTTATTTCTGTAAATACCCTCCATAATGAAGGAGTTATATTCCTGGCTTCAAAAAAGAGAACAACTAGTTTAGATTTCCTCCTTTTTGCTAAAAAAATCGTCATGATAATGATAGAGATGTAATAAACACATTTTCTTACTTTGTAGCAACACTACACTCTGTTAATTTAGAAATGAGTGCATCTTTCCTAAACATTTGAAACTCTATGTAATAATAATCACTTTATAGCGATGATAAACTAGTTCAAGGGCTCTGCAAACCATCTGTGGAGTTTCTGGAGTCTGTTTGAACCTTTATTTTTCTTTTTCCCTAGTTTGCTATGGGGCTAAGGAACATCTCCACACAGCCAGTCCCCTCCATCTTATCAGGACCATGGGACCTGTCGTTAGAAATCCAGGATATGGACATTATTTTTCACTTTCCTCTCCATAAAGCATAGTGTCCAATGTCTGAGAAGTAATGAATGAATGTTACCTGCAGCCATACTGTTGATGGCCACATATACAGTACATGTGTGGAGATAGTGGGCTACATGGATAGAAGCTGGAATCAAGACTTTGTCTCTAAAAAGGACTCGTCTTGACTGGACTGTCTGTATTTTGTTGAGTTTGTTTGACAGTGACGGTTGGATATACCATTTGTTCCATGTTTTTCCTCTTTTTATTTCTAAGTTAAAGTTTATGAAAATAAATTCACAAAGAAACTCACCTCTTTCCAGGAGTCATGTTGATTCTTATGACGCAGTCAAAACTGGGTGATAGTCGATTATTAAAAAATCATATGGAAAATTCATGTATGATTGATCAGTGTATGTCTTAGTGATTTGTTATAGTCCATGTTTCAGAGTTTCAAAGTCTGCACTGCTCTTCACACATTTTGCTTTTATCTCTTTTTCTTTATAGTTTGTCATATTTTCCGTGCACTGTCAAACATCCACGCACACGGAGACTGAAATCTGCAAGTTTCATTATGGGAAAAAACTGTCACAAAATGAGTCAACCCTGCATTAGCAAATGTGTGATAACTGTTGGAATGAAGAGACACACTTCTTATCTATGCAACACTTTTTTTTTTTTCTTTATTTTTCTGCTTGCGTTCAAAATATATTTTCCACACTGATTGGTTAGCTTGTTGCTTTTGAATTAAATTAACAGCAAGTTCAATTCAATAATAATCGTAAATAAATAGCAGTTAACAGAACTGTAAGTATAAAATCATTGTATATAAAAATACATGATACAATTATTGCTCCTCAAGTAATATCATCACAATCCAGAGAGGAACAAAAATCAAGCACAAACTGCATTTTTAGTGCAAGAAACCCACAACCATGGATTTTCCTGCGACTAATAAATAACATTTTCCATCAAATATAAATAGATTAAATAAGTTGCGCAATAGTGGGTAATTCAAGCCCAGAGCCCTGTAAGATTTACACAATCATAAATTGCTATGGACCCACTTTACGGTACCCGCAGTTAGTACACTGTTCACGAGATCCCCCTTAACGTCACCATGTTTCCCAGAGGTATTCCTTCATCACTGGTTTGTATTACTTTCAGACCTTTGGTAAGAAACTGAAGGCTGTCATAACAGTGTTTGCTTGGCCATACTGCTGCGGGCTTTTTCCTTTTTAGAAATCTCTCTTTTGCAATCGAGGATGAAGAAGTGGAGGTGGTACAAGATTCTGTGTGCAGTCATCATTCTCTCGAAAGTGTTGGGGCTGTCGAGGGTCTTCAGCAGCTGCTCCTCCTGGCTGCTGGTCAGTGCCGTGACCCGTCCAGGGTTCCTCATCTGTGGGACAGAAGTGACAGTGATATGATATGACTAAGCAGTGCTGCATCACAAGAAGACACCCTGGGTGTGATTCAGTCCATTACCAAGTAATTGCACACTAAGGCATGATCAGAAATGGAAGGAAAATATAGACGTGCGCAAATGAAATTCAATATTGGACGTTTGATAAATGAGCTAAAACTAGTGGTAGAATGTAGCACATTTACTCAAGTACTGGGCTTAAGTACAATTTTGAGGTGCTTTGGGTATTTCCATTTTGTGCAACTTCCACTGCACTACATTTCTGAAAGAAATACTGTAATTTTTACTTATCTACATTAATCTACATTATCTACCGCCATAGTTACTTGTTACTTTGCAGACTATGTCCAAAACTCCTGTGGAGCCTATAAAATATAAAGCACTGCTGTTGTTGAACTACCCAAAAGTATACAAAGTAGGTGAAATTAATTCCATCTGGGCCAGTTAGAGCAGTAAAACACAACTTACACTCACATAATGTTTAGTTTAATGAGAGTTAATGTGATATTTAATGTAACAGTGATAGGCCATAATACTTTTACCTTTTGATATTTTAAGTCCATTTTGCTGATGCACTTTTATTTGAGTAAAAGTTTGAATGCAGGACTTTCACTTGAATTTGAGTATTTTTAGTGTGTGGTATTTCTACTTTTACTTAAGTTAAGGGTCTACATACTTCCTCCACCACTGGCTATAATAAAGATTATGATAAAGGGAGTCAGATCGCAAGCAATTAGACAAAGATAGTGGCGAGGCATGAGGCCACCACTTTTACAAAATTGAAGCCAAGTAGGAAGCACCTCAGACCTACCTTGTCTTTGACCATGCTGATCAGGCAGCCGCTGCTGGATCTGGCCTGTGAGGGGATCAGGCTGCTGGGGTATTCCTTCTCCACATACTTAAGAAGAACCATGTAACGGAGCAGGCCCTCGATAAGCCTGTGGAGATAAGCCTCCTGGAGAGCGGAGAGAAGACCACAGGTAGTTTTAAAATGAAGCCCATCACCCAGTTTCTGTCATCGCTGTGATAGGATAACAGAAGAGGAGGCGTACCTTGCTGAAGTTGGACTTGGGGCAGTTTGCTGGAAGTGAAGGGATGTTGTTGGGCTGCAGGGAATTGTATTTTATCTGATGGTGGAATTCCCTTTCAAACTGATAGAAGAAATGATCAAAGACAAATGATGGAGGTGAGGACTTTTACTTAACACACGTTCAGCCCAACTAAAGCTTCAAAAGATGACCCTAAAATCAATCAATCAATCAATCAATCAATTCACCTTTATTGATCCCCCAAGGGGGGAAATTCCATTTTTACAGTGGTGGGGAAAGTGGGGGGAGAAAAAACAAGAGGAGAGAGAGGGGAGGAGAAAAAAACATGCGACACCAGACTGTACTCATGTGGAGTGCAGTGTGGGACCGGTAAAAAAACCTCAGCACATATTTTTGCACATCACATGACAATAACAACATGGCAACAGTTAAGGACAGGCTTACCTCTGCCTGGTGGCCTCCCGTTGCGCCAAGTAAACGTGTCCAGACCGAAAAGGCGCTCACAAGGTCAGAGGGAGTCTCCTCCCCCTCACCTGAGGGGTCACCTGCCGGATTGTCGGCGGGCGCATCTTCCAGCGGAGCTCCGAGAGCGCACAGCAGCAGGGCCGCCAGCATGAGCGCAGAGAGCAGAGACGCGTCTTTGCGGGGAGGAAAAGCATGAATGACTGAATGAATGAAAAGAGGAAGAAACGCACGCACCACTGGCAGCAAATCACTTACCAAGTTTGGAGGGCATGTTGCGCTGCTGGGAAGCACTTGTTGACTTTCCACTGATGCTGAGGGCTGTCAGGGCCGAGAGGAGTTGCACCGTCTTCGCGATGGGCTGTCATTTTATATTCTTCAGACCGGAGGGATTTCCCAATGCTTCCCTGCAACCAGGCACGGAATGAAATTTTGCGTCAAGCATCCGGTCCGGCATCCGTAGGCGGTTCAAGAAGGTGATTTTGATTAATTTTGGTGGAAGGAATGACTTTAATGGATTTAATGAATAATGAAGGAGCTGTTTTGGTTATATTCTGTTAAAGGATGAAGTTCTCAATTGATAATTATTTAATGGATTGGAATAATAACAGAGAGAGAGAGAGAGAGAGAGCATTGACACAACTCTGAAAAAAATCCCAATTATGCATTAGCCGAATAATTTAAAGGGAAAATCCACCCAAACTACATATTTGCATAGCGGTACCCCAAATGGGCTTTGGTTTAATGGTTTATAGTCAATAAATAAACAGCATCCGGTGACGAGAAGTCCAACGGTGCTTTTTTATTATTATTCTAATGACACACTGAGGGATTAGTTGCATGTCCCTGTCAACTTTCTGTACACTTTCTTCCCCAGTGTTAGCAGTACGTGTATAAAGTAAGATGTTCTTCCACTCACAGGACCATCTGAAATGACCAAATGATCAATGATCTCTGTGTCATCAAATAGGTCTTTTTATTATTATGTAGGGAACATGTGCATATAATCATATATAAGTTTGATTAGTGAATTAGTGGAATCAATGGTTTGTTGTTTCCTCGCTCTGATGTTGTGTCATATTCCTGTTCCAATATTATTCATGAAACTAGATTATGAGTTTGTTATAGACCTTATCAGGTTGTGTGAAGGGCTGAAAGAGCCACGTAGTGCTTTTCAAAGTGTCATCCTGATCACAGTCTGTATGATCATATCTTAGTTACAATGGATTTGAATCTGGTTACAATAATAAACTGATGGTGATCAGAAATATGATCACCTTTTGTATGCCACCTTCTAAAGAAATCACCTTTGTGCCACCAATGTTTTAAAAACAATAATAAAATCACCAGTTTGTAGCTTTCTGTAAAATGAAAAAGCCAAAAAACTCTTATCATCAATAATCATTTTCATTTAACTCATTTAAAAAAAGTTGGTTCCTTGAGAACATCAAATCTTTTTAGTACACTTGCCTTCCCCAGGGCATCATCCATGTGTGCCCATACAATCTGTGTATTTTATATTACACTAGAGTATTTTACTGTAGGATTTTTACATCCACTAGATTTGGATTTCATATTCAACATCCTATTAATGGATTTTTTTCTCTATTGAAATGACACTTTTATAACTTACTTAGGTTAAATTACTCACAATTTACATTTCCACAATTTGAGTTTTCACATCTACTTACATCAACTGTTAAAGTATCTTAAATCGTGTATTTTTCCCTCTTTATTAGTGAAAGTCAAACAATGGCAATGACAATCCTGCATCTGAGTTACCAAGAAAGAGGAACTATTGAGACACTTCGATTTCTTAACGAGGAGTCATGGTCAGTGTGCTTGGTTAATATATTACATATATTGTACATGTAAGAGCCATGAGCTAAAATATGGAAGCATTTACTGGCCTGCTGAATCCAGTGAGGCTCAGAAAACAAGAGTCAAACCACTCAATGTTTTCTGTCTTCATTAGAGGACAGCCAGTTACTGTGCCTCATACCATGTCCAAAAGAATGAAATATCTCAGGAAAGCTTTACCTGTACTGAAGAGTATTAGGGCCATGCAGGCATAAAGGAAAAAATTGGAGGATTGTTTTGCATTTCGGGAATAAAAAGTCGAAATGTCGAGAACAAACTTGACATTTTAAGATCAAAGTCCAAGTTTTAAGAATAATTAAAACTGCTGGCCTTTAAAAAGGTTTGATTTTAATCTCGAAATGCCAGCTTTATTCTTGAATTGCAAAAAAATTCTACTTCCCATGTTACATCTTTCACAGAGCAAATCTTGGGACACCACAAGGCACAATGCCAAGCCTACTGATATTTTACCCATATAAATGCTTCTTTTGGCTATCTGTGAAATGAATAAACAGCCAACTTAAAGGTCTTGTGTCCCAGTTACTGGATATTTTGCCAAATACCTCGTTAAATGTATTAAATGCTGTAAAATTTGGCACTGACATTCTTGTTCCTCTGAGGATGAACTATAAAATCTTTGGTGATCCCTGACCTTTTCATCCAGCACCATCATTAGGTCAAATTTGTTAATTTGTCAGGTACTTTGGTTTATGTCCAAGAGAGAATGATATTCCCACCAGTCTCAACAGTAGTATGGTACATTCGCAGTTCATGACAAATATAATTTTGAGGTGGTTTTGATAAGGTTTACTACATAAAGGAGCATATGACTGTACCATTTACCACCATGCACCCCCTTATTGTTAAGCTCTGACTGCTTCTTCCTGGTGACGCTGCGAGCAGCCGAAAGGTTTCTCTTCTCCCTCCCTTTCCTGGAATGCTCTCCCTGCGGTGATAATAGACGTAAATTCGTGAGTGTGTTTTCATTCCCGTTTACAGCGTGTTTATTTTGTTTATCACTGAATCAATTGTTATCATGTATTCCAGACATGACTCCTTTTAGAGACACCTCAGAATAGTTTGAGTTTCCTTACACGGGAATTAGTCAGTGTACATGCACGCAATAACATCTTTCTTATCAAGTTGAAAATATGTTATTTTTGTGGTCCTTAATGGTTTTCCTCTTGTCTCTTGTGTTGTGACTACTTTTACTGCTACTACTGAGGATTTCTTCCATTTTCCTTCTCCCTGTGAGATTGTGTCAAGAATATATGAAAACTATATCTTTTACTTGTGTCTTTGACTTTTGTTTTGTGGTTCATGAGTTCAACTTCCCTGATTGAAAAAAAGCATGTCGGTATCCAGGATATTCTACAGTGCGTCATCAATTTGTAAAACTTGGCTGGGATACGAGGCTCATAACTTAACCCTAACCTGCATATGAACTTTGTGCTTCATTTGTATTTTATGCTTATTACGCACACACTGTGTTTTCTTGTAACCATTTAAAAGAGAATGTAAGGAAACAGGTGAATAAGAAAGATAGCATGTTTCACACCTTTTTTTCTTCATAGTCTCATTTGAAATATTAATTCAGCATTGCATCATATGTGATCACTAGTGCTTTACCCCGCAGGCTTCGTGAGAAATATTCAATTCTTAATAATTCTCCCTGCTACTATTTTTGATATGCTACTTTCCCCCTGTCTGTTGTGATTGCTCATGGGAAATCAAACTGGAGAACTCCCAAACTAGGTAAAAAAAAAAAGCAGTACCCTGCATATTAGCTAATGCTGGATCTGCTCTATGGAGGATGTTGTAACAACGGGTTTGTGTCCACTCTTGACGGGGGAGTGTTTTCGTACTTTCAGTGGACAATTTAAGACTTTAGAATAGCTCAGTGGTTGCAAGGCAGCGTCTGGGGTTATTGGGAAGTGCCGATCTTGGACATTCTCCTCCCCTGTTGAAGAGCTCCAGACACACAGTTGGTTTTGTGGACGTGCAAAGTTTTGACTAATACATCTATTCCAGTTCCGGACCTTTGATTTATGTAGACGTATTCATGTTTTAAATTTATGTGTGATTGTTGTGCTCAGTTCTTTTGTTTCGGAAAAAGTCTGGTGAGCTGGGGGCAGAAGCTCAGAGTCTCATTTCTTCTTTTCAGTTTTTGTGATTATATTAATGTATAGTTAACCACAAATGTACACTTCATCAACTGCTGACAATGCGTGTCTCTTCCATTCACAATGGGCTTAATACTGCCTTAAAATACGACATTTATTCTGTCTAATAAACATTTATAAAACAACATTGTACTCTATTGTAACTTCTCAGGGCATGGCAAAGGGATTGTGAGTGTGTCACAATCCCTTTGTAAAGTTTGCTGTTCTCTGTTTTTCTACTTTGCATTTTAAAAGGGGCTTAACACTAAGCAGCTTGGAGTGAATGCACACTATGACTTACTGTGTGTTTTTCTCAAAAAGTGATGCCCTCAGAAAATGCATAAAGAAATTCGTTCCAAACTTTCTTCCAGGTGGAAAATATCTGTCATTTGATATTTTTTATATGAGATTATGATTCAAACAAAACAAAGTGTAACAAATGATACCATAATCATGTGTTAAAGGGATGTTGTACCTTTAAACACAGCAATAAAGTACTTGAGTTTTAAAATTTACAAAGCAGTCAAAGACACAATCTCACCTTAAGGTCCAATTGGCTGCTCTGAGCTTTTGATCGTACAGCATGCTCTATACCATCAGCATTTTTCCAGAATAAACGTTTGAACATAATATCAACTTTCAAGCCAAAGTGGATGAAAAGTCCTTAATGTGGTCTGAGAAAGTATTACATTCTCCCATAGCGACTACGCAACTCCTGTTAATGAAGATCGTGTGAAATGACTAAAAGTTCCAGAGCAACTACTAAATGGTCAGATTGTTTTTTTAAATACAGAAGATGAACAGTATGAATTCCAGGTGGCATGAAGATAAGACATATGGGTTGCTGTATTATAATATACTACACAACACACATACCTTCCATATTTGTATGTTTGTTTGATCTCTGAGGAACTAACACAAGATGTCGTCTAAAACAATCTGATCTGTGTTGAAATATTTCATCTGAATAATATCATCCAACAAACAACATCTACAGACCTTTAGTGTTGCAGTTTTGAGGCAAACAGGAGAAAAAAATTGGAGACTAGAGTGTAGTAACTATCCCAGTGCTGTATAACTGCATAACACAATGCCATGTGAAGGGTTATAATCCACCAAGGTAAGATCTTGAAAAAGAAGAAGAACTGAAACACCTTACATACAGTGTTTTGAACTTTGCAGCGGGCACAGTATGACCCACTGTACAGTGGTGCAGCAGTGAGAGTGCTACTCTTACTGTCATGGCAGAAAGGAGATCATCCACTAATAAACTCAGTGAAATCTGAACTGTTACAGGTTTTGTAAAGCTTGCTTAAGTTCCCTGTCATCTGTCAAAACGCACAAGTCAGGCATTCCTCATATTAGTTACAACATTAGAGCTTTATAATTTATATGCCAGTGGACGTCTTTGACTTTGTTTATGCTGTGTAGATTCTTAGAAACATTATTCAGCATATTTGTGCATCCATCATCTGCTGGCATCCCTCTAGTCTTCCTATTGTTCTTGTTCCTCTCATGTTTCCACTGAAATTCTTAGACTAAGAAGGAGGGAGGGATCATATTGGTCCAACTCCGCACTGGGGTTTGAGTGTCTGCATGTACACATTAAGTAGACTATGTTCACTTGTTTGTTTTATTTACTTGCATAAGTTATAGTAGACATAATATTGCCTGTCGTCATGTATCGCTTATTTGGTTAATAGAGGCTGCCCAAAGGAAAGGGTAGGATTCATCAAACTTCCCATGTGGTCTTTCCCTATAACCTCCAATCTCTTCAAAGACAACCCCATCTTAATTACAGCCTGAGGAAGCAAATCTGGCTTCTGAGTAAGTTGGATCCTCTTTTTCTTCTTTCAATATTAACGATACTCTAATTTGGGGAAATTAATTTTGCTTTTGTTGTAGTGTCAGCTAGTTGTACGGCAAACGTTGCAGGAAAACGGTACCAGTATCAATTTGAATGTATAATCATATAGAAAAAGGCATGTTGGTAATATGGATAGAATCTTCTATCACAGTTTAAACAAACCTGTTTCATCATGGATACATCAGTACACATCATGATACTGCACATTTTCCAGGAACTGAGTTGAGAAACCATTTGTAGTAATGATCACATGGGACCGTCTATTTTTGGCTAATGAAGTGACTCTAACAAACACTGACAAATCAATGTACTTCTCCACACTGATGCAAAAAACCTAAAGTTCCAGTATTACCAGAGAATAGTCCTGCTCATTTATTTGAAACATTGCCTGCAATGGCTAATTACAAATGTCGACCCCAAGTTCCCATTATGTCCAGTGCATCCAGAAATCCTATACTGGAATAATACTTCTGTGTTGGTTTGTGGCAATTTGACTAAACACAACTTTACAAGGAATAAGCATCATGTGAACACCCTATAAACTAAAATGATTAAGCTCTTAAAACTACATTGTGACACAAGGCTCCACTACAAAGCAGTTCATTCTGAGGTCAATTTATTAATGAAGACAGGGCCACAGAATTACCAAATAATACAACATTAGTTGATATTGTTCTTCAGCAGTGCAAACTCCCCAACAAATTTGCATTTGTCAAATGACCAAAACCAATTAATATGCAGTGAACCAGGGACTTTTGTGTCCCTTTGGGGTCTGGGTCTGGTAACATAGTGGTGTATAGAAGTACAGTCTTGAGAGGTAGCACATTTAACAGGGCTGGATGCACTAAATGATTATATAGATGATCAAAGCAACAAGTTGATCTTTTCATCAAAATAAATAATCCCAATTTTTAATAGATAATTAATGAATTTGTCTTTATTTTGTTTCTTTTAATAATGGTATAACCTAATTGATATATGTTGAAGTCGAAATGCAAACATTATGGTGCGTAATCAACAGGAAATGTAACTTGTGCACTCTTGCAATAAAGTCTAAAAAATGGAGGAATGCCCCCCAGGTGTTCTCTTGTGCACTGCAGTGTCTGATCTTAAAAACCCTGGGTTGTGCCTGTGGCCATGGTTGCATGCCTTTTACTCTGATCAGTATCAGAGTATTTATGGTTTGCACTAAACAATGTGATGGGTGTGGAACATAGAAAAAAGACTATAATATTGTATTGAATGTGTAGTCAGTCTGCAGTTTACCACAGTCACTGCTAGATGGCAATCATGCAGCATCTATGATGAGAGGTACTCTCTGTCCTTTCAGAGAGACTGACATCCGGAGGCAACAGTGTGGAAAGGACTGTGCTGTGCTTTGCCCACGCACTGCAGCAATAATACATGACCCTCACATTGAGTATAAATTGCCTGAGGGCATCGGTGGACATGGAAGTGTGTGTTTAGACTTGGGTTTGAGTTTATGTACATATATGAATTACTGTGGAGTATCTGAAGTATTTATCATCTAATGGCTTTTTAATTGCCTCAGCAGGAATGGATCAGCATTGCCCTGAAGTCCATTAAAAGTTTCCACTACATATGTTGTCATTTAAACAAGACTGAGAGTCTACAGTGATATGATCGGCTCTGTGTGGTTCTACTTTGACACAGTGGGGCTTTAAGCTAAATGCTAATGTCTGTGTGTTAACATGCGCACAGTGGTGCTGATGTTAGGAAAGTGTACTGCTAGAGGTGTTCACCATCTAAGTTTAGTGTGTTAGCATGCTAACATTTGCTAATTAGCACCAAACACACAAACACAAAGCATAGCCGAGGCTGATGGGAATGCCATAAACTGATAAATAATAAAATCGGACAAATAGTATCAGACAAACTGAAATTTCATTCTGGTGATGGCGCTAGCTCAAAAGACAGGGGATCACCACAGTCATTGGTATTCATCCTCTGGGAACCATGCACGTTTGTACATAATGTCACAGCAATCCATCCGATAGTTGTCAAAGTCTCTGGACCAAGGTGGTGCACGAAAGGGCAGTGCAGTTACTTAAAAGTGCAAAGAACTGTATCAGCTCTTTCATAGTGTGAGCTTTGCTTTTGCTCTTTTATGTATGACCTTACCTGTCATATTGTGTTATAGTTTCTAGTTCATTTTAATGTGGCAGTCCTCTCCTTGCTTTTCCTTCCCTTCTGACTCTGCTCCTTCTTCTTGTCTACACACAGTTTCTCCTTTCCTGTCTTTTCATCACTGGCCAGCTGGTTTCTCGCAGCTCTCCCATCCCTCCTCCCATACTTCACTCTCTCCACTCCTCTTCATCCTCCCTTTCCCTTTGTGCCTACATCTCAGTGTGTTCTTGCCTCCTCTTCTCTCCCCCTTCCTCTGGCACTTGTTCCTTCGTCTTCCATGGATGGAGGGCTCCACGAGAGACGAGAGGAATTGTATCTGTGCTCAGTTTTCGCCACAGGCACTCCTCAATATTTAATCAAGAGTGCATTTGTTTGAAGAGAGCTCTGAATATGTGTGTGAGTGAGTGATAAAGAGATGTCTGACCGTGTGTGTGTGGATACTGTATTTGTATGCAGCAGAGAGGCCGAAGAAAAAAGATACGTGTGTATATTTGTGTGTGTGGTGACAGTTTTGGGATGAAAGACTTTCTCCAGTCCTATGGTAATTGGTTTACTATCTCTCTCTCCCTGCTTCGGCCCTCCCGCTCTTTCTTTTCCCATCTCCTCCTTTACTCCACTTCCCCTCCCCCTATAATCCATTCTTCTCTCTGTACATCATCATGTAACCCGGGTGTGCTATATAGCACTGTATGTGCACAACTATGTAGGGCTCATTCATTCAAACGCTACTATCAGGCTTATTTGATTTTGCTGTGTGTGCATATGTGAGTGTATCAGCGGCTGGTCGCAGTGGTCCCCAGGGACCGCAGAGCAGCATATTTCATCATCCTCCAGACTCGGCACAAGAAAGCCCAAAGTCCCCTTCTCTTCTTTTGCTTCTTCAGCAATTCAGCAAACACTGAGGATTTTCCTTATTTCCTTCTTTCACTTTCAGGCGGCTGCATATGTGCAAAGAGTCAAAATACAAATTTTGTTGCTTTTTTTGAAGAGCTATTGAAGTTACTTGACATGTGCTGCACACTAACCTCAAACGAAGTGCTTTGGAAATTAGCTTCTGGAGTTCAGTAGTGAAAGAATGCTGATTATCATATTTCTCCTCAGTCTTGTCCAGTGTGACACAAATGCACATGTAGACTGTACGGTGCCACTTTGCAGGGTTGGTGTCATGTTGTCCAATGGATTCATTAATTTCAATAAGTGCCAAATCTTCAGTGGCATCTTTGGCATCTTTTGTCTCCCTCAACAGTAATTTCTCCTCCTTACAGCTGACCGTAGTTTGATGGCTTCTCCTTCGGCACTGTCCAGACAAATCTCAGCAGGCAGCAATCAGAAAGATGATCTGAAAATGGATTGATGGGCTTGGGTTCTCCCTAATTGTGTTTATCACTCCTTCAGCACTTTGGCAGATTATGGTACACATGAGACCAGGCAGGAGATTTTTCTTCTCTGCTGCTGACTAGCTCATAAATACAGACAGCAGAGAAATTGTTTAGCTGACATTAAGGCTGCTTTGCATTTTTGAACGGCATGTTTCTCTACAAATGCAGCATGTTGAGCTCTCCATAGAGCCTTTCATTCAACAGCCTTGTGGTGTGTCAACGCTGTAAATCAAGCTTTCATTGGCAGACAGAATTGCATAGTGAAAGTGAGGCTTATAGGTAACCAATCTAAACACAGATGGCGTCATTATCTTATAGCTGTACAAACAACATTTACATTTATAATAAGTTCAAGGAAAAAAGTTGTCAACTTCCACTTTAATGTGAAGACACTTGTTAAATTACACACGAAACCAACAATTTATCTTCACACTCAAATTCTTAAAGTCCCTAAAAACATATTTTCTCAATTAGCTTCTTATTACGAACACCTACACGAACACTTTTTACATAATTCATATATATTGTCATATATTTCCATCCACCGATCCGATTTGCTTGATTTATTTGCTGACACTGTCAATCAAATCTGATCAAACAACATAGTCCATAAGAAATTTTTACCAATTTAGTCATGAATATCTAATGTTATACAGAAATACTGTAATGGCTATCAACGCTTCTCTTTACCAACTGTACATTTTTTACATTTTCAGCAGGGTACAGATGTGTGATCAGTGTTAAATAAAACAACTTTATGTTGTTCATAACTGTGATCATTCTGCTCCAGTAGCCAATCACAGACTGCACAACCACAAAAGCTGATGGATGAACTGTTACAGCTTGTTTTTTATCTTAAAAAAATAAAGAGTTTCTGCTCACATACTGTGTGTGTGTGTGTGTGTGTGCGTATGTGTTTTACAGCTGCCGCACAGTAGCGATGGTGTTGGTATAATCTGAGTCCCTGAAAGGGGCCAATTATCCCAGATTACAAGTCCAATCAGGAAAGCAGACTCGACATCGGAGTTATACAACTGAACTCACTGCATTCAGTCTGAACTCTGCTCAGATTTATGTTCTCTTTATTATCAGGCTCAGATACTGTTGGATCCACTGAATTCAAAATAATTCCTTTAATTCTTTCACATCATATTCACTTCATTCAATCTTTTATCAAATTTAATGCACTTTCACTATCTTCCCAAAGGGGCTGAGTTCTTTTTCAAGACATACAGCGAATAAGAACTTCTAAATATAGAGGAAGGGAAATACCCCGATTTTACTGTCGGATTCAGATCCGAAAAGTTCGAGATTCAACGGTTCTGTTATCCATCATAGTGTGATGTAAATTTAAAACCATACTGGACATATTATTATGGGCTATAACAGCCACCATGCTTATGCAGGATAATGTACTCCTGTATAAACCTAACCTCAATATGTGCCTCTCATGTACTAGCTTTACACTCAAGTTAACATAAACACAAAACAAACAAACACTGTTGATAAGGATCTCTTAAATTTGGTTTTTAGATGATTGTGACCAAGATATGTAAATGATTTAATAAACTCATCAATGCTCTTTTAAATGTGTGTGTGATAATAATACTTATTTCTCTATTTCTCAGTCAGGCTCTTGTTAACACACAGGAGGCACACACTGGGGCTACTCTAAACCTCCACTGTAGCCAGCATGTTATGCAAACATGCACCACCTCTGGCAAAGGAAGAGGAAAGAGTTTAAAAGTTACTGCCTGGTGAAGGCTATGAAAATACACAGAGTGGGGAGGCAGGGTGTCATCTTCAACAAACCCACAGTATTGAGGCCTGTTGTAGTTCACCTGCCTCAGGTTAAACTGGACTGCAAAGCTCCACAGTGGTTCTCACCAAACACACACACAGGTATACACTCTGTGGCTGCTCTTTGTTTACCTATGGAAATTTGAGCCAGGTAATGTGATGAAGTATCCTCCCGAGTACCTTCTGTCTTATTTCCCCCCTCCCCCCCACCAAGACTATTGTATGTACTTTTAAATAACATGTACAAACATTTGACACAAATAAAATGCTGAAATGTCAAGTGCACCAGTTACATTGAGATACACATATATATATTTTAAATGTACCTCACTCACTTCCTTTGTGAGACTAGTTCAGAAAGGTGGAAGTGATGCAATGTTTCTATGCACCTGTCACCCCCCCCCACCCTCACACACACACACACACATGAACCTGGCAGTACTGAGGAGTAGGACGCTCGAGCCATTGGGTGGAGCAGCGGCGTCGCGTGCTGCGGAACACACTCACACACTCAGTAACCTGGGTCGTTAAGGCGGCGCGCGGTTTGGTTGCAGATGCGGGTCGCTGGGTGTGTGAGCGCGAGGCGGGGGGAAAATGGCGAACGGGCGGCGGTGCGCCTCGTGAGGATACTGTAGACACCGGGAGCGGAGGCAGGCGGCAGCTCGAGGACAGACCGGAGACGGAGGAGGAACCATGGAGGACTCGGAGCCCGCAGAGGACGGCTTGCTCGCGGGCTTGCGATGGAACCGGAGCGCGCGGGACCAGGCTCAGCTTAAACACAAAATCCGGGACCTGCCGGGGCTGCTGAAGCACGGGCTGCACCTGCGGAAGAAGAGCGTGAGTGTTTCAAACCGGCCGCTGGCTGACTGTCCGTCCTTCCGTGTTTTTATATTTTTATGAACGTTTGTTTGAACCGTGAGCTTCACCGACACCGCTCTGTGCCGCTAGGCTGTTTCGTAACCCCGTCACGACTCAGGTGTTTTCATTTTGGTATAAGCATTACTGTCGCAGAGGCTGTGTGTGTGTGTGTGCGCGCGCGTGCGTGGCACATCCATAATAACCAATTGCTGTTAGACATCATACCTTCACACTCCGGTAGTCAAGGCAACACTACCACCCCCCAACATATTCACTACGCACACACACACCTACTTACATACACTGTGAAATACACACACTCTTGTATATATATATGTATGAGCAGCTACACAGCTGTTATGGGGCATTATTGATTATTATGTCAATGTTTTTTTTTTTTCAATTAACAGTTTTTTTTTTATCCTGTAAATGTGAAAACGGTGAAAATTTCCATCACAAGTTCTGAAAGCTCAAGGTGACGTCTGCAAATGTCTTGTTTTTTTCCATCCGACCATCCACACTTCAAGGATAGTCAGTTTAAGATGATATAAAACCCTTACAATTGAGCAACTGGAATTGGCAAATATTTGACATTTGATTAACATTTTGTTGCAGATTAATTTTGTCTTGATTGATTAATCGGTTATTTGACATCATTTCAGCTCTATTCTGTAGTAAATAAACAAATCGCGCTCTTTTGTCTGTGTGATATTCCCAGTCCAAGTGGGGCATGTTTGTGGATCAGCCATCTACATTTCATCTCATGTCCCCCGGTTCTGTTTTGTGATGAATGGTCTACCGAGCAGTGAGTGTGTGTGTGACTCGGTGTGCCCTGATGTGGAACAAACACACCTGACAAGCCAAATGTCTGCTCAAAGTGTCCACTCCGCTCATCTTCATCATCGGTGGCAGCCAGGAGATAACGTGTCCTTTATTCCCTCTGTTCCCACAAGTGCCAAATATGATAAGAATGTACACAGCTGTAGTGTAAAGGACCGAGGAGATGAGCAGTTTGTGTCATGTTACATCTTGTTGTTTTAAAGGATGTTTAAAGGACTTTTGAGGCTGGTCTGTGTTCCTGTTACCTGTCTGATTAATATGATTTCACTCTTTTATGATAACAACTGTACAATAGCAAATCCACAAATGAATTTCAGAACAGAAAAATGCAAATATGACCCAATAGGAGACTGTTTCAGTCATTTAACTGCAACTTGTACCGTATCATCATTGTGTTTTTGTTCACTGTCTGTGATTGAGCTGAAGAGAAGAGAAAACTGTGCACATGAAATGAAAATGGCGAGTTTTCCTTCTCCTCATCTAACTTAGAGTGTGTGTGTGTGGGTGAGTGTGATGAGGCGTGGGTAAGTAGTGTAAAGGTATGGCTGTTCTGTGCAGACTGGTTCTCTCTAGACTCTGGCAGTTGGCTTTGCTTCACCTGGCACAGACACACACTTGTTTGTATATGCAGATGAATTCTCCCAAAAAGATGTGAGGGACGAGCGACTGGATTGTTTTTGTTACAACAGCACTCGAAATTGGTAGACACCTCTGCATACCTTTTTATCTTTTTTTTGTTGTTGATCCATGCAGAAACTTTAATAATATTTGGGTTTTTGTTGTAATATTCTGGGCCTCGTAAATGTGCAAAACCCCTGACATAAGCAGTTGTTCACATTACCTCATGTGCTTCCTTGAGGTTCGCCGGCAGCCTATGAAGTGAATTGAAACAGTTGTATTGCACAAAGCCATCTGTCGCCTTTGTTTCCCAGCCTGCTGCAGCCTCACCTTTGAGAACCCTTTCTTACATTATTCTCTGTTGTGACTTGCTCTGGTATTCAATTAATAGTGCTTTTATTGGCTAAGATATGACAGGAGTAGAGAAATTCCCTCAAAGGAACACTTTACTGACTCTTCTTGCCTGGGTCCATACCTTTGAATCCACAGAGGTGCCTGATTCTGGTCTGGCATCATGATATGAAACGGTGATATATCGATTGAAAAACATTTGATCCAATGAGCGCTGCAGGGTAGCTAATGATTAGCCAAAGAGCTCCATGGGTGGAGCCAACGTTGTTTGCTCTGCTTCACTCTTAAAACCCCAGTGAAACCAGCATGTTGGCATGGCTACTCATCCGAGTCGACTTAAAATTACGTTAGATTCAGGCGGCTATGTTGGTCTGTAGTGATTAAATAGGGAAAAACAAATCCCCCTCCCTCATGGAAATCAATTAGAGTGGAAGAAATGTCAGACTGAAGATGGAAATGGAGTTTAAAGCATTGACATTTCTGTCTTAGATCAACTTTCAGCGCACTTGCCAGGGTGGTCTGCACAGTGGCCACGCTGTAGAAGTTTACGACGAGGAAAAACCCAGGCCAGTTATCTCTCCTCCTCCTCCTCAGGCTGCCAGCAGCATGCTAGCTTGGCTGGAAAGACAGATGCTGACAGGTCAAGCTAATGCTATTTATGGATGGGTGCCGTTAAGATTTTAACGGTTATACTACTATTAGCAATATTGCTTATCGATCCAGTACAGCAGTAACAGCATTCTTATCAGTTCTTTTTTGTTCTTTTTCAAGAGAAAAACAAATTAAGAGCACAGTCTGTGTGTGTGTAGTTTTGATTGGATCTAGTTGCAGACACCAAAATGGAAGAACAGTTATCAGAAATCAGCTGACTAATGAGGCCGTCTTGAGCCTAACTGTGTGTGACTGTGTGATCAGTAATGTCATAATGATTTAGTTGTAATGATAATTGCAGAGGTCTTCTGTGTAGAGACTTTGTCACTCGGACAAGCACACTGGTACAAGTATACTGTGATACCTGAAGGGCCAATCAATAAAAACAGAACAAAATAGAACATTAAGACCAAAAGTTGGACGTCACACATATTGTAACAATAGGTTGTTCTGTGTATGTGTGTGTTTGCATTCTTAATGTATCAAATCAAATGATGTATGATGAAGGTAGAGCAGGTGGATATAGCCTATGCAGTAGCACATTTTGTTTAGAAAGAATCCTACAACACAGTCAAATCATGGTGCTCTCCCAGTTTAATCATGCTGTTTTGTGTGGGATTGCAGGTTTTTTGTCTTTTTATCTTCGTCTAAGGCATTTATGCCAGCCTTCACACTAGAAATTACATTGCTGCCTCCAGATGATACCAGATTTTTCATTTTTAAATGGCACATTTGGTTATATATTATGCAAAATACACTTGATGCAACCACATCCTGAACACAAACCAAGACTTCCACTACTTTGACGCTCAAATATTGTATAGAAATGTTGCTGAAAACACATTATTTAGGCTGTAAATGAGACTATCATAGTCATAATGTAGGCTTTCTGACTTTATGATCACTGTCGTAGAGGAAAGTTAATGATATTCCTCAGAAGATGATCTCATTTCTGTGTTATACATGCAGCAAAACAGTGGCTTGTGGTGTGTTTTTATGTCTGCCAGCAATATTTCACATCCATAACTGCATTATATATTGAGATTAGTGAGATGAAAGGGCGAGTGAGGGGTGGAGAGAGAGAGAGAGAGACTCAACACACATTCACACTGACTAAACCTGCACACATTATCACTAAAAACACTGTGTTTGGCTGAAGGGATTAGGATAGTTTGAAGTATGATGCTACTACCTCTGAACTTATAAATAAAAATAAAGCAAGAAAAAATACAAAAGATAAACATGCAAGTGACATCATGGCATTTAGCCCAGTAAAATTGCAGTAACATGAAATGATCTCAACTATTATTACAACAACAAAAATGTTAGCAAGAGTAACCTGTGGTCATTTGTTCTCATTCAAAAAAGTAAATGTTGAAACATTGTCTTTAAATTGATTTTAATGTCACATCTTATGGACATTTGGCTAAAAAGAACATTAAATGGAAGAATCCAAATGATCCAATGATCGTCAATTCTGGTTTCATTAATCCATAATATTCTTCTTTGAGGATGTAAATGATCTGATATCTGCAGATTACTCTATTGATGAATTAAATGATAGCTTGATCTATAACTTTTCAGAATATAGTAAAAAATGCTCAACACCATTTCATAAAGCCCAAGTTACAGTTGCCTGCTTCAATGCACAAGATATGCAGTTTGATGTCAAAGATAAGCAGCAGATAGTCACATCTGAGAGGCCGGAACCAGTGAATTTTTCATCAATTACCTGATAAAAACTGTTGCTGTTGATACAGAACTCACGAAATTAGTCTGTTCTCAACAAATATGTTGTTAGTGAGCCAAAGGTCGTGTGTGGGCCAGCAGGTTTTTTTAGTAGCTTTACTCTGTGTGTTTGTCTGTGTGTGCATGTGTGTGTCCATTGAGCTGTTGCTGCTTTGATGTCTCCATTTTGACTTCCTTGTATGACGGATCCGTCGAGGAGTCGACAGGAGCTTTGTGTGTGTGTGTGTGTGTGTGTGTGTGTGTGTGAGTGAGAGGAGGCTTGCCAAGCATACCGTGCTCCAGCTCCTTCACTGTGCTCAGCAATCTAATCTGAGAGTAATCCATTTCTTGCAGATAATGACCTCGCTCTCTGCTGCTCTCTCTCTCTTTCTCTCTGTGTGTATACACTTTGAAGTCATCACACCGATAAGCGTGTCAGCATACGCTCTCTCTTTATAGCTCTCATTCCTCCTCATTCATCTTCTCTTCTCTTCTGTTCTGTCTCTCTTTTGGCCTCCGGTATACTTACAGCAATGGACTGTACAACCCCGTGAAGGAGGAGTGTGTGATTGTGAAAAACTGAGGCACAGACAAAGAGACTCACAGGAACATGACCAGCAGACATTTCTCATGTGAATGTGATACAGTATGAATGAAACACATCTAGAGCTGATGTGTCTTGAGTGTGTTTGTGAGAAGGGATGACAGTGGAGAAACAAAGACCTCTCGAGAGATCTGTATTCACCAGACAGGGAGACAAAGAGATGGAGAGATAAGATAGAGCGACCAAGACAAAAGAGAGAAAGAAGGGGCGAGACAGAGATGGTGAGAGTCAGAAACAATTTATTTAGTCTGTGTGCTTGGCTGGCTGGTGTGCTCTACTTAACCTCCAGTCCAAACACTGCATGTCTCCACACATAGAAACACAGAAAAAAAGCTCTCATCTTTACTGATATCTCAGATGTCCGGCCTGAGCTGGCGTTTTTCACAGCCAAAACAAAGTTCTTTTCAAAAATGTTTTCCAGTGTGTATAAATCTGAAACTCCAGCCCTGCTTTTTATTGTGAGTGGTGAAAAACTGTGCTTTTGGACCTGGCCTCCAGCTTTGTCTGTGATCTCTCATGTTGAATTTCAATATTACAGGACTGCAACTGATTATTTATTTATTTTTTGTCGATAAATTGAGAGATTATTTCCACAATTAAACAATGAATTGTTCTAACTGTAAAATGTCAGAAAATAGTAAAAAGAATAAGCCCCAATATGATTATTGGGGCTTACGTCTATAGTGATGCCCAGGTCTCTCTCCCAGGCCTCCTTAGTGGCCCGGGAGGTTAGAGGCAGATTGGAGATAAGTGCTTTGTAGAAGGTACTAATGTGCTTATTGGATATCTGAGAGGACAGTGCACCTTCCACAGAAGAAGCAGCACTATTAGTTGTTAGAATAGTGTCTTTTATAACAAAGTGTCTGATTTGTAGAAATCTAAAGAATTCACTTTTTTGTAAACCATATTGTTGCTGTAACTGCTGAAAGGAGAGCATAGTCTGATTAGCGAACAAGTCTCCCAGTTTCGTCAGCCCAGAAGCATACCAGGTTTTGAATCCCTGGTCCTGGCAGCCTGGCAGGAAATCCGGGCCATTCAGAATAGGTGTAAGAGGAGATGTTAGATGAGCACGACCCTCTAAGGTGCGAATGGACCTCCAAGCTTTAACTGTGCTTAAAGTAATAGGGTTGGTACAGAATTTCTTGATCCTATCAGGATTATTCACAAACAATAAATTAAACAGGGGGAGTTTGGATTGAGACGGAACATCTAAACCACCATCCGAACCAACCATTTGAAGTTTTGCTATCTTAAGTCGGGGCTTCCTTTTGCTCCAGATAAAGGCACTTAGCCAGCCTTCCAGCACCTTAATAACCTTGTTTGATAAAAAGATAGGGATGATTTGCAGCGGGTATAACAGTCTAGGCAGAATGTTCATTTTAATAAGGGCAACTCTACCCAGCCAGCAGAGGGGCAAAGGGGCCCAACGATCTAGGTCTGCTTTTATGGTGTCCAGGAGTGGGGGGAAATTAAATCTATACATCTGCTCATATGTAGGTGTTCTATGAACTCCCAAGTAGATGAAACCTGAGAGGGACCATCGAAAAGGGAAGGGTTCTGCTAGGACCGGAACCGACACCAAAGACCCCAATGGCATGGCTTCAGACTTAGCTAGGTTGACTTTATACCCTGAGAATGGACCAAATGAGGAGATTAGATTAGTCAGACAGGGAATAGAGGTTTCAGGACGAGATAAAAACATCAAAACGTCATCCGCATATAGTGTAATTTTATGCTCCCTCCCACCAACCAAGACACCAGACATCAGAGCATTCTGCCTTACTGCCTGAGCCAGAGGCTCAATAGCAATATCAAATAACAACAGGCTAAGGGGGTCACCCTGCCTGTTACCTCGATGGAGGGGGAAGTTACTAGATCTCAGTCCATTGGTTAGGACAGGTGCGGTTGGAGTATTATACAGAATTTTGACCCAATTTGCAAAATAGCCCCCCAGGCCAAATTCCTCCAGAACATAGTGTAAATATGATCACTCAACCCGGTCGAAAGCCTTCTCGGCGTCGAGAGAAAGGACCAGGGCCGTGTCCATGGAACTCTGTGACAACTGAATAACATTAAGGAGCCTTCTCATATTATCATAAGAATTCCGACCTTTAATAAAGCCGGTCTGGTCCTCGTTAATAATGTGAGGTAATACTTTTTCCAACCGCCTAGCCAATATTTTTGAAATCAACTTCTGATCAGAGTTGAGTAAAGCTATTGGTCGGTACGAGGCACAGCTGTCAGGACACTTTCCTTTTTTTAGAATAAGGGAGATGTTGGCCTCTCTAAGTGATTGGGGTAGTATCCCACTTTCAAATGAATGGTTAAACATAGCTAAAAGATGATCCAGAAGGGTAGAGCTACACTCCTTATAAACTCGCATCCAAACCCATCGGGCCCTGGAGCCTTTCCAGATGACATAGATTTTAGGGCAAGCAAAGCTTCTTCCTTAGTGATTGGAGCATTAAGTTGCAATTTTTGGTCCTCCGTAACTTTGGGGAGATGCAGGTCTAGGAAAAATGCTCGCATGAGGGCTAAGGCATTGTCTGGCTGTTCCGATTTATATAGATTAGTGTAAAATAATGCAAATTCTTTATTAATAGATTTACTATCATATGATCTGATACCATCACCACTCATAACAGAGACAATTGTTTGAGAGTCTGACCTATTTTTGACAAGATTAGCAAGAAATCTGCCAGGTTTATCCCCAAATTCATAGAGCCTTTGTCTAGCAAATTTAAGAGAGTGCTCGGAATTCAGAATCAGAAGAGTATGCAGTGCGGTGCGTGTGGCAGTCAACTCTTTAAGCAAGTTTGGACTCGGCGCTGAGATATTGAGTTTCTCCACATCAGCTAACTTGGATTCAAGACATTTATAATGTTCATCTTTCCGACGCCTTTTGGATGCTGCATATGAGATAATGAGACCCCGAGAAAAAGCTTTGCACATTTCCCAAAGGATAGAAGGATAGAAGCAGCATTAATCGCATAAACTATCTTGAGTTCAGAGGTAAAGTAAGAGATGAATTTATCGTCTTTAAGAAGAGAGGTCTGAAATCTCCAATGCCTAGACAGTGCCCTGTCCTCAGAAAGAGAATAAACCAAATACAGAGGGGCGTGGTCAGATAAGATAATGCTGCCTATTGTGGATGACTGAACTAAAAACATTTTTGATGAGGGAATGAAAAAATAATCGATTCTGGTATAACTCTTATGGGGGGAGGAAAAGAATGTAAACTCTAAATTGGCGGGATGGAGCTCCCTCCATACATCAGAATATCCAATATCACGGATTATAGAAGTAATCATTCTAGCTTGGCCAGAAGGGGGAGGTATACCTGGTGGTAGTTTATCAACAGAAGGGTTAAGATGACAATTGAAGTCTCCTCCCACAAAGCAATCATCAGATGCTAATTCAGAGAACGCCACAAAAGCCTTAGTTAGAAACTCAGGGCAGTAACCAGGTGGGAAATATAGATTCATAAATGTTACACTTTTTCCTGAAAGCACTCCTTTAACAATTACATAACGGCCTTGACTGTCTTTAACACTGGCAAGGGATCTGAATGCTAGCTTTTTATTAACCAGAATAGTCACACCTCTGCTAAAAGAGGAGTAGGAAGCTGCAAAAACATGCCCCACCCAGCCTTTCTGTAAACTAATAATATCCTTGTCCTCTAAATGAGTCTCCTGTAGAAATGCAATAGAGACATCTTCTTTTTTCAGGTGTGACATTACTGCCAATCTCTTTGCTGATTTTTGGAGGCCTCGGACATTCCAGGAGCATAGCTTAATGGTATTTAATCTAGACATACAGACTGTTAACTATAGTGAAAGGATAGATAGCCCAAACCCGTTTCACAGTCCCCCTCCTATTTGGTGCATACATTACATAATCCATAAAATCAGAAACCTTGGGTAAGTATATTGGGGGGGGGGGTGGAGAGTGCCACATCAACAGGTGCCTTAGATATTGCCTATACATGTCCCGAGCCAAACACAAAAACTGAACTAAACTCACACAACAAGTACAGTATACAAAACAAAAACAGACCAGAGGTCCTTCCCCAAAGAAACAGGGACTGTTCACCATACAAACAACTTTCAGGTTCACAACTGTGAAAAGGTAAAAAACGAATATTCACACCTCAAGCAGCCGTGCCACTTGGTCAGGGATGTTCAAAATGTTCGACCCAACCCAGCATCAACTGAACTGGGCCAGCCTGGATCCGTTGTAAATCAAACCGCTGGCTCTGCGTGCCACTTTCATCACTCTCTGTTTGTCTCGGAATGCGCAGAACCGCAGCAGCAGCGATCTGGGGAGCTAGTTCGGGTCCGGTTTAGGTGCAAGGGAGCGGTGAATTCTTTCGAGCTTAATACGCCCAGCTTTGGTGGTCATCTTTAGAACCTTGGGCAGCCACATCTCAAAGAAATCCGCCGGCTGCCCCGTCTCTGTGTCTTCTGCCAGACCAACGACCCGAATGTTTAAGCGTCTGCTGTTTTCCGCCACATCCAAACTTTTTGTCAAAGCACTGACCTGCTTTTCCAGCTCGACAATGCGGGGCTTGTATGCAGTCGAGCTGTTTACCGGCAGTCTGTGCAGCACGTTTGTGAATAGTCTCGGCCAAAGGGTTAAGTTTTTCATCAATCACTTTTATAATATTGGCTGTCATGAGGCTGAGAGCTTTAGCGAGAGCAGGGTCCAGTCCATTGGATATGTCAGAATCGGCCTGGCCGCCATCTTGAGGGCCCTCATCAGGTTCAGAGAGAGTATCCTTTTTGTCTTTGTTCGCTCGGTGTCTTCTCATTTCGTCAAAAGGTTGCGGCCAAAAGCTTTCTAAGGACATAACACGCGATGCTCAGAACATAATAACTTCCAAAACATGGTTGAAAACAGGATAAATGTGTATTTACGGCCAAGTGGCACGGAGCCCCTGCCAGAACGTTGCGTTCACCTCGCCGCCATCACGTGACCTCCCAATATGATTTTCTGATTTTCCAAGATGACATGCTTTTTTTTTTTTTCTCACAGACAATCCAAAACCCAAAGATATTTAGGTTACTGTCATATAAAACAAAACAAAAAACAGGAAATCCTTGCAATTGAGAGGCTAGAACCAGAGGATGGATGATGTATTTTAGCTGGAAAAATTATTTCAATGATTAATTGATTATTAAAATACCTACAAACTGATTTTCTGTTGGATATTAATACTGAATAAATCCTAAAGCGTGAGTTTGGTTGTGTTAAAACACAGATCATGGAGAGCAGGATGGGAATGAACGCAGTTTCTAGTTAGGCCAGATAAGTGTGGCCTTAAAGGAAGAGTTCCACATTGGGAATACACTTATTCAGTTTCATGCAGAGATTAATACCAATCTACAATCTGTCACATAATTATACAGTAAGGCTAAACTGTCTGAAGGCTTCCTGGTTCTTTTCCTGCAAACCTCACTGTGATGAAGCCACAGCACCCAATCAAGAAATAGTTCACCTTAAGTCCACAGACTGTCATGTGTTGCTGTTTTTGCATAGATTACACAAACAAGATATGAATTGTTAAGTAGAGGTGGTGGAAGGGGGGATTCTGTTACCTTTGGACAAAGTCAGGCTAGCTGTTTCCTCTGTTTCTGCTCTCTGTACTAAGCTATGGTGACCAGCTGCTTGCTGTAGCATTATATTTAATACACAAACATGATATGCATATTCCCCAAAATGTCAAACTATTCCTGTATTCCTTTTAATGAAAAGAAGAGGAGCTGCGATACTCTCACAGTCATTTGTTTTGGATAAGGTGAGTTTGTGTAAGAGTGTGTGTGTGTGTGTGTGTGTGTGTAAGAAAGTGTGAGACATCCCAGGCAGTATCATCGCTCTAATGAGGATCACACACACTGCGCTACATCTCTGTAATCATCCCTCTATTTCATCTTCTTGAAGCCACAGCCGTGCATCTCTCTCCCTCTTTCTTTGTCTTGCCTACTTTTCCTTCTTTTACAATTACAACTAAAATGATCCCTCCATTTCTGACCGCCTCATCTCCCTTCCTCTCCATCTGTCATGCTGATATCTCCTGTCATATTCAAAGACTGTTGTAATTTGCTCAGCCTCCCTCTCTCCTTTCTCCTCTTGCACGTTAACTCATTTATTTTTCTTCATCCACATCCATCTTCCACAGTTGCTTAGGTATTTTTCATTTGTTCGTTCAATTGATCTCTCTGTATCTCTTTATTCGTCATCATCCGGTGGTTTGCTAATGTCAGCCAGTGAGCGGCACAAGGGCAGCAGCGTCTGCTAACACAGGCTCAGTTTTCTGTGAAGGTTTCCAGAGGGAATCAAACCCACAACACACTGACTGGTTGCACTCCTATTGCAGGAGGTCTTTAATGAATGCTGGAAACGTGATCGCCATCCTAATGCAATTCTACAGTTTTTTACCAGGGATTTTCAAAGCCGATGCTAGTATCTGATATTTTCTCACCCGTATCCACTGATAATGATGCTGTGTTGTTCTAAGACTGAGTACAAATGCAAATATGAAAAAATTAGAGTGCATATAAAATCTACAAAATATATTCATCCTCTTGGACTTTTTCATGTTAGGATTTTCTAACTGATCAACAGAAATAATACTCTGTTGAAAACAAATCTCAATAACTTGTCTTTGGTTGGAATTACAACTAGACACAACATTTTTTTCTTTGCTAAACAGCTCAGACAGGGTGAAGTTGCATGTTTCAGATCCTGCACAAAATAGGCCACTTGACTTGTCCCTTACAGGACTTTATTGTTCTTTGAAAACTCTTTTAGCCTTGGCTTTGTTATGTTGCTGAAAAATAAGTCTAAGATCAGTTTTTTCTCTGGGATTATTCTGTATTTTGCTGCATTCATTTTACACTCTGTCTTCAAAGTGTTCAATGGCTTCTTGCAGAAAAGCATCTCCTCTGCATGACTGCGCCATGACCAAACATTTAGCATGTAGATCGAAAAGCTTGATTTTGGTCACATAAGACCAAAGGAGCTCCTTGCAATTTGTGTTAGAGTTTCACGCTCAATGTCTCCCATCTCAGCCATCAAACTTGAGTGTCTGCAGGCCTCTTGATGGTCTCTCTCACCAACCAGTAACAACACGTTACTGAGGATGGCTGCACCATATTTCCTGTTTAACGACGGACCTCATTGTGCCTTGAATTTCAGTGCCTTGAAAATTTTCTAGTATCCGTCTACTTTATTATGATTACTGCCTCTGAAATAAATGTTCAAAGACAGTAGGAATAGGCCTTTTGACATGGGTGTGAATGATAAAATTAATGATGGCTGAATTTCATTTAGCTGCTTCAGTTTCAGGGTTCTGGTATTGTGCATACAGGATCACTGTTACACTGGCAAGACTTCGTAGGACACTTGAATAGAACAAAGACGTCCTGCTATCAGTAATGTGCCTGTGGCTGGGAAAACAGGCTTAATTTCCATTGTCTTGGTTTTAGCCAAGAAAAAGACTAGATGCAGATGCAGGTCCATTTAACCTAAAATCACTTGTCACGCCTTGATTACACACCAGTGATCTCCATTCAGCTAAAAACAGCTTTGCTACACCAGTGATAATTTAGGTGTGTCAGTGTAAAGACGACAAACATTTATGCAAACCTTCTGTGCTTTACGTTTATGTAATTTAGCTGTATTTGTAGAAGTTGTTCACTTTGACATCTAAAAGTCTTTATCCGTTAATCACTGTCAAAACGCCTCCTCAAACCACTGTGATTCAGTGTTGTAAAATAATAAATCACAAATGTTTCAGGGACATGAATACTTTCATTGGCGCTGTAAAGCTTTCCCCAATTAAGCTTTTTAGATATGCCTTTTTAGATATACCGTAATGTAAATAAAATGTTTTTATGTAATGAGTATTAGATATTAGCCATATATTAGCAGTAGAAAATTCTGTTGCACCAATTCAAATGTTTTAAGCTGTTACAGCTAAAAGAATGTAATGTGTGATTCAGTACTCAATATTATAGTATGGCCCAGCACAGGACATATTAGTATAGTTAATAGCAATTAGTGAAAACCTTCATAATTAATGCTGCCATTTTACATTATTTTTGTATTTGAGAAGAATGGTCTATGATTATATTTAAGACTCATAAAACCAGTTTAGAACTATTATCTTTGAACATTTGGTAGAAGCTTTTAATTCAGCTGCAGAGCAATCAAGATGTGGTGTTACTAATTACATCACAGTGAGATACAAAAACAGATGTCTGCATGTTGTGCTGTTTCCGCTCTACTTGATCTAACACTTACTATCATTTTTAATCTTTTTTATGACCAGTGTGTCACCCCAGTGTTGATGCTGTGATCTCGCTCCTCGGGCACCTTAGTAATCCATAAAGATTAAGAGTTTACTTCCTGATAGAGGAAGTGGAGATGGAGTGGATACACCCAGGGCAAAGGCTACAACATAATGGCCTGATGTTAATAACCATGAAGAGATTTATCAAAGGGTTACTGTTTTATTGTGAAAGTTGGACTGACTAATAAATGTCTTCATTATTTACTATTGTACTGGCTTTGTATTGATGAGTGTTTGATGATTATCTAACCTAAGAGGTTTAATGGCGAAACGTATTCACTCAAACACCTTGTAAGTAAAAATGAATGGTTACATCAAGTTTAAAGCACTCAATATCACCAGAAAGTGTGTATATGAGTAACTCTTGTTACTGCTGACTAATGTTTTTGGAATGGTTAAACTGGTCTACCTCATCGCAGAGTTTGTTCAGTGTATTTACTGTGTGTGTCATTGTGTGTTGGCTCTGATGTTTGTGTGTATTTTGTTTCAACAGCAATCACCTGACACTATCCCCGGACCGAGCGCGGGACCTACAGTACACAAGGTAAGTAAGTGCACACACTCACACACACACATTTGCAGGTGATGTCACCCTTTTAGTTTTGATAAGAAGTGAAAGTGTGCTTGTTTAACACCAATACAGATGACATCAGTGCTAAGTTTTACCCTGGGCTTTTTCTAAGCTAGTTTCACCGATCTCACACACACACACACACACACACACACACACACACACACACACACACACACACACACACACACACACACACACACACACACCAGAGAGAGTCTTAATTTGTCATGCATCACTATAATGTGGTTTTGCAAATATTTCAGTTCTGCATTCTGAAAAGGCTTTAGGGCTTAAATATCTCATGTGAGTATAGTTTTTCTTTGAACACTGAGAACATTAGCTAAAGAAATAAAAAGTTGAAAAAATGAAATAAGTAAACATCTGACGCTCAGCTTCTACTTATTTATGCGCACTGCTGTTACCCCTGTGCCAAAAAAATCTTTGTGTTTGCTTGGTTTTTCATCCCTCAGCACTGCTGTAATTTTTATTACTTGTATTTCATTAAATTTTCTTTTATATCTCACCTCTTTGGAAGTGGCTATGCCTAACATTGATGTGGTACCTAAAGCAGCATGATGCTGGTAAAAAAAACAACCTTGCACTTGCCCCCCCTGCACCTAAGCAGGGAGTAGCATGCAAAAAGAAGCTGTAAACTTAAATCTCCCAACCTCAGTTTTTTTATTAGTCTGGAAAATACCAAGAATTTATAGAACCTGGTGCCTGAAAACTGGACAAATCAATAAACTGTTGGTGACAATGAGTGGTGCTTCCAGAGGAACTTTAGGTTAGTGTGGACTTCCATGTCTTGACTGCCGAACTTTGTGATGAGCTACTTCAAAATGAAACATGATAATGTGACTGCATGGTCTGTTTTCCTCAAAACCCCATATGGTAAACACTAGTTAATGTGACATTTGAAGCAAAGTCTGAAGCAAAACATGTTTCAGCAAGTTGTAAATCATTTGTTATAGTCAAAACTTGATCCAATCGCCTGTCAAGTAATTTTCTTATATTGGCAACACCTATAATGGATGAAAATGTCAATCAAGGCTCAGCTGTCCACAGTGTGTAAAGATTTACTTGAGGGCTGGCTGTGTGAGCCTGATTAAGTCCAGATTCTTTGTTTCAAGGGCACTAATGACACCACCTTATTGCCTCAGTGATGATCAGTAATTCTGCTTTGAGGACCGAAACCACCTTTTAGCCCAAGACACACAACTGAAATTAAAATTGTGTCTGTCAAATACTTTAATGCAAATAGACTGCAATGCTTTGATTTGGACCATAACTAACCAGTACCTTAACATACCTCAAATGTTGAGTTTCTCTTGAAAACAAAAACATTTATGTTTATGTTCAATGGTTTTCACTAAAGCAGTGTGTGTAGCCTTGCAGGCTAATGAAATGTTGAATGCATTTCCTTCTTAAAACAATTTCAATGTCAGCATGCAGGAATCGCATAACACCATGAGGATAAATGTGGTTTGTGTCAGCCATGTGGTTTTGTGGTTGCATGTGTGTCCTCGTTGCGTGAGCATGAGACGCAAACAAAATGGGGGGCCACCCGGACAAGGTGAGGCTCCATAATGTGAATGGAGCCTCATCAGCAATCAAGCCATCTCTGCTCTGTAGCATGTTAACGTGAATATGAATGGAACGGTATAAACAGACCATGTAAACAGCTTAATTGAAATACACTCTTATTTACCATAGTGTCAATAGCAGGATTATTGCAGAACGTGTACACACAGTCAATGTTTCTTTCCTCAAGAGGGAAGAAATCGAGCTGTCCTTGTGAGCCGTTCAATGACAACTGCATGTAGCCATGCTAGCTCGCTGCAGTCTAATGCCCAAGCCCAAAACAATGTTGAGATAAGATTTTGTTTGTAAAAATTGACAAATTATTTTAAGTGCTGAAATTAATTTTGATATGGTTGTGTGTGTGTGTGTGTGTGTGTGTGTGTGTGTGTGTCAGTCTTGTTCTCAGAGTTTTCCATGTGCAGGTCGGACTGTGAGGAATGCCTTCCTCTCTCATGGACCATACCCTGCTAAAGACAAGATACACCTGGCCAGAATCATACGGTACACTTGTCTCTGTGTCTGTGTGCAGGGCTGAATCGATCTGTGTCTGGTGAAGCATATACACTGACTCACCAGTCATTGTTGAACCCCATTCCGATTGGCTTGTCAAGTTGTTTATGCAGTAAGACGAGCAAAGTGTGACGTAGACATTATATAGCAGAGCACATGAGGGCTGGGGAATACAAGCAATATACACTACATACAATACAAACAGAAGCATGCAAAAACCACATGAACATCTGGACAGAAATATAAATAGATACTCTTAACCATCGTTGTACATGCACCCATGCAAACACACACACACACACACACACACACACACACACACACACACACACAGGGAGTTTATCCAAGAGGAAAGCATTCAGTGTTTCAGAGGAAAAGGCCTACATAGAACTAATGAATAATCAATGGATATTGATAAAAAAAAAAAAGACGAGCCGAGGACAGAAGTGTGAGTATGTGCATGTGCATCATAACACTGTTTGGCTGTACTTGTGTGCTGAAAATGTGCGTGTGTGTGTTTTAACAGGCGTAGCTATGTGGGCGTGGAGCTGGTGCAGTGGCTGTGTGAGCAGTGTGTGTACGTGCGCTGTCGGACTACTGCTGTGCGTGTCTGGCAGGTGCTGCTGGAGCTGGGAGTCCTGCTGTCTGGTAAACACGCACACACACACACACGCGCTTACTAATTGCCTGGAGGTTTTGCTGTTCTTTAAAATTTATAGTAACCTCCCAGCGACATTAGCAACAATATGCACATCTGTGAAGAGACAAACAATGAACCAGTTCACCAGGTAATTTCTAACAGAATAGAGGGATGAATTCACTGCTTCATTGACCTGTTTAACTCTCCACGAGGTGAAGTGACACTGCGGCTCTGTGTATCTAAGCCCCCTCCCCCACGAATACTCCCAAAGATCTTTCATTATTTACCAAAAACTATGTTAACAACTAAGATTTTAGCACACATTAAACCTTCTGGAAAAACTGTGAATCTACTATCACTGCACCTATAATGTGTGGATGTGATTCATATTTCTATTTTCAATAAGGCCGACGAAACTGTGTTGTATTATTTACACTATTTTGTGATTAAACTACTCAGTATGCATTGGATGTGTCATGTAATGTTCAAAGGCAGCTAATGTTTCTCTAAAGAATGAGCAAACCTGATCCTCTTTAGGCTGCCTGCTTTTGGACATTAGCTCAGGTGTAGTTCATCACTCTGTCTAATCCACCATAACTGGTACAAAGAGTTTATCCAGGTTTAATTGTTGTCGCCACCATGTCACTGCAACAACGTGTATAAATCACCAATGTACCCTTTTTAAGTAATGTTTCAGGCTGCCATTTTAGTACACAAGTCATATCTTTAGCAGCAAGTTTTCACCTGCATGCAAACTACATTTTACCTTTTTAAATGGCTGTTTAATTGGGTGTCATCAGCATGTCTTATATACACATAAATCATTTCTTCTTTATGGTTATTTTCAAAGAACTACAACTTGAGAGATTTCCTTGATACACCCTGTAATTACCCACTAAAACAGTGTATATTTACCCCCCAAAATATTGTCTGTATATAGTAATGATCAGTGAAAAACATTTTAATTAAGTTATTTATTACTTTAACTAAGGCTTGACAGTGGTAGCCTGAACATGCCCATTTTGGCAAACTAGAAAGAAATGCTGAACTGGGGCAATGCTGTCATTAAAAATGTCATGTAATGAACATGAATATATATATTGCAATTTTTACACTATACTTAGTACAACTTGGTAAGTTTAAGATAATAAAGGTAAAATAGAAAAACCCTGAACACGACAGGAGAATAAGCTACATCTTGCATTTTCTTTGACGTGTTTATTTACGTGTCTGTTCTGTCTCCAGTGGACCAGCGGGTGGTGTTTTCAGACTCCAACTCTTACTACCAATTCAGCTTTGAGGAGTGTGACTCAGCCTCCTGTGATTTTCGCTCCAATGAGGGGGAGTGGCCAGAGGCTGTCAGGCTCCTCCTACAACTCGCCCCATATGTCCAGTTTCGCTCTGGCAGCGGGGCCAACATCCCGTAAGTGTCTATAAAAATCTGACTGCTAGTTATGCTGCGATGGATGGCAGAGCTTTCACTTTTTCAAAAACTAAGAATGTGTCGTTTCCTCCATTTTATGTTTAATAAAGATCAACATGCAATGCTGGGTAGTTTATGAATAAGCTCTGAATTTCAAAGTCAGAAAGATGAATGCATATGAGTGAATGAATATTGGATATTTTCCCAAGTCTGAATGGTAGTATGAGTTCCAAATAAAAAGTGACACCACTAATGGTTGCGAATGCATATTAGTAATCATATTTATCTGACACTTTCCACTGCTCTCACTGGGTCCTGTCATAAGGACCAACATGCCCTTACCATAGTTGATGGTGAATACATCTGAGTTGTAATGCACTGGATGATCTCCACTGACCTGAAGTCGAAGCTCATTGCTCTGGTAAAATATCAAAGTTGAAGTGACAGTGTTCCCTGTTAGATTTAAGATTGAGGTCATTCTGTCTGTCTGATGATTTACTATGAAAAGTGACAAGTGATTGTGTTTGATTTGGTGGAAGTGCACCCTTGCAAGTACTTTACAGTTTTGCAACACAATATACACTCACACATACACACACTCTCCAAGATGTTCCTCAAATCACAGCTAGAAACCTAATCACCATTCAGTGTTATAAATCTTCAATCTGCTTATGTGAGAGACATGTTGATGTGCAGGCGCACACACCTTCAAATCCGTAGAAGACATACACTCGTACACAAAAACTGACACATGATGTGATCATTCGCATACGTGAGATGGCCACTGACACACACTTCCCTGCTTTGCTGCTCCTGTCTGTGGGATTCCTGCTGATGCTGCTACTGAACTCAATCTGTCACTCAGAGAAAGAGAGAGAGTGAGGCGGGTAGGGAGGGTTACCAAAAGAAAAATGGAGTATATATGGCGAGTGAAGGAACAAGAGCGCACGTCAACACATTCATCTGTGTGTCAGCTTCAAAGGGTGCATTTACAGATATCAGGGAGAGAGCATGGCAGCAAGGGGAATTGAATGTCACACTTACTAATATAAATCTCATGTATTATACTGTGCATAATCCTATGTTCTCCATCAGTTACTTTATATATATATTATAGTGGATGACATGTATACTTAGAGGCACTCCACCACAGCGTCTCCACAGGTTTGCAGGGTGCAGAGGAATGGGTGGAGAAGAGGGCGACGATTGACATTTTAGGTTTCAACACCATTTTAGCATGTTTCTAGTCCTCTGGTGTGACAGCAGGAAGCTGAAAAACCGACCACAATTTACACAACAAAGGGGTCTGCATATTTATCTTTTTTTTTTTTTGTTGTTTTTTTTTGTTTTTTGTTTTTCATGTGTTCTCACACATGTGAAGGGATTTCGGTCTTTTTCTTAAAACTGTACCTTAAAAAGTGCAGTTGTTTTTCTTTTGCAGATTAGACATGGATGACATTATGCAGTCAGCATTCTCACTCTCTGTCACTTTGAGCCTGCTGCTGTCTGTGTCTCTCTGACTGTCGCACCGTCTCTCTGCAGGCATCCTCTCTCCCTCGCCGTCTCGCACCCACCCTCACTCTTTGTGTCTCTCTCTCCTATTGTTGTAAAGGGGAATACTTGTAGCTGTGAGGGAAAACACCTCATGTATCTCCACTGGCTAATACACTGATCCACTAGTTAATGCTGATTGTTGTTTTTGTTGAAATTGTAAAAGGAGATACAGTTACTAGTAGGCTACCCTGCTCCAGCGTACAAACGTGTGTTAAACCACCGGTTAAAGCCCTATGCTGATGGCTGTGTCAGAGTGATTGGACCCTACCATACTTGCTTGCAAGTCTAGTTCTCATTGCATTAAAAAAAAAAAAACAGCAGAAATTCTAATAGGAGAAATTCGTTGTTTTTGAAGGTACTGCAGCAAGATTATAAACGCAGCCAGGTGTAACTATTACTCATGCCCCTCGTGGATTATGGCTCTCTATCTCTTGCAGTAGTTTAATCTAATGAGGCAAGCATTAAATTGATACTGATAACTTGATACCTGATAAGAAGACATTAGCTGATGGTTATGCCACTTCGACTTTAGTGAAGCATAAAACAACAGGCTATTAATTAAGTGGGTTATCTCTTTGGCATCGTGTGAGGAAGATATTTCTTAGCGTGTGTCATTATTCAGTTTGTGTCAACACTGCCAGCGTGTCTCAAAGGATTGCTGTCTCTGAAAAGTAATATTTGCTACCAGGCACATTGTGGTCATTGAAGTTAATTAGTGTATTGTTTATTGCTCACTGCAATGGAAAGAATTTTGTGGAATACACTTAACAAGAATCTCATATCAAAATCGAGCTTCACACATCATAGTGCCTTGAAGGAATCTTTAACTAAGTCTCTTAACTAAGTCTAAGTCAGTCAAATATTAACATTACACAAAAACACGTCTCTCTCTCGCTCTCTCTCTCTCGCTGTATTTGAATTCACTTCAGTTTCAATTTAATGAGCTTTATTGGCATGAAAGTATTTCCGTCTCATTTTCTCTCCTCCACTTTGCCTGACATTACAGTAAGGGCAAAACTTGCATATATAGTGCTTTTAAGAAGAGCTGTGTAAGGACAGTCCATTAAAGTTTAACTCTGAAAAGATATCCTGCACACTGCCCCTGCAGCAGAGGTCAGTACATTTGTTCATTTAAAGTTTAGTCCATGTCCAGTTCAGCTTTGTCAGAGCGCGAATTTATCATGGAAAAGTGAATGTTTCGATATGAATGCACAGTTAACTATCTTCCATATAGGCACTTAACACAAGAGAGGGGCACGGTAACATGAACACCTACACAGTATAGTGTAATCCAGTAGCCCTGCAGCATTTTATATTTAAAGCTATGTCTAGATTATGTCAAGAATACTTTGATATTTGTCCCCCTTGGTGCCTTAAACTAAATATTAGGTATTTTGTACTTGGTAATATTATATTGTTTATATTAGATTATCTTTTGTCCACTGCCTATATAACATACATTGAGTATATAATTATCAATATTTCACTCTGTGATAGTACCAAAAATTGAGGAAAAATCTCAAAATACAACAATTAGATGCACAAATCTGTGTACTCCCCACAGGCCCTGTCTTTGTTCCCACATTATACTGTATATTGTATACGGTACATTAACCGTATACATATTGTTTGGAGTAGCACAAGGTGGCGTCAGTCAATAGCAATTAAGTTGCCAGTTTTCTTGCCTTTGAAATACAGTGTTCTCTTCATATCAATGTGCAGGAGGACCAGAACTGCACGGAGCTGAAATATGACACATCAGCTTGGGAGGAGAGAGCACTTGCTTGCTTTGCATGGTGCTCTGGTCCAAAAGGGGCAAAAAGCCAGACAGGCCCAGAATGCAGAAGGAACATTTTGGCTTACCAAACAATCACTGTTTTTTACAGAGATTAGATTCTCCTCCTCCACAAATCTGTGCAAGCTTTTATGTCTGTGTTAGATTAGCAGTAGTCAGATCACGACCGATGTGCACATGCATTAGCTGGATTTAAACTATGTATTAGGAATCTTCAAATTAGATTGACATTGTTCACGATAACAATTGCTAAGCTTTTGATGAGGATCTGTTCTGGTAAATCACAGAACATGACTATATCTTGCGGCATATTCTATTTTTCCTGGTATGAACAGGGAGGCGTTGCAAGCACCAGTCATGTTAATCCTCGATCAATACTGCTCCATGCTGCTTAATGATTGGTGACAAACCTCCCACTGTGCCTCTCTTCCATCTTTGGTGCGTTCGGGCTCATGGTGAGTCACTAAATTACCAAATGAACGCTGGCTGAAAAGATTTAATGACTCTGATGAGAATAAATTTAGCATGATTACTTATAATAGACCTTGTACATTTCACAATCCGCGAATGAACAATAACAGCTAAAAATCCCTGGCATTCAATTGCAGTGACAACTTGATAATTTCCCATTGTTCATCCAGCTCAGTCAGAAGTTTGAGTACTGGTTATTGTATTTAAAGGAGAGTGGAGGCCAAGCATTTTGACCATAAGTACTGAAAGGAAAGCACAGCCACCAAACTGCTTTTATTGCAACAGTAAAAATATGGTATTTTCACACTTTTAAGGCATCTATTGGTTTACCTGCCGCTTTCTCTCTCTTTGTATCTGTGTCAGAGCCGATAGCTGAAGTGTCAGGCTGGAGGCTACATGTTATCACTTCCCTCCTGCTTCAGCATCTATCATTCCCTTATCAGATTACAGTGCACACACACACGCACAGATAAACACAGTCACACAGTACTACATCTTCTTTCCTTCCCAACTATTACTAGCGCCACTGGGATCTGTTGATAAAATCCAAATTGTAAGCAAATTGGTCTTTGTGTGTGCGCATGCTTGAGAAGGTGTGTGTGTCTTGTGCTGTCTTGTGCGGGGGTGAGGCAGTGTGGGAGACCAATCCAAACAGTGGTTTTGTCAGAGAACATATTAGATGAGGGGCCCTCGGGTGCAGTCTTTCGCTGCTGAAGACAAACTCAACAACCTTGTATTATTGCTGTGGGAATAATACAGAGTTTACCCCAAACCAACCACCTGTTTATATAACAAATACACACACACACACACACACACTAGTTATACATGGATGTATTCACAGATGCTCTCAGGCTCGCAAAAAATCCTCAACAAGAGTCACACAACTATATACGTTCTGCACATATGTACAGACACACACACACACACACACACACAGCCCCACTAACATCAATAGAAGGGTGTGTCTGGGAGCTATTTTAAATGAAACCACATGAAAGAGCAAAGGAGGGAGCACAGAGCGATGCTCGATACAAAGACGTCAGCAGTGAAGAACTAGAAAGACAGATGGGATGGAAATTATATGAGGCAGACATGTCTCTGCCGACTATAAAATATTCACACAGAACATATACTTATCTGCTGTATGTTTATTTTATACTTGTAGGGCTGCAGTGTTAGATCAGTTAGTTATATTTTCAATCAATGGTTTAGTCTATGAAAAGTCAGAAAATTGTAAAAAATGCCCATCTGAACTTCCTGAGCCCCTAACTGATGTTTTTAAATTGTTTGTTTTATCTGATTCAAAAACACAAAAATATTAGATTTGAAAATAAAAAAGCAAAGCCTCATATATTGAGCAGAACCAGATACTACAACAACAATGGTCAAACTTTATCTCTGTCCTCCTTGTCCTCTTTCAGCTCATTATGAGATCAGATCAGACAGGTTTAGTCTCTGAGCCAACTAGTGTGCAACCATCAGGAAGCCACTGTTAGATCTCTTTCGTTTGGATGTAATGTCAAGATTTCTTCATACAAATGGCAAAAATAGAAAAGTGGCTTCTATCCACTTGAATGAATTTAAATACAGAGTTATTTAAAAAAAAAAGTTAGGATCCACAGGGAAGAACATCCAGCCGAGAGGTAAATGCGTGTGTGTGTGTGTGTGTAGATTGTAGTTCTTATGTAGGTGTACCAGGGGGCAGCGTAGAGAGGACTGAAGCTCTGCTGGAAACTTTTATCCCTGGAGAGTGTTTGATCAGAATAATGCACCTGTCAGTTACAAGTAAAGCTCTTTACCGTTTGTGTGTTTGTGTATATTCAAGGTCAGAGGAGGACTCTGAAGGCAACAGGGACATCTGCAGTGAGATTCTCCAGATGAAAGCTCTTGAGAGGCTCACTTCTACGGTCCGTATGTGTTTGTGTGTCTGAAAATTGGTATGCACAGTATCATCTGCCTCATCACAGTATGCTTGACTTAACACCTTTTCCTGAACAGGTACAAAGTGAGTTGGCAGCAGCTCTCGCCCGAAAGACTCGGAAAGCTTGTAAGTATTGAGTCTGAGCACTTAACGGAGAAGTTCTCCTGGTGTGTTTGTTTTTTCCAACTGCATTGCGAGAAAACAGAGTGACAAAGACATGGTTACATAATGAACATGTTACATTACATTAATAACTTTGTTGTGGTTGGTTTCAGTATCAGAGCAGGACTCTGAGACGACGGAGACGAGCCAACAGGAGCCTCGCACACCCAGTGAAGAGAGCAGCCCGGTAATATGCTTCACACACACACACTTCTGCTTACTGTATACAATAGGAATATCCCCATCATGATGTATTATTTTACTCCCTATCTTCATCTTTCAATTAATTTTTACTATCTGCCAATAGAGTCCAAATCCAATATTTATTTTTTCCTGGGTAATCTGGGCAGTGCACACTCAGCTTAAAGTAAGCCTACAATAGAATTAGTAAAGCCAATCCAATTTAGCACAGAAATATTCAACAACAAAATTAAGCTTGTATTTAATAAAGCTTATCATTTTGTATAATGTCAGTGAAGAGAGTGATGAGAGTCTGGAATCGTTAAGGCAGGAAGATTTGGGCAACTTTTGTATGCAGCATTTTTTAAGCAGCAGTAGGTTTTTATGGATGTGTTACACCTATGAAATGTTGCTGAAATACATGCAAACGGCTGTTGATTCAACATTCACTGACAAGAGTATAATTAGATTAAAAAGCTGGGTGCCATGGTAAAGCATTTTGACAGATGTCGTAAGCAGATTGTAATAAACAAAGGGCAAGAATTGCAGCAAGCTGAATATGACCAATACTGGCCAATGACAATGTGACCTGATCTTCTCCAACATAGATTGGTTTTGGGCATCCATAATAACAGATCATCAATTGCTTATTCTGACTACCTTGCTTTCTTGTAAAGGGCACTGAGTGCAAGTTGGGTGCATGTGTGTGCATGTACTGTATGTTCCTCCATGAGGTGGCTGAATGTAGAAAAAGGGGTCAAAACAGATTGCAGAGGGAGGCCTGTTTGCTCTCTGGTCCCATCTACAGTGGAAACCTCTTTTTCTCCATCAATTATTCATTCTCAGATTACACCAGAGATGAAGAGAGAACAGGAAAAAACAACTTTTAAACACAATTATACATACAGTACTTTAGATCAGTGGTTCACAGACTTATGATCCTTTTTAATACAAAGAAATGGCTTCATATTATAGCATTTGGATAATTTTAGAGCCCTTAAGTGGTGACACTGTCTTTTTCAGGAAAACAAAAGTTTAAAAAAAGCTTAAATGTTTTTTGTTGTTTTCCAAGAACCTTGGGAATGACCTAATCCTATCCTATCCTATCCTAAAAAACCAAATTTCATAATTGGTTGTCCTCTTTTACAAAATGTTCTATTTCTGTCGTCTGATGAGTTTGAGTATGAAACAGAACATTTGTAAATGAGGACGACCAAATCTTGAGTTCAGCTGCATTAAAACACAGTATTTGTGATCACAGACAGAGGGAGTAGACAGACGGGATATTTTACAAGCTAACACAGCCTTGTTCCCTCCCTTTCTTTCTCCCTCCATCACTACGTGTTGAGACAAGTCAGTATCTAATTAAATGCTTAATTAAAATACATGTTATGCCAATCGGCAATAAACGGAGGCATTTATATACATTTACAATTGAATTTCACACTTCAGAGACGAGCTGCTGAAGTGGATATAGACCTGGCATGTAAAGATTGCAGAGGGGAGAAAAGAGCCACGCATGGCCCATGAGTGAGCTACATCGGTCATGACAGCCTGATTTGGTGGACATAGGCCATAAGATTCATCCTGCAATCCTTTTGAGGGTTTGGCAACCACTGCACATTGTGGTGGTCACATGACCACATTAGTTTATTTGACACTATAAGAAGGAGGACAATGAGCCACACACTGGAAATATTTTGGTAATTCAACACCACAGCAACTTAAGTGAACTGGAGTCTAATTTAGTTTCAGTTAAACTTCAGCCTACCGAAGGTTTTAGCTTGTGATAGATCTCAAACACAAGAGATCAAAGAATAAGTAAGTGCACAGTGGGAGAGAAAAGGATATAGACGGAGACACCCACGCAATAAAAACACACAGAGACAAGACAGGTTTATCTTGGTGTGTTATGTGTTCTAGGACAGGAAGCCGAAAACAGGTTACCAGGAAGTCGGCAAGGGACAGGGGGCTGCGGCTCTGATATAATATATGTGTGTGTGTGTGTGTCTGTGTACGTGGCTATTTTACCAGATAAGAGCTGTCACTGGGGGGATGTTTTCCTAGTAAACAAAATGAAGCGTGGGAGTATGCCATCATGTTCGCTGTGTGTGTGTGTGTGTGTGTGTGTTACCCTCTGCCAGAGCATGGCACCGTGGGATAGTTGAGCTCACAGGAAGGGTTAACTAGCTTGGAGCCAAATGAAATACCCCTCTCTCCCTCCTCCAAGGAAAATAAACAGTCTAGGCTGCCCACCACTGGTGATTACCATCATACTGGCAGCACCCTAGGTGGCACAAACACACACACACACACAGTCATTATCTTTTTATATATATTCTCTGTCACTTTCTCTTTCTTTTTCTCCGTGTCTGTAGGTCTAAATGTGTCCTTTGTGATTCTCTTTCCCCCTTGTAAGATATCACTGTTTGATATTAATATTTTCACTTGGGCTGCTGGGGTGGTCAACACATTTCTAAGTCCCAACTATAGAGGGGAGGAGATAGACACACACCACACACACACCCCCCAGCACACACTCTTCCCACACAGACACACACTCCCGCCCACTATACTACTAATCACACACACTCATTCTTTCTCCGCCAGATCCTCAGACACAGAGCAGTCAGACTGAGACAAAGAGAAGTGCAACAGATAGGGGGAATTACAGACTGTAATAGATAGAAAGAATAAGAGACAAGGAAGAATTAGAGGGAGACCGAGACAGTAAAAGAGACCTAGGATTACCATTTCATCTCATTCTCCTCACATGGACATAAAGGAGCAACTAAAAACTTGTCATTGCCTGTTTCTGGATTATGCCCAAACTTCTCGTTCTCCCTTGGACCAAAACACTGAACTTTCTTGACCTCCATCCCACAAAAACCTTTTGACTGTTTCCACCATGTCTTGGGACTGTGGGTTGAGATATGTGTTCATGCCTCCTGTGTTGCAGCTGGGCGGGGTGTGTGCATTGCGGGATGGCGGTGGTGGTGGCGGCGGCGGCGGTGGCGGTGGCGGCGGAGGTATGGGAACCGTGTGCGGCCGTGAAGAGTTGACCAGCCGGCTGGGGCTGGAGGCCGTTCAGCGGTTGGCCAAGGACGGCTGCCGGCTGCTGCAGAACCACAACTATCGACTGCCTGACAGAAACCAGGTGGTGAGTAGAGAGTGTGATAATGGCATTTTTATTTTAAAGTCACGATACAGTATGCCTTCATTGCAGATAGGTCCAACTATGTTTTTCTGCGAACTCATTGCGAACTCTTTCACCATATAATCTGCCAAGCGAGTTGTGGCTATATGGTTAGTATGAGTAGAGAGTAATGGACGTCATCATGTGGTAAATGTTGTCATTATTGTCGTCACTTTTAAGCACATACACACTTTAGGTTTGAGTTACTCATGGATTCGGGTGAGGGATCATGCGAGTAAATCCTCATCAGGACCTGAATCTGATTTGTGTTTCTGTCAGTCTAAAGGAAAGGGACACACATGCACACATTTCCAGCATGTTGGCTCACTTTTAAACATCATCTGAGCACATGGAGACACATCTTCGCTTCAACATGCACATACACACGCAAACTGAAGTTATCATTGCAGATGCACGGAGCTTCACTTCATTCAGATCACTGTAGATCAAACAACCACCAGCTCTGTAGCTCGTCTAATGTGGGTGTTAATAATGGCTTAGTGCAATGTGATCTCACACTCCTTTTACAGTCTGTCAAGTGCTGTCTGTGTGCCTATGTTCACTTGTCTGTGTGTGTTTGTTGGCTAGAGCTTATAATCATGTGTGGGAGCTTGTATGTGTGTGTGTGTTCATGCACTGTTGGTGCTGTGGCAGGCTGAGTCAGTGTGTGCGCATAATGAGTGGGGTGTTAGTGAAGCATTGTACTGTATAATCCGCTCTACAGTACACCTGAGGGCAGGAAGCGAAGCGAATGCAGTCTGATTTCACTCTACATCATGATGTGTGTGTGAGAAATCTAACGCATATCTCATCAGCTTGGTGAGTTTGACCAAAGCCCAGCCGTGGGGAATTTCCAAAGTGGATTTCACTTTAATTCCTTATATGCAAAAGTAGAAACATAGTGTATTTTATAACACTACTGTATGAAACTACAGACAAATATTTATGTAGTGTTGTTAAAGCAGGAAGCTGAACCTTGAACCTACTGAACTTTTTAATTAGTAAAACAGTTTAAGATTGACTTAAAGCTCATGAAGTATCATTTCAATTCCTCTCAAAGTGATATAAATTGCATGAGGATGAACTATCTTTGAATAAGACTTTTCCCTGAAGTATTTTAAGGTTTCTAAACCCTATGATCATCAGTGAACCAACATCTTTTCAGCTAATTTATTATGGTCAGTGAATAAATAACTGAATTATTTCATGTGGTGTATTTTCCCATTTTAAAATACAAGTGAACCATCAACAAATTATGTTACAGAGGCACACAGAACCAAGCACTTTTCTCATCCACAGAACTTTAGAAAAGATCAGGAATTTTACAAACATGTATATTTTGTGCTGAATTGCTGGCAGATGTGTGTGAAATTTTATGACACTGTTGTAGAGTGAGAAAACAATGTTTTCTCAAACTCAGAGGGAAACATTGGCAAAGATGGCATGATGTTAGAGGTAGGAGAGGCAAAGAAAAGGGCTGGATTATGATATATTTACAATAATTAAGTACTGAATGGTCATTAGTGTTGCTGCTCTTCTGTGCTGAAAGCAATGAAATATTTGTACGACCAAGAACAGGAAGATGAGGAGAGTTATTGCCAGAAGCATGTCAGCTAAGGGATGTACAAAAAGCTGCACATCAAAAATAAATTAAAATATCTTTGAAGAGAAAATCATTTTTCCGCTACTTCATTCTCCTCATCTTAGCTATTTAGCGCGTATGGATACATATTGTTTATCTTAATATAAAATCAAGCATCACTTTATTTCACTGAGTGTATCAGAGGTTACAATAAAAGAGTCAAAGTAAATGAACTTGTCAATTCTTGTAAGTTTATGTGCTTGATAAAGGGCTCTTCTCAAAGTAGATAGGAAGCCCATGTTGATCTATAATGTGTTTATAGGAATGGTGGCTGTCAGTAATGTATCACAAATGTAAGGAGATGTCTAACAGGTTTGATTATAATTTTTAGCCAGCTCGTTGTCCAGCTCAGGCTGCAAAATGTGGCAGAAACAAAATGTAGCAAACAGCTCGATTCACCACAAAGATTGCTCTCCTTTTACTGGGTTGTCATGGTGATTTTTTTTCATTTTTTGTTTCCTTTTTTTCCATGATAGACAAGCTCTGACAACCCAGTGTGGGCTGTTTCCATAGTGATATAACTCATGTGTCGGTACAATATATTTGGTGCATCTCTGCCTTCTAGTCACTTCAGACTTGCATTTGTACAGACTTCACATTTGATTCAGCCATCAGAGTTTACCAGAGGTCAGCCTGCACAACGGATTATACATGCGTGACACACGCATACACTCAGGCAGGCTTTTTTGGCAGCTTGTGTTACTTTCTAATAGTTGTAGAAATTATATGTATGTGTGTGTGTGTGTGTGCGTGCGTGTTTCTGTGCATGTAGGGTTGCAGATGTGTGCGCTGCCGACCTAAAAGCATTGTGTTTTCATATTCTTATCCATTATTTCCAGGAATCAGGCCCGGAGCTATCACAACATAGATATGGCTTGGTCACTATCAGCACAGACACCAACACACACACACTTGCACACGCATACACATGCTCACACAGGAATGGGAAGGGAACACAGAGTGCTTCCTTTTGGCTTTCCATGAGGCCCACCTTTCCTCTACACAGTTTGACATTGTGTGTGTGTGTGTGTGTGTGTGTGTGTGTGTGTGTGTGTGTGTGTGTGTGTGTGTGTGTGTGTGTGTGTGTGTGTGTGTGTGTGTGTGTGTGTGTGTGTGTGTGTGTGTGTGTGTGTGTGTGTGTACGTACAGACTAAGAGAGAGACAGAGAGGGGGCAAAAGAGGTTTTGTCACTCAAGTCCTGATTTCATAAGAGGCAGAAGATGTTTTGTATAATTTTTTCAATTGTTTCTTGCGCACACATTGAAATCTTTCAGTTTGTGTATATGTGTGAAGGGTAAAATAGAGGCCAGAGAGCATGCACTTGCTGTGCATGTCTGTATTTTCTTCCTTTCCTTCCAAATTTCAAACCTCTGTAGCCTTGGAGAGACTTGGCTTGAACATGATGAGGAGAGGAAACAGAAAAAGTGCCTCTAGAAGTGTAGAGAGGAGACAGTGAGGAGGAAAGGGTGGAGGCAAGGTGGAAACACAGATGTTTGAATTGAAGGAAGGGATGGGGAGAAATGGAAGGAAAGGGACTGACACACCTGTTAGCTGAGAACAAGTGAATGTCGTGAGAACTGACCTCATAGCCGTCGCGATGTCACCCATTGGTTTGTGGGCTGCCATTAAGAAACCTGGAGTTTAGCATTTAGGACGTCACCATCTTTACTTCAGAACCAGAAATTATGTTCTTTCCGTGAGGTCAGCCACATCTGATTGGTTAGGTTTTGGCATGACCCACCTCCGATTGGTTAGTCACAAGGGAGCCTCATCCTCAAACATACCCTGCTTTATTTTCTATTTTACTCTAAATTGGACCATAACTTACTAAAAGAACATCATGTTGTATTGTAGAAGACTTTAAACTAGCGTCTGAGACCATAAAGTCATTAGGGAAATTTTTACTGACGTAATAAATCTAGTGAGAATTGGGGTCATTTTTCTATACACCTCCATACAATCGCACCTCTTTTTGGAGCCAGGGTAGTTGCCCCCTTCATTAGAAAGAGTGCAGAACCTTTAGGCATTTGCTTCACTTTTCAGACCCAGAAGCTACGCCCACTTCTTTCATCCAGAATTTCCCTACCATTGCTGCCCAGAAATGTCCTGCCTGACCTATAACCTGCAGGGGTTTTTATATAACTACCAATATCATGCACACTATTTGTTTGTCATTATACCAAAGTCTGACATATTGCCATTGTTGACTTAGACAAAAGAACAACAATATATTGAAACTCATCTATCAATTCTTGCAAGATTCTCTTTGTTTTTGTTAGTTGACCTTGCAGCTGATTAAAAAAGATTGGATGAAACCCATGTGACAGCTGGATTTAAAGAACTTATTTCTCTCAATCTCTCTTTCTTGTATTTCTCACTTTTTCCAACACTCCTCCTTGTCTCCTGCCTTTCATCTTGCTTTCTCTTCTTGTTCTTTCTCTTTCTGTGTTGCATAACTTCCTGAATCCTCCTCTCCACAGCATACATGTGTCTATTTTGTCTATTTTTCCTTTTCATGGTTTGCATTCTTTCTTGGGCTAAATTCATGTTTTTCTCAGGAGCTGTTTTCACTGTTTGTGTGTGAGTGCATGTATGTGCACATATTCATATGTATAGTGGGAAAAGTTCTACATTTGAAGCCTTTTGATCTTGTGTGTGTGTGTGTGTGTTACAATGCTGCCTCCCTTCAATCTTGGCTCAGACTTGTTTTTCTTGGCATCTGTGTAAAGAGTGAGTGTGTTTTATCGGAAAGATCAACAGTTTGCTTCTGTATCAGCGACACAGCACAACATTTTCCTCTTCTTTGTTTTTACAGTAGATACTGTACACTTGGTTATATAATCTCTCTCCTTTTCTTTTTTCACAGTATTTCTGGGACCATTTTCCTTTATTAAATAGTAAATTGTGTAGAGAGACAAGAAAGGTCAGAAGAGATTAAGGGGGAGACTTTTGATAACGTATCCTGGTTCATATTTTGAAGGGCTCAGGGATGATGTGATCTAATGTTCCCTTTAGACCACTTAAGCCACCAAACTTGGTATCTTGACATCACATATGGGTCAGTGGGTGCGGTCTGGGTGCCAGCCCAAATTGTAATTAATGGTATGCAGTGTCAGATCTCTTTAAATCAGCCATCACTGCCTTATTTATCAGCTGTAAGCATCTCTTTGCTGCGAATCCTTGAGGACATTTAATTTCAACATGTTACATAATGAAGTGGCATTCTGTATCCACATTGAAATGATTTTTGAAATTGCAGTTTAAGTTGCTGCAGGAGGAATCTTAAAAGAAGCTCCAGTTATCTTAGTGATGTTGAAGACGCACTAAACAGAGTCCTGAAAAGGACATTGTGCTGCGTTGAGTGCCTCCAGTTTTATGTTTTCCACTGCTCTGCCAAGATAGAGGCTCTGCTACCAGGAGTCAAACCAGAGCCTCAACAGTAGTGGGCGACTGCTTCATTTTTAACGAATGAGCTACCTGAAGGCCCTGACAATGAATCGTTATAAGGTGTTAGAAATAAATTAGAAAAGTGTTATATCATCATCATGTAGCTGCAAATCTCAAAAATCACAATTTTGCTTCAACAGGCTGTACAACTATGCACAGCATAGAACCCATACATAGGAATAAAAAGATAGAAAATTTAAATTAAATTAAATTTAAATCAAATTTAAATTTTATTTGATCACCTGATGGTTTTAGGATAAAACGTGACACACCAACACACCTGAGGGAGAGGATCCAGTGACCTCAGTGCATTGAACATCTGTATAAGTATGGGTATGACTCATCAGGGCATGTCCACACACACACACACACACACACACACACACACACACACACACAGCACTTTGGGCATATTGTTTTGTCTGACCCCAGTCAGACCCCACCTGCTGTCTCTCAGGATCAGACAGCTTCTTTCATCAGATGATCACAGAGATGTCGTGTGTTTGTATGTGTGTATTTGCTTGTTCACATTGGCCTGTTTATTGACTTGACACACAATTGACTGTTTGTATGTTGCTGAGTTATCTGTGACTGCATTAGTAGTGCCTTGTGTCGGGGCTCCGTGAGGTCTAACACGAAATCAAGATTGTAAATGTTATCACAGTTATTGATTACTGCACTGTTGGCACTTTGTGTGAACCTTAGGACTTTTTCAAGCTTTAGCTGTCTGACAAAATCGGCTATCATCAGTGTGATATTATGTAATCGTGGCATCTATGTGTCGCTGTAAGACCAAACACAACTGTGTGTGCAGTCGTACATAATGTATCTGTGTATGTGTGTGTGTGTGTGTGTGTGTGTGTTAAAGGAAAAAGCAGTGTAACAGAAAGACAGCCCTCTATAGAGAGCGCTCTGTCAGTTGTGATTGCTCCTCAATCCCTCTGGCTGCGACAGAGACTGCAGCGAGCAGCTGGAGGAGAGACGTTGCTTCTTTATCTCTCCTCCTGCTCCTGTCCTCTGCCTTTGATCTCCTTCTCTCCTCCTTTCTCTCTCCTCTCCTCAGGCTGTTTCATATTGTGCTCCTTTGTCCATCTGGAACTCTGCTCCCATTGCTGTGCTGCTGCAGGTGTGCGTGTGTGTATTGGAGTCACAGATCAAGTTACTGTTCATTTTTTTGGAGCTGGGGATCATTTCAAGTGTCAGCCCACATTTCTAGTTGTCCCCATTATTATTTATTACACAACACAATTTCTTCAGAAGGCAGGAAATGCAATCCTTCCCTTTCATAGTGCTAACAGGATCTGTGTCTATGGATTGGTGAGTGAGTGTGTGTTTTGCCTATGTGTAGGATGAAGGCTGTAGTCTAGAGTTCAAAATGAATAATATATTGGCTGATATTAATTTTTAACATGCTACATGAAAATATTTTTCATTATGATCCCTTAAACTTGGTCAATAAAGAACTGAGACCTAGATGGTATGTATTGAGTAAGACATTTTACAGATGAAAATTAAAAAGATAAGTCGTGGCGACACAGTTGTACCAAAACATCTTTGGCATTTCTGTTCTGTAAATTCTTGTTACTTATCAGACATCATATACACATAAATATATGTTGTAATATTCTAAAGTAGGCCTTAATATCGGCCCAGCTGATGTGTCGATCGGCCTCCACTGGACTCTCAGGCATTTTGTTCTGTCCCTCGGTATGTAGAGTTCAGATGAGGACTGACTGGGTTTTCTGTCTGCACACACAGTGACTGTACAATGTCTTCACTCACTTAAATCGTCTTCCAGTAATTTTGTCCTTCTCACTTTGTGACATGTCCTTTTTTTCCCTCTTTTTTTCTCTTTCAGGAGGCTGTGGGGAGGGTTTGTCTGAAGGAGAGAGGACGGGACGTGTTGGTGTTGCAGAGAGTGACATCATCAGTGACGTCGCCATCGGACCGGCCCTCACCCACATCGTCAGGGGGTGGGTCCAGGGAGGACGATTGCGACAAGAGGTCAGTCCCTCCCTCCTACATAATAAGAGCCTTTCACACCAACAGTGGCAACAAAAACATAATCATAGTATCCTCCCTCTCTTTTTTCAGTCTTTTGCTGAGGCCTCTCAAGTTGCAACAGCACACTCTTGCACATACATGCAAGATATCAGCAATGCTGTCAACACTGTGTGTGTTTTTGTATGTGTGTGTGTAAGATAATACATCCTTTAGCTTCAGGCACAGAGAGGAGGAAGAGAATGGCTTTTTTGTTTTCAGCTGAAAGGGAAACAAAGATGACACCAAGACTGGTTTATTTCCTCCAACAAATCAGTGTATGTATTAAGGATCGTGTTTGTGTGGGCGTGCATTCATGTATGTATAAGTGCTTTTGCTGAAAGTCACTTTCTTTGTGCACTGTCTGCATTTGTGTGTATTTAAGCCAGTGTGTGCCAAGACCTTAGGCACAATGCAGGGAGTGTCAGTGACAGGCAGGTTAAGTGTGTGTGTGTGTGTGTGTGTACAGAGCTCAGCATCTTCACTAGCAATCAGTTCCCTCCAAGTACTACTGTAGAAGCTGTCACAGAGAGGCTTTTAATCTCTGGAGCTCTTAGCTGACGGGGGCAGACAGCAAGGCAGTTTACCCCACAGGAGAGTACCTTTCCTGGGTATGCAACGCTTAGATGAGGGCTGATCCTCCGGACGTGTTTAGATATGAAGATGACCACCGAGCTAGCTACGCTTGCCGAGGCAGAGGAGGATATAGATAATGAAGATGGGGAGGATGATGATAGCACTCATGGTGAAGATTGTAGCAGTTCAGAAATCTGTACGTTTGATGTTCCCCATTTTCCCTTCATCGATGACGACGATGTGGAGGAGAATAAGGAGGAACAGAGGGAGGGGCGATGGAGCGATGGAAGTCTTCGTAGTTGGTGCTCTACTGAGAAAGACTGTCGTGATTCTTCGTCTTACAGGTATGTGGTGGTGTCTGGAACACCGCTCAAGATCTTAGAGCATCTGCTAAGTGACCTGCGGCTGGACGACCAAAGAGGGGCGCCAGAGAGCAGGGAGAGTGGTAAGTTTGTCAACACACACACACACACACACACACACACACACACACGTCAACAAGTCTCGTAAACATACAGGTAGAGAGAAGAGTAAAACGAAAGTTAAGTGGAAAATTAGACAGCTTGTCCTGTAAATAAAGCAGTTGAGATGTTTGTCTCTGCTGTTTGACCAAAGGTATTTTAAAACTATGCAACTCCCCACCCTCTCATTCCAAGGAATTCATTGTCAGTACCACATAACAAGTTACAACACAGCCCAACCTGGACCTCTCTCTGTCTCTTTCATTTTCCCTGAAGCGCATTCAAACCCAGGAGGTATGCACTTCCACTCGATTATACTCGATTTCAGTGGGTTTTAACTGTGATATCTCATTTTCACAATCCTCACTGTACTACCAGAAATGTTTTGTCATTTGTTTTATGACATTATGTTTTAGCGGTGTAGTCAGTACTTAGACTTTAATGAAAGTAGGGATGCAACTGGTTATTAGTTTCATTTTGATTTGACTATTCCTGCGTGCATTAAATTAGTCATTTAGTGTTTAAAATGTTAGTAAAAATTAAAGTAGTAAAGAAGGAATAAAAAGTTTCTAATGTGACAGTGATCTTGTCTTGTCCGATCAATAGTTCAAATCCCAAAGGTATTCAGTTTACAATCAACACAGAAAAGCAGGGGGCTCCCCTGTGGCTTGGGGGTTGAAGCGTTCCTTGCAAAGGCTGGTGGTGACCTTTTATTGCATCTCTCTCTCTCTCATGTCTTTAACAAAAAGGCAAAGCAGCCACCAAAAACAAAAAAAAGTTGTAAATCTGCACATTTCAGGCACCAGAACCAGGGATTTGGCATTTTTGCTTGATAAATGACTTTAATTACTTTGTTAATGACTGATTAAAGTAGTTTATTAAATTCCTCTCAACAGACTAATCAAAAATGAAATTTTTTTTCACTAAAAGTTAAAAGTGCATGTGGAGGTGAATTGACTTATCTTAAAACATTGTCAGTGTAACATTATCAATCCTGGCCAGATAAAAAGAAGGAAGATGTGAGTAAAATTCAAAATGATTTCTTGTCAATTCAGCTTTCCTCACATTTCCTCTAATTAAACTCAGCATCACTATAGAGTCCAGGTCCAGTAAAGTAATGCTTTTTGCACATGTGGACATCTTGGTTTTCCGGCTTTTTGTGCCTGTTTGTGCCGTTTTAAGACAAGGCGTCTTTATGTATCAACTCCTCAGCTCCACCAGTTCCCAGCAGTCCACGGGGAGCCATCTCACTGAATTGCAGGAAGCAAACGAAGAAAGAGGGAGAGATGAATGTAGGAGAGCGAGAGAGAGAGAGAGAGAGAACTGAGATGGTCTTTGTGGAGGAAGACCGTCTGATATTTATTCACTCAAAGGAGAAGAGACACTTTTTTTGCTCAAGCTTGGGTTAATTTTTTTTGGAGGCAGAAGCAGGGATGCAGATCAAGGAGTGTGTGTGCATGTTTGGCTGTCTTTGTCTCTGTATCTGTGTGCATGCATCTGTCGGTCTATGTGTGTTGAATAAGCATGAGGGTGAGCGTGTGTGTGTGTGCGTGCGCAAGCCCTCTGGGGTGGTGCTGAGAATCAGTGTGCTGTTTTAGCGGGCTTAGCCGTGCAGCATGTTGAACAGGCTTGAACACGCTGAGAGGGAGAGAGAGAGAGAGAGAGAGATATTACCCCAACCACCCCACTCTCATGTGCACATAAACACACACACACACAACAAAAAACACAGCAGCAGATTACTGCGATTAGTTCAGCACACACACATCTTTTCTCTCTTTTTTTCCCTCCTCTCTCACCAGAGATAAAGTCCCCAAGGTCAGAAGTGAACGAGTTATTCATCAGGGTGCTGTGTGTTTGTGTGTGTGGATTGCTGTGTCTATGAGTGTATGTGTTTGACTTTGTACGTGCCAGCGGGCAAACGCAGAGGGCATATGTTGAAGATGAAAATGGATATTTATCATCACAGAGAGCCGAGAGAGGGCGAGCGTAGGAGGAGAGGAGTAGCGGGAGGAAATGTAACCGCAGAGAAGGAGAAAATGAAAAACGGGGGGTGTAGCAAAGGGGGTGGACAAGGATAGTTTGGGATGGAGAGACTGAGAGGGGGAAATGGAAGGCACAAAAAAGACCAATAGCTGGTCAAGAGGGAGCTCTGCATCCACAGATTGAAGAGAAAAGGGGCCCAAAAAGAAATTGAAAATGAAAGTAAGTTAACAGGGTTTTGAAAAAGTGATAAGCTCAGTCAGACCTGCCTAAAAATATATCTTGAGAAAAATTGTGTTTTTATTTCTAAAGAGAAGATAAGTTGATCAAATATTAATGCTGCGGCCTCTGCTCAGTCTTCTATAATTGATTTCTTTGCTCTCTGCTCAACAGAGCCATATTTGGGTCACACATTTTCTCAGGGAAAGGGTTTGACACCACACACACACACATACAAAGTTGTACCTCTGTAGTTGTGAGTACACTTGCTGACACCCAAACTTTAACCATCACAACTAAATGCCAAACCCCAACCCGTCCTACAGCCTTAACTTAAACTTAATTCTAGCCTTCGCCCTAAAACCAAGACTTAACCCTCAGACAGCCCTTTGAAGTTGTGAGGGCGGCCAAAGCACTTTCCAAAAGCGCCCTTACTCCCAAGGTCTAAATCTCAAATTGGCTGCACAAGTCCACACACACACACACCACAGCTCCTTCACACCACGACAATGGCTCATTACCCATCTGCCACGAGGGCTGTTTATATTTGGTTCTTACCCATTGAACACCTGCTGAGTCTCGCATGCGCGCGCGTGCGCGCACACACACACACACACACACACACACACACACACACACACACAGACTCTTACTGTCTCAGTTGTACATAGACTTACACTAACCTGATAAATTTCTGTTGTTTTTGAAGAATATGAATCAAGAGGGGAAAAAAACGGTTTCTCTTTTTAGGGATGTAAGTATTTACTACTAGTTTTCAGCAGGTTTAATAAAAAGCTAAGCAAAGTATTTTTCTATAACATTAAATATTCTGGACAAAACAAGCAGCCATTAAAGCTACTCACTAATGTATCAAAACTTTAACACTAAAAAACTCTAAAATATAGAATATAATCTGCCTCATCAGGGCCGTGTGGTGCAGTTGGAAAAAATTTTACTGAGAGTGGCTGACAGCATAAGCAAGCGACCCCAAACTCAAAGGAAAACATCAGAAAAATATCTGGCTCTTTGGCTGCTAAATGTTCCTGTATGTTCACCAGCTTGTTGCTGACTTTGTCGATCAGGTGCTGGAAAGATAGTGTGCAGTGGGTTTTTAGAGCTTTTGTCACTGAAAAACAGCTGCTTGTTGCAGCAAAAAATTATGCCATAAGACGGTGAGAGTAAGCCAAAGCTTTAAATTCGCAGGCTGGGAAATAAAACAATGACCTTGAAGAAGCTATAAGGCTCTGTGGAGCTAAAAGGGACACACACATGTAGTCATTTGATCCTTTTTTGATCTAAAATTATTGATTGTCACTGCTTTAGAGATACTTCTATGAGAAAAGTCTATTCTATAAAATAAGTCTATGTGTAATGTGGCTGAACTAAAACCCTTCATCAGTATAATGTAAAATAGGGGAATTGGGTGAAGTAGGTGATATATTAAAACACTCTTTCATGTTACTTTCCACATCTTAATTCCACATATTTGTTGGATGCTTCACTTGGACCACTTTGGCAGTGAAGTCCTAGCCAAGTGACTTATGATATCTTTCCTGTGCTTCAGAAATGCTGTTGGATGACTTCCTGTTGACCTACCTGGTGTTCATGTCCACCCACGACCTCTGTCAGGCTCTGCTGGGACAATATCCTTACTGGCAAACACACACACACACATATGCGCGCACACACACACACAGACATGTTCCTTCCACCCCCCCACATTGTCCATTGTTGCCTCCTTGACCCATCTCACCTACAGCAGTGCCCGCTGCAGGGGCCAGGAGGAGGGCAAAGATGCCCTCTTTAGGAAACGTAAGGTACTGCAGCTGGTGTCCCACTGGAGCAGGCTCTACAAGGACTTCCTCAAGGATGAGGAGCACGTCAGGAGCTTCATGAAGGTACGATACTACTCATCTTCATCACCACATCTGTTATGTTTTTTTTCTCTCTTCTCGCTCTTTGTCTAGTATCTGTGTTTTGATGAGTTTGATCCTCTGGTGTCCTTTCACACATGCCACTGAAGAAGTCCCATTCGACTCTCATTCATCTTGATATGTCTTTTTGTCTTGTTCTAAAATGGGATTGTCCTTCCTAAAACTCATGAAAGGACATCAAGCATTTTGTGGAGAGAACAGAAAGTGTGTGTGTGTGTGTGTGTGTGTGTGTGTGTGTGTGTGTGTGTGTGTGTGTGTGTGTGTGTGTGTGTCTTTCCTGATCTTTTTGATTGCTGCAAGTCCTGCTAAACTTTCAGCTTTCACACACAGGGGAACCTTGTTGACATTTTTATCTCATCCTTCTGACAAGGTTAACTAATAAAAAGGAGGAGAAAAATATGGACACCACCATGGTGCATCATATAATGAATTAGGGGTATCATCATGATATGTGGCAGCATGTTTGTCTTTCAGAGGCTAATACAAGAGAACCAGGAGAATTATTAACATCTGAATAATACAATATCTACACAGGACATCATGGGCACTGAAAACAACCACACACAGCGTCTTAGTGCCACATTATTATCACATTTCTCACGACAAATGCTCCTTGTATTGTATTGTTTTCCTGCTATATTCTTTTCACTGAATTAGATTTGACTCCCTTGACGTGACACTGACAGAGACAAAGAACATGATTGCGCGTGTAACTCATCCTCACGCTAAACCACAACAAACACCCACACACATACACAATCACTAGTCACTTGTCCCTCAGTAACCTGGCGGCTCCATTGCTCAGTGCCGGGTTGCCATGGAAACCAAAGTGCGAGGGTTGGCATGGGTATAATCTCATACGGAGTGCGTAACCCAGGTGATAGTTGCCTAGTAACAGAGGAATGAGAGGGGAATTGGGATGGGAGGCTATGGTGGGTCAATGACAGCGATAAGCAGGTATGTGGAGGAGTGTGTGCGTGCGTGTGTGTGTGTGGATCCTTGCAAGTTGTTACTGTCACTGCCTCCTGAGCTTTCATGCTACTTACAAATTCTCGGCCATGCACACACACAGTTAGACACTACAGAGCGTGCCTAGTCACCCATTTAAGTACAAGGTACAGAATTTGTCTGATGTTTCTTTACTGTAATCTACCTACGCAGCATAATCTACGCTTGATGATACTTGGTAAATGAGCTGCACAGACTGGTACTTGGTTTAAATCATCTTTATGTTGTCTGTCATACCGTATCTTTCCTTCTATTTTTCCTTCTTGTCAGTGTCAGTGCCTACGTAAAGTAGCCTTTAATGACAGTGCCTGATAGTGAACCTTTTGGATTAACTTCCATAAGGACTGGTAGGGTTAAAGGTTTGGTAAGTATTTCTGTGGAGGCCGAGTATTAATGCTAAATGTGGTTCTGACCCTTTCTGATCATCAGTCAACAAGTGTTAAGATGAGGTTGTTGGTGTGACGTTATGGTCTTTGTTTCCTTCTCTCTCTCTCTGTCAGACTTTATACAGGTGTGTTTTAGAAGATCTGTATGAGTTCCCCACGCTGGAGAAAGACCTGAAGGAGTTCCAGAAACTTCTCCGTCGCAGACAGTAGGTGTCTTTGTTTCTGCACAAGGACTTTGTTCTCTGTATTCAGTATAACTGCCTGTCATTGTGTGTCTCTTTTTTTATTATTATTTTTTTTATTTTTCCATGCCTGCCTGCATCTGTCCTCACTGTTGTGCTTGTTTCTTTCTTGTAGCACTGTGGATGACTGCCCTCCAAACCAAAAGGTAAGCTAGAGAGAGGAGAAGACAATGTGCAGTAGTGTCCCATGAATTAAGTTAAAAAAAAAAGTTAAACTGTAATAATTAAATCTGAACTATATTGGTGCTAATACAGATGCTACAGATGTTATCTCTATTCGGTGAAGTATAGATACAGTGTTATACTCTCTCTCTCTCTCTCTCTCTGTCAGAGTAAACAAATGTATCAGCAGTTTAGTTTGAAGGAAAACTGTGTGCAACTGCGGAGTCCCTCAACTGAGACTAGAGAGGGTGAGTAACAGACACAAACACATGCATGCACATACACACACAACACACTGCCCAGGACTGTACGCAATTATGCATAATGACAGTCTGTGAGTTTTGATTTCAATTCACACAATGCAAATTGCTTAAATACAGCGTGTACATTTTTTTGTCTGCTTGAGTACTTAACAGAAATTACAGTACTTGATCAAGCCAAGTTCTTTTTTGCCTGCATCTGCTTCATTATAATTGAACAATATTTCAGTATTTTTGTTCTTGCCATTTACTGTGTTACATAAGCACATTTACAGCATATGTACATTCACTGGTCAATTAACCTTTTCCATGTATTTTCCAGTTATTTGTTGTGTGCACGTGAGCGCTGACTCCTACCTGAGTGTCCACGCACTCCCCTCAATGGAGGCCCGTGAGCTGGTAAGGATTGTGGGTGTGAAGATGGACAGAGCAGAAGAAGACATGGTGCTTGCTGTGGTGTCACACGCTGGAGGTACATGCACAAACACAAAAAAATCCATGCACAATATGTAGTCAACACATCAGCAGAAGTATTAAATTCCCTCTTGAAAATGCTTCCCTACACCAGCGGCTCCTGCCCTTTTTTTGTCTGAAGTAACATTACCTCTCACAGCCCTGTCAGACGATTTAGGTGCTCCCTCATCAACACTGTGCATCCAAATGTGTTGTTGTGAATGGATTATAAACTGGATTTATAATCTTATTCAACACTATTTATTACATGTTACTTTTTCCTTAATATTTATTACTTTTAGCTATGTATTTTAACCATTTATTCATTACTTTGCTAATTGGTTAGACTTACCTGCTAGCTAGTGTTCAATTGTTACATCTGACTCAATATGCAGGTTTTTTTTTATAATCTACTCCACTGTCCTTTCACATACCTTTGGCAACTTCAAAAGCACACCCTGCACCCTGCAAGTACCACTGGTTGGGAATCACTCTTGGCTCTAAATTATTATCGTCATCTCTCTCTCCTTCTCTCCCCTTTTCTTTATGTATTTGTGTCTGCAGAGCGGAGGGTGTTACAGCCCAGTGACTGTGTGTATTCAGAGTCTCTGACCCCACAGGGAAAGCTTGTGGCCTGTCGCAGGGATCTCACTGAGATCCTGGTATGTGAATGCACTTTTCTGTTTGTGCTTCTGTCTTTCTGTAACATTTCTGTAACTTTCTTTACATCTTTTAAATTTTTCAGAAGCATTGATACAGGCTACATATGCAGCTCCAGCAAACCACAAACCTCTCAAAGATATGATAATTTGGGCATTTGCTGTCTGTGATATTGTTGGCAGCCTCTGTATCATCTTCCGACTAAATCAGGCTTGAAAATGTCTATTATAATTCCCAAATGACACATTTTCACATTGTTATGATGAGTCATGTATTATAAGCAAGCTAGAAAGATTTAGTCTTTAAAGAGAGAAACGGTGTGAGCTACTGTTATTTTGTTGTTGCCCAAGCATAACAGTAGGATTGGTGCTGTAACTACTGGGCTGGTAGGCAAGTAGTGTTTAGTTTTATTTAGCTCCTATTGTCTGCTAAGTCAATTGTTAGGATCAGTGGTTACAGGTCACTATATGACTTACAATTCTGCATCTGAGTTGGACAATTGTTGTAGGACTCACCGCTCCTCTTTCAGCTTTTACTTCAGCTTGTATGTGCAGTATGCACTGTATTATTGTGTATACATTGTTTTTATGTGTACTAACTGTCTTTTTTTGTGTGTGCAGCCTCCTTTAACGGACAGTGCTGAGCTAAGCAAGAGGCCAGTGCGACTCTTGGGTATTAACACCTGGGATGTGGCAGCTGCTCTCACACACCTGGACTGGAGCCTCTTCAAATCCATCCACGAGGTATATACACACACACACACACACGCATGTGTGCACATAGTTCATAATTCATTTTCATGATAGAGATTGCTGGAACATAAGCATTAAAGATAGAAATGCTCTACAAGACTTGCTGGATCATGAGTACGGAAAGTCTTCTTGCAGCTGAGCGGAGGTCAGGAAGAGCTGAATATTTGTGAAAATGTGGAGGCTTAGCACCGATGAAGAGTGGCACTGTTATTATGGAATCAGATTTATTTCAAAAGTTTCAAGCAAAACTTTTTTTTGAGCGACACGGCTGTGACCCGGAGGTTGTTCCCCTGTTTGCTTGAATTGACTCCTGGGGATCTATAAAGTTTTTTGAACTTTTTCTAATCACCAAGCGGGAGAAAGAATCTTTCATTCGCCATGCAAGGCATGCATGAAGAGGAAGCATAGGGGGGCATACAAGCAACTGCTTCAAGATTAAAGTAAGTACTAATCACTGTATGTAGTTTTTTATAAAACTTTATAGATCCCCAGGAGTCAATTCAAGCAAACAGGTGGCCCACGCGATAGGTTTGTGTCTGTAAAAGACAGTTATTTGTTTTCAAGAGACATTTTTTATTTTGAAGGTTATAATTTTTTGCTTGAGTTAATTTTTTTCTCTCTCAAATCCATTTATTTTGATTGACTTTTAATAAGTTTTGCTTGAAACTTTTGAAACAAATCTGATTCCATATGTTACGTGGATGGTATCTGTAGGAAACCTAGACTATGTTTGCTGCTTGATACCTATTCTGTTTTTCTCTGCTTCATATGATAATAAATTGATTTAATTTAGATTTTGGATTGTTGGTTGGACAAAACAAATAGCATTAAGATGTCATTGTGGGCTCTGAAAATGCGTAACTGGACATTCTTATAGACTAAGTTATTAATCAAATAACCGAAAAGGTAATGGAGAGGTGAACTGATAATGAAAATAACAGTGAGGCACTAAGATCGTAGCTTGTCTTTCACTCACACTCCTCTCTCCTTCTGTCCACATGCAGCAGGAGCTGGTGTACCACACCCTCAGCCGTGCTCCAGGCACCACCCACACGGCGGCGCTCTCAGTCCTGCTCCAGCGCTGTAACGAGGTCCAGCAGTGGGTCATGTCCGAGGTGCTCATGTGTGTATCGCTCAACAAGAGAGTACAGCTGCTCAAGAAGTTCATCAAGATCGCAGCTCAGTAAGAGCACACACACACTCAGAAATATACACAGATTAAACTCCATGTATGAAGCGCATCATGGTTTCTACGCATAGTGATCACTCTTTTTGTTTTACATTTTCACGTATGTGTAGTTGTAAAGCCCAAAGAAATTTGAACTCTGCGTTTGCCATCATCATGGGTCTGAACACAGCAGCTGTGAGCCGACTCAACCAAACCTGGGAGGTAAGAGTGTGTGTTGCTGCATTTAACGTATTTATACACCTGTATTTTAAATAAATTTCTAACCAACACTTTCCTTTCAGAAATGTCCGGGGAAGTTCAAGAAGCTTTTCTCTGAGTTGGAGCTCATCACGGTGAGATTGAACACACAAAGACAGATGCAGAGCTTGAACTATGTTCTCTTTTGATGTGATGATCAAACCTTGAAATCTTTTCTTCTTTTCCTTTCACTCTGTTCTCCCTTTCTCCACCTTCTTCCCACCTTTCTTCAGGATCCATCTCTGAACCACAAAGCCTATAGGGAAGCCTTCAAGAGGATGAAACCTCCCAAGATCCCTTTCATGCCTCTTCTCCTGAAAGGTATCATCTCTAACCCGTTCTCACACACACACACACACACACCTACTTTATTGCTTTTGGTTGATAAAACCTTAATATATTGGTCTCCTGCTCTTAGATATCACCTTTATCCACGAGGGGAATAAGACCTTTCATGACAACCTGGTCAACTTTGAGAAGCTGGTGAGTTAAGTTAGTTGTTTGAGATTCAAGATGTCAAACTGCAAAAACAGCATATTAAATGAGTGAGGCGATTGCTATACTGTCATCTAGTAGCAACTTTCGTAACAAGATGAGATGCATCAACAGGTGATTAATGGACTGATCACATAAATTGTAAATGGGATATAACTGCAGTAACATATATAGCACTCTATTTCAAAGCACTTTACAATTTGCCTCTCATTCACTCGCACACTGGCAGCGAGCTACCACTGAGCGGGTTGGCCTAACCAGCATGAGTAATTTGGGGTTCAGTGTCTTACAGGAGGAGCTGGAGATCCAACTGCCAACCCTGCAATTAGTGGACATCCAGCTCTACCTGCTGAGCCACAGCTGCTCCCATCATATGTTCATTTGACAATAATTAATCAGAGTAGCGTGCTGCCAAAAAGAAAAAAGAAAGAAAAAAACTTTCTGAATTTTGAGTTTTACAAGTTGGAAAAAGATGATGAGACTCACAGTCCAGTCCATCACAATCAGGAGCTGGTGTGTGAGAAAAAAAAAACTCTATGCTGCACTGCAGGTCAGACATGGACTGAAGTTGGTTGGATAACGACAAGTTGGACACACAATTTACCTGACAGAGTCTGCATCGAAAAAGCCAGAGAAATCCTGATATGTGTATTAGCCAATCAGCTGAAAGCAAAGTGATCACTAGGTTAATCACTATGTATATTAAGAGAGAAAGAGAATTTAAAGCTTGCTTAAATTCCTTGTTGCCTTTATTAATACTGCATTGGAGATAATCTAACCTGTTTCAAGAGAGTTATTATGGGGTACATTGGTCAAGTCTGAGAGTAGAAAACTGCCGCAGGAGACTGAGCTTGATGGAGGGGAGAGTCGGAGTGCTGTTGAGCGACTGAAAACATTTTGTTATATAAGACAATTTCAGTGAGACCAGAAGTATCTTGCAAGAGTGACATATAATCTTACATGTTTGCAGTGATATTGCCATAAGAAAAATCAATGAATGTTCAGTAATTGACAGCTTAGGTAGCAGCTTTTAGATGTTACGTTGTTGTTTAGTGCTACGGAACATTATATATCCGCTGTAAAATATTAGATCGTGATGTTTGGTGTTGCACTGATGCAGCATGTCTTCTCCCAAACCAACAGCATATGATTGCAGACACAGTGAGAATGATTCGCCACTGTCAAAGCGACCAACCAGGTGAGTCTTCTCATTTCTGAGTGAATCCAGTTGGTGCAATGATCCCAACATCACAGATTATAAGATAGGTTTAGTTACAGGGGCTCTTTAAGCTTATTGTCTCCCCTCCAGTGACAAACTGCTAACGCGGGAGGAGGCATTGATGTTTGGATTGATTAATTGTGAGGAATCTATCGCCATCTGCAGCTGAGTTAGTGTCATGCACCTGTACCTGATTCTGTTGTCTCTCCCACTCAGTTTTCTTCTTTAGTTTCTAAGCAACCATTTCCAGACAGTCTTTTTGTCTCTTTATACGGCCATCATACAGTCTGTGTTTGTACAAATGTGTTTCTTCTTGTGTCCAGCAGAAAGCTCTTCTGCGTGACTAATACGTGCGATTTGTGTCTGTCTCTTAGGCAACGAGGTAATCGGGGTCGACAGTGCGGAGGTGAGGGCGAGCGTTCAGTACCTGCACATAATCGACAATCAGCAGACGCTTTTCGAACTCTCACACAAACTGGAGCCACGTGCATAAACAGGCACGCACACACACACACGCACGCACACACACATGCACACACACACACGAATGCACACACGCATACACACACACACACACACACACACACACACATCTTGACGGACACACAAACAAACAACGTCCCGGACACAGCACAGTGGAAATGCTAGCACCAAGTACGTGTGACATGGAGGACGCTTTGTACAGCAAAATGTCACACATTCACACAGACACAGCAACAAAATCACACTACCAGCAGTGGTGCCAAGTGGACAATAAGGTGCCATGTGTTCTGACAGAAACCCATGAAGACCTAGAGCTGCTTGTTCTCTAAAGGCTTTATGACACTGAACATGTGTTAATAAATGATTTCTAAGGTCCGTACACGCTCTGTGAACTGACTACAGGAAGAGATTCTACGCAGTAAGACAGAGATTTGCCAAACAGAGAGAGAGAGAGAGGAGAGGAGGCTGTAATTAGTTTGTACAGTATCTATTGGAGTGAATATGCCTTTGTTTTGTTCTTGTGATGAGCTTTTGGTTATTTATGAGCCTGCTCAGCAGGTGGAATGTGTCTTTATTTCAAAGTCTTGTCACCCTCTCGAAGGTCAACGAGGACTTGATGGCCTCATCACCATTTCAGTTACAAACAGGTTTTGTTTGTAACCTGCTCCATCTATGCTCTCATATGATTTCATCTGAGTGTCACATACCTGCCTCATAATGCATGTACACCCAGGATACATGCCATAGTTATTTAGGTGTATGATGTGGAGCTTTTTTGGTTATTGTGTGGTAGCTTATAATATAACACAAGCAGCAGCCAGTTCACTTAACACCTGAACTTTTTTCACTGAGGTTCTGTCTTTTCACTAAAAGCCTCGGTGAACAATAAAAGGTGCACCGTTTAATCGTGTTGTGTATCTGGCACGTTAAGGAAGCATTGTGAGAGGTTTTTATCGACTGACTGTGACGTTTGAAACACTAACGCTCACCTGAACGTACCAGAAACACTGTTGTTGAATAAGTGATAAGTGGTTTTGGTTCTCCTTGTTTTCCTGTTATTAGTCCTGGTTGACTTTTATCCAAACACTCCTCATGCACTCTTCTCTATGACGTTTTTGTGTGAATAGATAATGATAATTTTACATTGTAAATAATATGGACCTATACAAATTTCAATGCCAAATGTCATATTGAGTCCTGCAGCATAGATGTACTGTAGGGGTCTTGGAGTTTTTGGAGTCATCGGTGTCTTTTTTTTTTTTTTTTATTAATCAGAGAATTGGATTTCCTTGAGTGAGCCCTGGAATGACGTCTTGTCTGTGATCATTTAAAGCAGATCTGACTCCCAGAATAAATGCTTTCTGACATGACGGCTGATTTCAAGTTACAAGATGGCATCCAACTCACCTCGGATTGCTATGGAAACACAACTCCATCATAGAGCCATTTTTCTTTTTTAGTCCTTGAGTTGTGTTGTGCTAACAGATAAGTCAAAGCACTGCACCACAGACCTTTGTTAAGAAATAGCTTTATTCGACATTTTGACATCGATGATACTTGCTTATTGACTGAAAAGATCACTTAATTCAGAAGTGGTCCTGTGTTAACTGTCTGTGAAAACAAACATGGGGTTTGGACAGAATAATAGAAGCACAAGGTCACAGACTTTCTCCGTTGTATATGTAATAAGACTGATAGGATTTTTACAGCTTTGGTTCACCTATTGATTAAAGTTACGACTCTAACATCGGTTCTCATTATTGTGGCCCCCCACCTACATATTGGCTGAAAAAAAAAAATCAAATAAATCCTCAATTTCTGACTTCTTACTGTTGACACAGCTGTTACATGTGAAAAACATGTCTTTGTTATTTAAATCACAGAGCCAGCCTGTCGGCTTGTTAATACACACATCGCTTTGGCTCAATCTGTCGTCACCAGGAAACATAATGCAGCATGTAATGAGGGGAATTCATCAGAAATTAGAAGTAGTGATGATGATAGACGCAAGTGAAGACATGAACAATACACCCATTAGAACCACAAGTCTGTCAAAGTGTTTGTGTTATTTTGTCCTTGCCCTGTATCTTTTCCAGCTACTTCACTGGTACATTTCTACTGAGAAGGCGAGATTCCTAAACGTTACGTAGCGATGCATGTCTTGCATTGTTTGGGTAGTAACAAAACAGGGGGGGTAAAGTGCAATACAGTAGAAATGTTTTTGCCACAAGTGTTCCAACACAAAGCCTTGCAGAACACAGAGCTGCTTTCTGCTGCACGTCACAATGAATCAAATGGACAAGGGTGGACTGTGATTTCACAAACAGTTTTAGTGCCAAAAACATCTTTGGTTCTCTTGAAGACTCGCTTTTAAACATAACTCTTGTGTTATTAGCAGCTCAGTAATCGCCTGTGCTTTAACTTTAGCCTGTTGTTACCAACACTTCCTGTAGATGCTCTGACACAGAATGTGGAGCCAGTTTTGCAGACCCCGTTAGAGTCACCCATGTTGATTAACTCAACATAATTTCACATTCAGTGTCATTGAAAGGCCTTGTGGAATCATTTTTACTATCAAACTGTACATGACGCACACATGCACAAACACACCTGCTCATTGTGTTCAAAGAGCAGAATAATTGTGCTACACTAGTTATTTATTGTAATATATTGTTTATTTAAGTATTCTTGAGGTGGCAAGAGTTCATGTGCCAAGTTCAGAGGTTCAACAATGTGAAAGAGCAGTCTCGAGAGGAAACGATGTCTGCGGTTTGAAGCTGCAATGCTGGAATGTAAAAGTACTTGTTGTTGTGTTTAGTGGCCACTTGAGGGCAGCAGAGGAGTAAGTCAGTGTGATGATGTTCGTCTCTTTCCTCTGGTGTCAAACTCTGCAATGGACAGGAGACCAACAGGAAGGTGTATTTACTGTTTTGTCGGCCGCTGTCACAACTGTGTAAAGTTATGTTTTTTAGGCAATGTTGTTTAAAACCTGTTTGCATGTTTCAAAGAAAAACACAAAGTTCACAATGCAAGAGAGGACACGTTGAAGGCTTTGTACTACTGTAATATTGTTGATGTAAATATATGCCCATGTTTAGTATGTTGTTATTATTTATCTGTTGTAAATGGAAAAAAAATAGTCAACCACAAAGCAATACGTCTCCCCTCGTGTCCCCTCAACCTTCTGACAGCTGAAGCCACATGTCTTTTCTAAAGCTACATTTTACTATGTCAAAATTTGACTGAACTGAATAAATTATAGGTTTTATGTGACATCTCTGGGTGAGCTTGTGGTCTTTATTGGCTTATGTTCAGATACTGTGTAGTTGTGTACAACTGAAAGAGTTTGCTAAGTGGATTTGACCAATGATAACACAGTGAAAGCACCCTCTCTGGAACAGAGAAAAGAAAATCACTTTCCACTGTCTCTGCTAGATTCACATCCAGCAGTGTAGATCATGTACTGGAGTTTTGGACACCAACATGCTCTTGTTCCTCTTCTTGTTTGGTCTGGCTCTGGGCGCCGTATCTCCCCCAGATGACTGTGAAGTGAATCTACAGCTCGGCAACTGTGACATGTTCTGGTATGATTTCAACTCTATCCACAGTCTGGAGGAACCGAAATTCGTCAAGTCCCTGATCAAGAACTTTGACCCTGCTGAGGGATGGACCCGGATCGGGCTCAGTGACACCCAGAAGGAAAGAGGATGGATGTGGTCTGATGGGTCTGCTGTCAAATTTGTCTTTTGGGGTGCAGGACAGCCAGACGACAGTGGAAATAATGAAGACTGTGTCCACAGCAACTTTGATACAGATTTAAAATGGAACGACCACCAGTGTTCCCAAACATTTACTTTTGTTTGTGCATCTCGCAGAATTTGTCCTTGGCTACAAAAAGGGTTTTGTCTGATTCAACTCTTGACTTTCCACCTTTTGCTCTATGCATTAAGACTGCATGCTAAAATTACAAAAGTGCAAGTGCACACTCAGAAATCATCTCATTATCTTTCATTTTCATGAATGTTGCTCACTATAATAATTCATATATATATACACACACACACACACACACACATATACATATATATATATATATATATATATATACATATACACACACACATACAGGTGCTGGTCATATAATTAGAATATCATGAAAAAGTTGATTTATTTCAGTAATTCCATTCAAAAAGTGAAATTTGTATATTATATTCATTCATTACACACAGACTGATATATTTCAAGTGTTTATTTCTTTTAATTTTGATGATTATAACTGACAACTAATGAAAAACCCAAATTCAGTATCTCAGAAAATTTGAATATTGTGGAAAGGTTCAATATTGAAGACACCTGGTGCCACACTCTAATCAGCTAATTAACTCAAAACACCTGCAAAGGCCTTTAAATGGTCTCTCAGTCTAGTTCTGTAGGCTACACAATCATGGGGAAGACTGCTGACCTGACAGTTGTCCAAAAGATGACCATTGACACCTTGCACAAGGAGGGCAAGACACAAAAGGTCATTGCTAAAGAGGCTGGCTGTTCACAGAGCTCTGTGTCCAAGCACATTAATAGAGAGGCGAAGGGAAGGAAAAGATGTGGTAGAAAAAAGCGTACAAGCAATAGCGATAACCGCAACCTGGAGAGGATTGTGAAACAAAACCCATTCAAAAATGTGGGGGAGATTCACAAAGAGTGGACTGCAGCTGGAGTCAGTGCTTCAAGAACCACCACGCACAGACGTATGCAAGACATGGGTTTCAGCTGTCGCATTCCTTGTGTCAAGCCACTCTTGAACAACAGACAGCGTCACAAGCGTCTCGCCTGGGTTAAAGACAAAAAGGACTGGACTGCTGCTGAGTGGTCCAAAGTTATGTTCTCTGATGAAAGTAAATTTTGCATGTCCTTTGGAAATCAAGGTCCCAGAGTCTGGAGGAAGAGAGGAGAGGCACAGAATCCACGTTGCTTGAAGTCGAGTGTAAAGTTTCCACAGTCAGTGATGGTTTGGGGTGCCATGTCATCTGCTGGTGTTGGTCCACTGTGTTTTCTTAGGTCCAAGGTCAACGCAGCCGTCTACCAGGAAGTTTTTGAGCACTTCATGCTTCCTGCTGCTGACCAACTTTATGGAGATGCAGATTTCATTTTCCAACAGGACTTGGCACCTGCACACAGTGCCAAAGCTACCAGTACCTGGTTTAAGGACCAGTTCTTAATTGACTAGCAAACTCGCCTGACCTTAATCCCATAGAAAATCTATGGGGTATTGTGAAGAGGAAAATGCGATACGCCAGACCCAACAATGCAGAAGAGCTGAAGGCCACTATCAGAGCAACCTGGGCTCTCATAACACCTGAGCAGTGCCAAAGACTGATCGACTCCATGCCACGCCGCATTGCTGCAGTAATTCAGGCCAAAGGAGCCCCAACTAAGTATTGAGTGCTGTACATGCTCATACTTTTCATGTTCATACCTTTCAGTTGGCCAACTTTTCTAGAAATCTTTTTTTTGTATCAGTCTTAAGTAATATTCTAATTTTCTGAGATACTGAATTTGAGTTTTTCATTAGTTGTCAGTTATAATCATCAAAAGTAAAAGAAATAAACACTTGAAATATATCAGTCTGTGTGTAATGAATGAATATAATATACAAATTTCACTTTTTGAATGGAATTACTGAAATAAATCAACTTTTTCATGATATTCTAATTATATGACCAGCACCTGTATGTATATATATATATATAATTTCAATGGCGTGTCAAAGAAAATATTTCTATCTCTATTCTCTCCCTCTATTTCTATTTTTTTTCCTCATTGGCCCACAGAAAATTGTATAGATGTAAAAAAAAGTAATGTAACAGTTGACAATAATATGGGTTCATATATGAATCAAAGATTGTTGATGATGATCATTTTTATCTCCACAAGTCCAAAATATGTTCACTGTGGTAACTTAGCTAAGTTAACGCAGGATGTGGTTTGTCTTGGACTTACTGAGATATCTCTCATTTCACATTGCACAAATGTTTTATTCCATATATGTAGAATATGTAAAGCTGTTATGGACACAATATTGAAAGACATGAAGTAATGGGAAGAGAATGATGAAGATGTTTGCGATGAATGTATTCTCGCCTCCTATTCTCCTTTACTGCATGAACAACACACAACAAAACTGATCTCAATAGATCCCTTCTGTGTACTAAGTGTAAATTGACAGCTGGATTGTGCATGCTTTGCTTTGGCGAAAAGCAAATGAAAAGCTCAGTGCCAAAATAAAGGGACTTGGTCCAAAGGTTGAAGGGCTGAAAGCTTCCCGGCATTTCTACTGAACAAATACCAGAGATGGATTTGCCTGTTTCAAATAACCATTGAGGGATAGTGTAGAGTATAATATAATCTATCTATCTATCGATAATTATAGCTTTAATGTGACATCCCCACGTTTGCCAAGTGCCTTGGACCAATGATAACACACCAACCGTGCAAACACCCTCCCTGATGCAGATAAAAGAAAGTGGCCTTTCAACTGTTTCTGCAAGATTCTCAATCTCACCCATCAGTGCAGATCACTTACTCCAAAGACTCTGACAGAGACTCTGACACCAACATGCTCTTGTTCCTCTTCTTACTTGGTCTGGCTCTGGGCGCCGTGTCTCCTTCAGATGACCGTCAAGTGAGGCTGCTGCGCGGCAACTGTCCCATGTTTTGGTTCAACTTCAACGGCCGCTGCTTCAAGTACGTCGCCACACGTATGACCTGGGCTGATGCAGAGCTCCACTGTGTGTCAGAGGGAGCCAACCTGGTGTCTATCCACAGTCTGGAGGAACAGAAATTCGTCAAAACCCTGATCAAGAACTTTGACCACGCTGAGGGACGGACCTGGGTCGGGCTCAGTGACATCCACAAAGAAGGCAAATGGATGTGGTCTGATGGCTGTGCTGTCAAATTTGTCTTTTGGAGTGCAGGAGAGCCAAACAATCAGGGAGGGGAAAACTGTGTGGAGAACAACTTTGGCACACATCTGAAGTGGAATGATGTCCGGTGTGCTTCAGTTTTTCCCTCTGTTTGCGCATCTCGTGTAACCTGTCCTTAACAACTGAGACAGTTGCATATTGTAATTCTGATTAAACCTGGTCGCTGTTGCTCTGTAATGACACGTTAGACCTGCATAATAAAGAAACTAATCAGCACTTTTATGTTTGTGTACAGAAGTCATTTCATTCAAAGGAAATACTTTAAAAAACTCTATCTCAAAGTTTAGAATTGTTTAGATTTCGAAGAAAAGTAATTAACATTTAACATTTACTTGAATTGATATTTAACATACATGCTGTTGTTCTGGTCCACATATCACCAACCAGACTAGTGCACTTTTAACTGCTTTTTTTTTTTAGAGGCCATCTAAAACATCCCCTCGGAGCCATATACATCTAAGCTGCTGGAAAAACTCCTTGTCTTTTCTGTCTTTGTAGGAATATGTGTAGTTTACTATTTAACTGGATCCACAAAAAACTACTACCACCATAACACAGTGGTGTCAGAGTTTTCCAGTGAAAAGAAAAGTGTATATATACACACACACACACACACACACGTGCATCTCAAAAAAATTAAATATCGTGAAAAAGTTAATTCATTTATATAATTCAATTCAAAAAGGGAAACCCATATACTATATAGATTACACACAAAATGAAATATTTCAAGCCTTTATTTGTTTTAATTGTAATGATTGTGGCTTACAACTCATAAAAACCCCAAATTCAGTATCTCAGAAAATTAGAATATTACATAAAGCCAATTAAAAAAATATATATACAGAAATGTCGCCCTTCTGAAAAGTACGTTCATGTGTGCAATCAATACTTGGTTGGGGTTCCTTTTGCTTGAATTACTGCATCAATGCGGCGTGGCATGGAGGCGATCAGTCTGTGGCACTGCTGAGGTGTTGTGGAAGCCCAGGTTGCTTTGATAGTGGCCTTCAGCTCGTCTGCATTGTTGGGTCTGGTGTCTGCCATCTTCTTCTTGATAATACCCCATAGATTCTCTATGGGGTTCAGGTCAGGGGAGTTTGCTGGCTGATCAAGCACACTAATACCATGCTCAATAAACCAGGTTTTGGTAGTTTTGGCAGTGTGGGCAGGTGCCAAGTCCTGCTGGAAAAGAAAATCGGCATCTCCATTAAGCTTGTCAGCTGATGGAAGCATGAAGTGCTCTAAAAGTTCCTGGTAGACGGCTGCATTGACTTTGATCTTGATAAAACACAAAGGACCGACACCAGCAGATGACATGGCTCCCCAAATGATCACTGACTGTGGAAATTTCACACTGGACTTCAAGCAACTTGGATTCTGTGCCTCTCCACTCTTCCTCCAGACTCTGCGACCTTGATTTCCAAATGAAATGCAAAATGTACTTTCAGTCCGGCAACAGTCCTGTTCTTTTTCTCCTTGGCCCAGGAGAGACGCCTGTGACATTGTCTCTGGTTCAGGAGTGGCTTGACTTGAGGAATGCAACATTTGTAGCCCATGTCCAGGACACGTCTGTGTGTGGTGGCTCTTGATGCACTGACTCCAGCCTCAGTCCACTCCTTGTGAAGCTCCCCTTCTTGAATTCTTGAATCGGCTTTGCTTGACAGTCTTCTCAAGGCTGCGGTCATTCCTGTTGCTCGTGCACCTTTTCCGACCACAATTTTTCCTTCCACTCAACTTTCTATGAATGTGCTTGGATACCGCACTCTGTGAACAGCCAGCTTCTTAAGCAATTACCTTCTGTGGCTTACCCTCCTTGTGGAGAGTGTCAATGACTGTGTAGCATACTGAACCAGACTGAGAGGCCTTTTAATGGCTCAGGAAACTTTTGCAGGTGTTTTGAATGAATTACTTGATCAGAGTGTGACAGTGTGAGCCTACAATATTGAACTTTTTCACAATATTCTAATTTTCTGAGATACTGAATTTGGGGTTTTTATGAGTTGTAAGCCACAATCATCACAATTAAAACAAATAAAGGCTTGAAATATTTCATTTTGTGTGTAATGAATCTATATAGTGTATGAGTTTCACTTTTTGAATTGAATTACAGAAATACAGAATTAACTTTTTCATGATATTCTAATTTTTTGAGATGCACCTGTATATTAAAAAAAAGATGTTCATGGGTTGAAGCTGCAATGCTGGAAAGTAAACATACTTGTTTTTTTTATTTTGTGAACCATAAAGTGAAGCTACTGTGTGCCAGCTGTTCCAGTCATGAGTGCATCGCCACACGTATGACCTGGGCTGGTGCAGAGCTCCACTGTGTGTCAGAGGGAGCCAACCTGGTGTCTAACCACAGTCTGGAGGAACACGAATTTGTCAGATCACTGATGGTATGTAGGACATGGATGTATGTAGGAGGCTGGAGGACATGAACATTGTGTGAACAAGTATGAAGCACTTAAATGGACTGACAACCAATGATCTTCAGTCCATCTCACATAAGCTGTCCTCAGTAACTGAGACAGTTACATACATCTGATTCAACCTGGTCACATGTTGCTCTGTTGAAATGCTTTATGTCTCGACAATAGCGGCATAAATGTACACTCTTATGCTTGTCATTTCACTAACCTTCATTTTCATGGCTATTGGGTATTCTCACTGTTAACTCCACTGGCCGATCAAAGGGAATATTACAAAGGAAATATAATATACGTATGTTACTTTTAATAATCTCAAAACAAAAGATATAGCAGAAAGTGGCAATGATTGGGGTCCAAGCAGTTTGGGAGCATTGGGATGTTTGTTTCTTATTTAATTGTAAAGAAGCAAAACTCCAAGACCAAGACCAAAGAAAGATACACATGCAGGTTAATCTTTTTTTTGTTTTGCTTTTGGATATCTTCTCCAGCTCCAATACAATATAGGATATTGCTTTGACAACACATGAGCACAACTGATCCCAGTTTATCCCTTTTGTGTAAATAGACAGGACTTACTTGGTCCAAATATTTTTAAGACCTCAGCCACCTAAAAGGGCACCTTGGACTCAAATGTAAGCTTTGAGCTTTGAGAAAATGTTTAGACTAGGTGGATCCAGGAAAAACCTACTACTGTAACAAGAGTTTTTAGTTTTTCCAATGAAAAGCTCAGTGCCAAAGTAAAGGGAACTGACAGCATCTTTATTTAGCCTCTGATGAATCCCTTGTGCTGTGATGGAAGTGACTCGGACCAAAGGATGAAGGGCACATTGGACTGGAAGCTTCCTGGAATTTCTATGGAACACATATTCAGCAGGGATCGTGTGTAAACTTTATTTGTTTTGTTCCCCTATATCTTAGGCTGGTTTTGTTTGACTGTGATAACACTGATAAGAATTGACCTTATGAAAATATCATTACATAGAAAAACAAACACTTAATCAAACACTCTCCTGAATGTTCAACAACTGTTGATGAAGAGGGAACATTTATTGCTTGTCTTTATTGCCATGTCCTTGTTCCAAGTCCTGGTTAATTTTTATCTGAACATCCGTTGTAATTATTTTCCCGAAAGACATTATTATTATAAGATATTATTTCCTTTAAAGATAGACTCTGATCCCTTGTTCCCACCCACACGCCCCTGAATGGAAATGCAGCCAGCTTTGTGGACACTGATTCTCCAACTAATTCAAATCAAAAGCATATTTAAGTACTTCATATTATGTGGATGTAAATTCTAAAGACCTGAAAAAGTCTGTTTATTGTACAGAAGGTATTGCTTAAGGTTGTACATAATATTCCTGCTTTTCAGGAGTTATTTATGTCCACAAACATGACATAAAACATCCAATATGATAGTGGAAGGGACTCGATCAAGAGGAACACACACATTGTTAGCCTCCTGTCTGATAAACCTGTACGTTCAAATAAGAGGAACTTGAGCTGAATGAGTTTTTATTCTTCTATTTTTCGAAGAGAAAACTTGCTAGGAGTACAAGTTTTCACCAACATTAGCTAACGTGAGCTACTGGTAATACGGGACAAAGTCAGGCTGTAGTAGCAAAGAGACAACATTGTGTTATTCATTTTCTTATGGAACAGTTTTGCTTTAAAGATGCAGCTTGTTGTGTTCAAAGAGCACAAGAGCTCCTCTGCTGTCCTCAAGTGGCCACTTGAGGACAGCAGAGGAGTAAGTCAGTGTGATGACGTTCATCTCTGTGCTCTGGTGTCAAACTCTGTAATGGACAGGAGACCAACAGGAAGGTGTATTTACTGTTTAATCAGCCGCTGTCATGATTGTAAAATTACATCATGACAACAATGTTGTTTGAAACCTTTTTGCATGTTCAAACAAAAAAACACAAAGTTCACAATACAAGAGAGGACACGTTGAACGTCTGGAGGAACACAATTCTGTCAAATCCCTGATTAAGAACTAAGAGAGGCACCTGGATCGGACTCAGTGACGTCCACAAGGAAGGAGGATGGACATGGTCTGATGGTTGCGCTGTCAAATTTGTCTTTTGGAGCTTGGGTCAACCAGATAACGCTGGAGAAAATGAACACTGTGTGATCAAAATCTATGGCACACATCTGAAATGGAACGACGTCCCATGTTCTTTAATTCCTCCCTCTGTTTGTGCGTCTCATATAGCCTGTCCTTAACAAATGAGATAGTTACATATTGTAAGTGTGATTCAACCTGGTCACTGTTCACTTGTTGCTCCGTTGGCATGCATTTGTCCTCCACAATAAAGATATAAATAAAAACTTTTCTGTTTCTGTACTGACATCATTTCACTAACGTATATTTTCATTAATAAATTCATGCATTAACTTAACTTATTAACTTTATTAACTTATTTGGTGTGTGTGTGTATGTGTGTGTGTGTGTCGATATAGCCCTTCTTGGACCTTTTGAGATATGTATGATTAATTTCCCAATGAACAAAAGTTACATTTAATATTTTTAGCATTGCAAGAGAGCTGTAATGGGCATAATATTGAAATGCATGAAGTAATAGGAAGAGAACCTTCACAATGTTGCTGCGATCAAGATGTTTGGGAAGAATGCATTTGGACATTCCTGGCTTCCTGGTATTTCTATGGAACAGACATCATTCGACTGACCTGCATCATAGTTTTAGTGAGGAATTGTGCATAAATCTTCCTGTTGTTCCCCTCTCTGTTATAGCTCAGCCCTGTTGTGTTTGACTGTGAAAATGTTGATTTTTATTAATATGATCCAACAAAAATATCATTATGTAGAAAAATAAATACTACAGTTTTCCTGAACGTGCAAGAGTTCAACAACAGTTGATGAACAAGGAACATCTATTGTTTGTCTTTATAATTATTTCCTTGTTTTCATTTTAGAATCATAGATAATTTTTTAATCAACAATTCCTTATCATTTTTCCCTGTATTATTTCCTCTAAAGGCAGACTCTGATCCCTTGTTGCCACCAGCTCGTCCCTGATTGGAAAATGTATTGCTTCTCTTTTACTTCCTTGTTTTAATTTGGTTAATTTTTATCTCAACACTCCTACATGTTTCTCATTGGATTATGATATTTGTATTTCAATAGATAATAATCATTTTACATTGCTCTGTAAATAATATTGACCTTAACCTTTTTCAGTGACAAATGTCACATTGAGTCCTGCAGCATACGTTCTGTAGAACTCTTGCTTTGCTTAGAAGTCAGTGTCTTTTTTCACCACAGAGTTTGATTTCCTTGAATGAGTCCTGGCATGACTTCTGTCCTGTTTTCACGAAAAAGCAGATTTAACTCAGAGCAGAGATGCTTTTTGACATCATGATAACAAATTTCATTCAACACACAAACAGTCATCAAGCACAAGGTGTCCTAATCTCATTTGATGCTGAGAAGACATGAAATAGATTGGACTTACTTAGTTAACGTCATGGAAATGTTTGGTTTTGGGGACTTATATACTATTAGCCCTGCGGCTAGTGCACTGGTTAATGGCATAATGGCATATACAAACGCTTTCTCGTGTAATCTCTGTACTTGGGGTCTCAGCAGTCTTCCCATTAATGCTATGATTGGCAACCTCAAGTCACACTGGTATGTTCTGTTCATATCATCTGTTATATTTTCTCCTGTGAGAATTAAGCAGCTTACAGCGGCATATTGTACATTAAATGGTCATATTATCTGGCATAATCTATTATGTTCAATCCATCAGATCAGTGAGACAAACATACATGTTGATTAAGCCTGTGATTGACATTTTATGTCAAAAAAATTCCCACTGATGAATCACTTGTCCATCGATCTAAGTAACTTGGTCCAAACGGGAAAGAACACATTGGACTGAAAGGGTTCCTGGAACAGATATCAGAAGTAGATATGCCTGCATCATATAGTCATTTAGGGATTGTAAGTGAGCTTTCATTGATTGTCTTTTACTTCCCTGTTTTCCTTTTAGTGCTTAAGTACTTCATGTCACATGGATGTAAATTGTAAAGAAGTGTCACTAAGCTAAGCTAATCGTTTTATTCTTGAGATTCTTGCTTTTCAGGAGTCATTTATATCTACGAATATTACACAAAACCATTTAAGATCAATTATCAATAATGAGAAAAGATTGACATTGACTGAAACTACATACACATCTTTTGCTGAACAGCAGCCACTGTGGATACTAGAGACAGTTACAGGAAAGTACTTGATGCCAAACTGCTTTTTAGATAAATAGTAATTTAGCAATTAGCTAAAAAGACAAGCTTCTGTAACAATAGCACAAGTGGAGAAGAGTCAGCAACTGACTCTCCATGATACAGCTATATTTACCTGAAGTTTGCTAACATTATCTAACGTCAGCCACCATGAGCTGATTATCACACCAGACCGAGTCAGGCTGTAATAGTGTGTTAAATTGAGCAACAATATGTTTTATTGCATCATAGTTCAACTTTTCATTTGTAAGAGGAACATGGTCGCATTCCTTGTCTTCAAACTGACCCATTTTAAAGCTGATCAATCAATAAATTATAGCTTTTACATCTCAGGGTGAGCCAGTGGGCTTTTTTTGGCTTATGTTCAGATATGGTGTGGTTGTGTGACACGAAAGTGTTTGCCAAGTGCCTTGGACCAATGATAACACACCAACCGTGCAAACACCCTCCCTGATGCAGATAAAAGAAAGTGGCCTTTCAACTGTTTCCGCAAGATTCTCAATCTCACCCATCAGTGCAGATCACTTACTCCAAAGACTCTGACAGAGACTCTGACACCAACATGCTCTTGTTCCTCTTCTTACTTGGTCTGGCTCTGGGCGCCGTGTCTCCTTCAGATGACCATCAACTGAAGCTGCTGCGTGGCAACTGTCCCATGTTTTGGTACAATTTCAACGGCCGCTGCTTCAAGTACGTCGCCACACGTATGACCTGGGCTGATGCAGAGCTCCACTGTGTGTCAGAGGGAGCCAACCTGGTGTCTATCCACAGTCTGGAGGAACAGAAATTCGTCAAATCCCTGATCAAGAACTTTGACCCTGCTGAGGGATGGACCTGGATCGGGCTCAGTGACACCCAGAAGGAAAGAGGATGGATGTGGTCTGATGGGTCTGCTGTCAAGTTTGTCTTTTGGAGCGCAGGACAGCCAGACAACAGTGGAAATAATGAAGACTGTGTCCACAGCAACTTTGGCACAGATGTCAAATGGAACGACCACCAGTGTTCCCAAACATTTACTTTTGTTTGTGCATCTCGCAGAATTTGTCCTTAGCTACAAAAAGGGTTTTGTCTGTACCTGTTGTTCTATGCATTAAGACTGCATGCTAAAACTACTACTAAACCTTGGACTCGCATAAATTGAAGCTGCTGGAAAAACTTTTCTTTCTTTGTAAGAAAATGTGAAGTCTACTGTATCTATCTATCTATCCATCTATCTATCTATCTATCTATCTATCTATCTATCTATCTATCTATCTATCTATCTATCTATCTATCTATCTATCTAGTAACCATGCAGACGACCCTCTCCAAAGCATATTAAAGAAAGCACTCTTTAACCATTTACATACACATAATATCTTCAAAGCCCTGAACTTTGACCTCAAAGCAGGCAGATGGGTGTAGCCTGATGGTTGTGCCATTGACTCTTTTGGTATGCAGGAGAGCTAAACAATGTGGGAGGATACGAACACTGTGGACACACACATCATGGCAGTGTTTTGAGATGTAATGACACCAAGTGCTCTGATACTCTTCCCTCTGTCAGCGAATCTCACATAACCTGTCTTTAACAAGTGAGATAGTCACATATGTCTGATTCAACCTGGTCACTGTTCACCTGCTGCTCTGTTGACATTCATCAGGCCTCCACAATAAACATACACAATATGTAAAAATGTACACTTTATATGTCCAGGGGTTGATCAAAGGGAATACTTTCACATTTTAAAAAAAATGTAAAAATAATAATAGAAATAATACATAATAATTATCTACCTTCATTGTGAAAAATTAACATGTACTGTTAAGAGAATTAGAAGTGAAGACATTTACAGTAAACATAATGACATTTCAAGATTCCTGTGCCCTGGAGGATTGTGCAGATTTACATTGTTGAGGTGTTAATCATGTCTCCTCCTGCTGTCCATCATATGAGTGTTAAATTTGGGAACAACACAGGTTCAGTGGACAGAATCACAAGAACACTACGTACCCAGTAAGATATTTATACAGACATTTATGTACATCTCAAGATTTAGGAAATACCAGTTCTCATTTGTGATGAAACCCTGATAAGCCTCACTCTGGTGTGAGCTAGAGAAGCATAAAAGCTTCCTGTCTCTTGGGAGTCTTTATTATTTAGTTTAGTTAACATTAACACCTCCATAATGTAACTTTTTAAATATGAAGATTTGTTCAGCAAATCTTATGAAACGAATGATAATCAAGCTAGCATGGAGCTGCCTTGTTGTTCCAAATAGGACCTAGAAGAAGATACCAAAGTGTTTTCACTTGCTGAAAAAAGTCAAACAGCAAGGCACACATTTCCAGTTTTATTTGATTTGAGAGTTATTGGGAATTCTGTCAATCTGTATGTGCATATTTTATATTATATATTGTAAGATAAGGACAAAGGCAGTGAAAGGAAAATATAGAAGAAGAGGAACTCTATTTCAATTTGAAAGACTTACTGTGGAGTTAAAGCCAAAGGGTCTAAGTTGTCAGTGGAGGGGAGGACAGAGCAATTTTGCAATGTGTGAACAGCTGCTTCTGTCTCATCTCAGCTGGTTTCTGCTGGCATGAACTGTGGTGAGAAGTGGTAAGCACTCCCTGTGCTAAATTGTGTGTGTGTGTGTGTGTACGTGTGTGTGTGTATAGAGGGAAGGTCAATGGTAGTTTAGACCCAGGGTGCAGCAATACGGTTTCCTGACGCTGCTAACCCCCATCATTTTGCAGTCATCCTGACGAGTCATTTACCCAGCAGGTTTCTGGTGACTAAACAGCAGTGGAGGATGAAGAAGAAATAAGGGGAGTGAGATAAACAGATAGAACAGGCAGGCTGGGTCTAAAGCAGGTGCTGTGTAATAATCAGTCTGGCAGAGAAGCAGGGTTGTTGCCAGGCTTTTACAAATATATCATAACCCAAGTCCCCCTTCCTCTAGTTTTAGCTATATCGTCCTTATATTTCTATTTTCCAATGTGAACGTCTAAATTCACTTAATTCTCTGAGGTATATATTTCATCACTTCTTCTTGCCCTAAAAGCAGTGTGAATAAAATATGTTAAGCAAAAGTTTGACATTTTGAGAAATACTCTTGTTTGCTCTCATTATAGTATTCCACTGTGTATGTATCTATATTACTGCATTTATTTTCCGAATAGAACAATGCAATGTAAGATACATTCTAAATATTTACTTATTTATTTTATCTTACAATTGTATAACCTTTCATATACAATGCAGAAAACTGACACAGCATGGCGTCTTAAAATAATAAATGTTGTGAAAATCATGATTTTGTCAATTTTGGTTTTCATTCATTAGTGTTACAAGTTATTGGTGTGTGATTTTGAACACCTCTGTAATACTAATATATAATACATATCATTATAATACCCACATACACATAAATAATGATTATATAATATAATAATTAATAATAATTTCCCCAAACATGGTAATGATAATGGACATGATAATGGAGGACTTTCAAGCTCTGGTTTATCTGCATTCACCATTAAAAGTTTGCTAAATAGTTTGCCAAATTACTGGCAGTCTACATTTGTCTGCACTGTATTTGTTCGGTGCACACTTACTGAAGCGAAAGACCCATACTGAACTACTAACCGTAGTTGCTGATGCATTACTGTGTAAGAATCACTTCAGTGTTGTACAAGGACATCATGCTGTTCTGAGAAATTGTGATGGGCATCTTTTCTTCCAATTTTTGATATTTATAAAAGATAAACGATCAGGCTCTGGAAAATTATTGGCAGACAAATTGATAATTAAAATAATCTCTTATTGCAGCACCAACTAACTACTGTATATCATGTTTTTATAAACTGATGATATGCTGAATCTCAACTGTAAGATAATGAATGAATGTAGTGGAGCAATAGGTGCAATATTTGCTAGTAGAGTATCCTAGATATTGGCAGCATACAATTGAATATTTAAAGTACTAAAATTGACTTACGTACTTAATTACTTTCTACATAGAGCCACTGCTGAAAGTCTTTTTAAATGCACAGATATTTGCCTACAGTACAATGGCAGACTAAGACCTCCTTACAGCGTGGTGGGGGCGTGTTGCTCTCCCACGTAGTCACGCCCATATGTCGTTTTCGCGCGAAAGAATGGACTGCACCATTGTGAGTGCGGGAGGGGGGGCAGAAGAGAGACTGCTCCCAAACATAGAGAGAAACATCTTTATTAAAAAAGTGGAAGTAGGCGAAGGTTTTTTTTTTACAGTATATAGTCATTAGTGGGATCACAAAATTACAGTTATTGGGCTTAACTACAAATGTAAGTGTAAGTTTACCAACATCAAAACCCCTATTTTTGCAATAGCCGGACTTCTCTAGCGGTTAAGTTTTAAATCCACCTCTACTCATTGATTTTCATGTTATAAGACAAAACTTTCTGTTGGACGGAAATTTACCACGAAACGGAGATAAAATGACCCTCACGTCAAAGGTAAGCGCCATAGGGCTGTGTAAATGCAGTTCCTCTTTCCGTGTTGGTTTTTGTGGTTAAGAACAGGTCTCAATGAGGCAAAAAGAACACCATTGTTAACAGCTAACGTTAATGGCTCAGTCGGCCATTGAAAATAAACGTCCATATGTTTCTCCTGCGAATAAACTGGTGTTTGACTGCAGCTACTTCAGCTCTGTAACCCAGACTTCCTGCGATAATGTTATGTACTGAACACTATTTGTGAAACTTGTGTCTTTGTTTTGACGAGGTTAACAGGCTAGCTTACACGTGTTCGTGTTCAGGTGGTCGTTTTCGTTTTGGCGGAATACCCGAACGGTGAGCTAATGCTCAAAATTCAGGAGTGCAGGTTCAGTGTTTGGCCAAGGAGCTTGATCAGTGTGTCCAATCTCAGGGGTCCTCTTGTGGAAAGGTCAGAGGTCAGCACCCCTTCGGCTGCAGGGGATGGTTCAGCAGATATCAACAAGTGGTGCTTTAGACATCAACTGCACAGTTTTTTATTTAGATTTAGGGGCTTGAAAGCCAATCTTGCCCCTAAATAAATGCTTGTACACTGTTGTCATAAATGACAATGAAAGCACAACATTTTACCTCAGTATTCTGATAGGGGTCCTGGAGACCTTTGGCCCTCTTAAACACTTGAATAAACACACTTAACCTTGTTGTATCGGCTTCATATTTCATGATTTTACCTTAATTTTACAAGAATTGCTTATAAAGTTGATAATGAACTGATGGCATCTTTATAAAGCTTTCTACTGAAAATAATGAGTTTTCAGACCCCTGCTGTAAAATCTGGTTGAATACAATGGATTTGTATATGGTCTATATTTGTGATGGTGCGGGCAGTACTTTCAACACAGCAAAACCCCACGCAAATAGATATGCATATGCAGAGCCCGTATAACATAAAACTTTTGTGAAATAACTCGGGTGGATCGATATTTCCATATTTGCTCACCTTCATCAAATATGCAAGGCCATATTTACTTTTTAGATCAGAAGAAAGTAAAAAAAAAAAGGGATATGTGTATTGATTACATATACAGTATTAGGATCTGTGGGACCCCAAGCAATGAGGAAGCAAAGCCAATGTCAACAAAGCACAAAAAGTGTCAGTACAAGCTGTGTGGTGAAAGTCTTTGTTTCCACAGCATTTACTCAGTGACAGAGGATGTCCACTGAAAGAATGATGCTCCCTCTGGTGGAAAAAGTGAAAAGTTCATCTAAGAAATTGTGGCTGTGGCTTTAAAAGGGGCCCTGTGGAGTTTTCCAAACAAACAAACAAAAGTTGTAGTTATAGCCACTGTTACTCACCAAAATGCATTATTCGTATACTTGCGCTCTAGCTAACACCTTGAGGTTATTTCCTTCCTCACAAAACATTTGCAAAGCTGATTTTTAATTTATTTTAACCCATCTTTTACATCCATGTTTACTAGCTTGAAGTCTTCTTCCCAGTCTTTGCTGGTGCATTGCAGTGTATCTTGGCATCAACAACAAGACTGGGACCCACTCATAGAAAAACATAGCTTACTAGAGGTCAAAAACTCCCCATCTGCAGCACCTTTACAGCTATAATTTACACATTCCTAGGAGAGCAACATATTCAGCCTTGTGCACAGAGAGTGCATTGTTGCCACAGTCACTAATATTTACTAGTTGAATTCGGACTTCTAGTTCTGAGTTGTGATGCCAACTCAGGACTTCTTGTAGAACATGTTGTCTGTTAATACTAGTTTAAAATGATGCTTGATATGTCTGCCAACAGGCTCCATGTTTCAAATCCATGTTTATAACTGCAGAGCTGGCTCGTCTGTTCAGCCAGTCGGACAGTGAAGAGGAATTTGAAGGTTTCAGTGAGGATGAGGAAGAAGAGTGCAGAGGCTTTTTTAACAAACGGCTTAAGACCAAGGTATGATACATTTATTGTTGACTGTATTATTTGATGAAAATGTCTGTGATGTGACAGTGAAAGCACAAGGCTAAATTTTTTTCTTCTCCAGACGGTTGAGTCAGAGGAGGACAGCGATGTGGACACAGGCTTCTACTCTGATGGCGAGGAGGCCCCCCCACCAAAAAGGAGGAGTCTTTTAGTAGCCCTGAGGTGTGTTCCAATAAGTAAATAAGCAATGGGACACTTGGATCCACGTGTTGAAGTCTGCTCAGTTTGTTATAATGCAAATGCATTATGCACAAATACCATCTTTGAGCAATACCAGTTATGTCTAAATATCCCTTAGAGTTGCTAATATAAACAAAGTATCTGATTTATTTGCATAGTGGTTGGGAGGTGTCCTGTCTTTAGATATGTAGTATACACTGGAGTGCAGAGGCTTCAAATGCAGCATAAACCTTAACCCACATGATGTGTCTTTAACAGGCAAAGCTCACAACTGCTTGTCACTAGTACCACTGCACCCATTGATGAGGTTTAATTATTTGCGTCATATTTGACGCTTTGAACCCTGATCAGGCACAAATACAAAGATGCCAATATTTGTAGTTTGGTCAAAAAAAGCTTATTGTTTTTTTTTCTCCATTGTATTTGTTCTGTTACCTGTTGTTTTGTTGTGTTGATTCTGGAGTTACTGAAAAACAATCATATTTTAATCTTGCTCCTTAGGTTTCCTGTCAAAAGACTGTCTACCCCCAAACAGGAACTGCAAGAGAAAAAAGTAAAAAAGTCGGTCAGAGAAAGTCCCCCCCTGCAGAGAGGCAGACGAAGGCAGGGGATGAAGCAGCAGCAGCAGCTGCAGCAGCAGGATGAGAAAGAGGAAAAAGACGAGGAGGAGGAGGAGGAGGAGGAGGAAGAGGTCTTGTCTCAGAGCCTCAGGAAACGAGACAAGAACATCCAGGAAAACAAGGCCATGGTAATGAGTCCTTTTCAACTTTCTGTATTTTTTCCATATTCTGATAAACTGTGTGATCTGTATACTACAGTTTTATCTGTCCCTCCCTCGTCAGATGTCCTTTCACTCTGGTCTTCTCTGTTGTCTTTCAGCTGGCTAAGCTGTTTGCTGATCTGAGCACCATGGATGACTTGGCTCAGTCCACCACCCCTCAAGTGAGTAAATGCACCAGATTCTCATAACTGTATAACAGAAAAACATGCACTTTAACATGCAAGTTAACCATCCATTTAAAGGCTATTGATCACCTTTCACAGTACATTACATTCATTTGGCCATTTCATTTAAAACAAGAATGATTTTATGGGCACTGATTTGCAGACATCATCATCTTTGATTTGTTTTTGCAGAAGAAGAAGCGAGCACTAGAGAAAGCAGCACCGCGTAAACGCAAGTTTGAACCAGAGATGGGGTCAGAAAGGAGGAACCCGTCCCGTAAGGCTCGTCCTCCTGAGAACTTTGCGGTGGAGGAAAAGAGCGAGCCACTCGCCCGCAAAGGCCCCAGGACTGTGGACATCACGAGGCTGGTGGAGGTACAACAGGCAAAATGCATTTCATACTAGAGGTGCCATGATTTTACATGGACGATTACATTTTTTCATATTTATTCATATTTTGCAAACATTTTGAGAGACGCTCCAACAAAATTTTACAACTAGGAGCACTGCTACGTCTTGCCCTCCATTTTTTGTTACCATGGGGCAACACGGTTCTGAACCTTAATGATCTTCTGTTACTGCATGAAGGAGCAGAACACTGTTTCACGAACAGAGCATAGGCACGTAATTGGTGGACATGGATTCTACTTAAAAAAAAAAAAAAATGCTTTGCGCATGATGAACTAAACCCCACCCAAGGCGTAACGAGACAGCGAAGGCAGAAATAATCTTGGCAACAATTAAGAATATCAAATATCATCAGTCACTGGTAAAACAAACTGGAAGCTTTGCATTAAACTGTTCAAAGTTACACAGAAACATGATGTTTATGTATGTATGTACAGTGCTCGTATAGTTAAATTTTTTTGTATATAGTAGCTCTTATGGTATGATTATTCTGTTGTGGCTGTTGTGCTGACATTAATGTAATGACCACATACCTTATGTTGGCATTTGTAAATTTATTATTTGGTGGCGGTGTTAAACAATGCTTTTTAAGTAGTTTAACTAAATGTTTTTTTTTCTCTTAAAGCACTAGTTCACTGTATGACTTTGTCTAGGTATATCACACTTGATACCGTGAAGTCTATCTTTATAAAGAAAGGGACATAAAACCAATGATCTGTAGATCTGTACAAATAAAGGCTTGATAGTCAAACAATGGCAATGCCATGAAATAAAATGTTTATATTGACAGTTAAATCCGATTATGCATTTGGAGAGTTGTGACAGCCCTACTTAACAGAGTGTGATGACCGTATACACCGCTCCTATACCGGTCCAGTGTTTTTGTAATGCAATGATGTTAATAGGAAAGGGGAACTTGTGTGATATTAGAGGTTATTACTGAGGATTTCTTCATCTGCCATCCATACCGTTGCTGCTGTACCACAGCAATTTTGCTTGTATACTGATAAACTTACAATCACATGCTTAATTTTGTGTTGGTGTTATGTGTCATGTTAAATTTTGTATTTCAAACAGACTCATTCTCTATTTAGTCAGATGCTTTTTGATATTAAGAAGTTTAACATCTTCGGTGAAGTCATTTGTGCACTCAAAATACACTTTAGTCTCAACATGCATTCTACAAACGAATTTCAAAGAATAAATTGTATTTAAGAAAAAGTGCATGATTTTATGTATAAAAGTTTACATGAAAACCTAATTGGCCATCTGCTGGTTGTGATTGTTCAGGTGGACGAGGAACATGTCGGCGAGGGACGGAAAAAGAGGAAGAGCCACATTTTCAGGAGGAGCAAGTATGTGGTGAGGTCAGTCGACGACATCACCAAAGAAGACCTGGACAACATAGCTTACCGCAGCAAAGACAAGATCTGGGATAAGGACAACGTGAGTCACATCAGGCGTTTACCCCCTTAGTGCTGTCATGATTGTACCACACTGTCAGGTTTCCTCGGTTGGTGCAGTTCTTCACTGTGTCTGTGTGTCTTTAATCCAGGGCAGCTCGTGTCACCAGTGTAGACAGAAGACTCTGGACACCAAGACAGTGTGTCGCAGTGGAGTCTGTGTGGGGGCCAAAGGTCAGTTCTGTGGGCCGTGCCTGAAGAACCGCTATGGAGAGGACGTACGCGCTGTGCTGCTCGACCCGGTCAGTACTAATACACACCTGTTAAACAGAAAACACTTCAGATGTGGTAATCTTTAGGTGAATGTGGTGTCTTCCGAGACAGAAAAAAGACAAATTTGAATGTCAAAAAATATTGTAAGTAACAAATGGATCACAAAACCATTTTATCTGCTTACAAGTAATGATCTCTTAATTAATTATTCATTTTGGATTTTGTAACTTTTATATATAAAAAGCTCATGCAAAGTCCAACTGAAGGGATGCATAACAGCAAATAATGTGCAGGAATGTGAAAATATAGTCATTAACTGCTAGGCTAATAAAGCTGTCAGGCACAATGCTGATGAGCGTTAAAGCTTTGATATGCTGTCATGTTCATAAATGACTACAATAACATTTTGATTTTCTTTTTCATCTTTTACCCCTCTTTCTTTTGTGTTGTCTTGCTGTGTCTTTGAAACATTTCCCCTGTAAAAATGTGTAGTTACTGTGATTTTACATTTGGAAACAGTACATGATGTGTATGGGTTTTTTTATGGTTGCATTTTAAAATAACATATTTTAAGAGAGAATCAGAGGGGCTTTCAGATAAATACATTTTCTGTTATACTGATTGATATGTAGCTTGATCAAAGCTTTTATATTTTCTTTTGAAACACCAGCATCTTGCTGGAAATGGAAACCAAGTGCCCATTTTTCCTACAACAGCGCTTTGTTTTAAATAAAAGCTAAACCGAGTGGTCGGCAGAAGTAGTGAGAACCAACACAAAGGAAAGAGCACCACCTACAGAAATTTCAACTGAAATATTGGAAAATACAAGAAAAAATTTAGTAGCCTGTTAGCTGGTGTTTTAAAGCCACTTTTATTAATGACAACTAAATCCTTTTATCCCTTTTTTCATAGTGTGTTCAGTTAACAGATATATTCATACATTGCGTTTTTCAGTCTCAGTAGACTTGGTTGTTTTTAGGCACGTCTCAATTGTGTCTTCGTCTTTTTGCAGTTGGAAGCCTCTTTTTTTTTTTTTTTTTTAGGTCAAGTATCAGTGCACAGTGGGGGACTTATTACAGGGAAATGCAGTGCAAAGCACCAAATCAGTGGCACCACATCTAGTTTACATGAAGTGTTCACTTCCAAAAGCAGGCGATTTGAAAATGCTAAAAAGACTAAAGGTAGAAGGAACATAAAGCCTCAACATGAACTCACAATACAGTTGGTCACCCACATTAAATTTGGACCTTTTCTTTGCAGACGTGGTCGTGTCCCATCTGCCGACAGATGTGCAACTGCAGCCTGTGTCGTAAGAAGGAGGGCCGTTGTGCCACCGGCATCCTGGTGGGACTGGCCCGCTACAACGGCCATGACAATGTCCACGAGTATCTGGAGAGGTACATCCCTGTCGTTCTCATTGTACACGTAAATGTTCCAGACCTGAATGGGGTCTCCATAAAACTACCATGATGTGAAAGATTTAGGAATTTAATTAAGAACCTACATGTAGTCAGTGTAAAATAACTGTTGCGACTTAATTAGGAGAGTCTACAAGAATTTAACTAACTAGCGAATTAAGACTGACATTTTAGATTGAATTGTTTATAGATTAGTTGGAAAAATTAGCAACAGATGAGGACTGAGAATAATCCCTAGTTGCAGTTCTACTGAGAACTGTTCTTGTAGCAGATAGAGCTCATATCTTGTTTTGTCTCCATCACAGCATTCAGAAGGAGCTGAAGTAAAGTCCAGAGAGAAGTCCGGGGAGGAGAATCTGCTCTTACAGCCGGTACCTGGAGCAGGCTCTCATGCTGCACAGTACTGTAGAACTCATTTTAATGCACACTTTTAGGTTTAGATCAACCTTTAATCAAACTAGAAGAACAAAAGCAAAATGATGTGTTTTTTTTCCTGTGTCACCTTAACGTAAGACACATACACTGTTAATATGTTTTATATATCCTGATTTAAGGCTGCATAAGATGCAGGGATGTTTTTATTCTTTTAAAGTCAGTACTTTTGAGTTGTATATTTTCATTTGAATATTTCTACCCTTGTTCATTAGAGAAAATGTCAGGTATGGTTATTTTCTGTGTTAAAGATGCGAACAAGCTTTTTATACTAGCTACTTTTCTAAAAGTTAATAACTTTACAGCATTTTGTCAGTCCACTGTAAATTTTTAATAAAGAATGGCATTATCTAAATGATTTGCCATGTGATTTTTCATCTAGTTGTTGCAGTCTCTCATCTGTTGGATGCTTGTTTCAGCTCTAACAAATTGTACATTTAAGAGACGTGCATACAACTTTTATGCTGCTTTGTGTGTGTGTACCTGGTGTGATTTCCCCAGGTGAGTAGGGTCAGGTCCAGGTCAGCTGTGTGCTCCTGAGGTGATGTGGGAGCCAGTCAGCTGATTTCCTGTAATGACCAGGTACCATTGCTGCAGGGCAGAGGTCAACCTGGGGTCACTGGATCTTCACGAGGCTTCATTGTCATGCAGTCACAGTGAGAAATCATCTCAGTGAGAGACCATTTTATCATAACATTTGTCTACATTATTAATAATCTGTCCTCAGTGTCAGTCTTAGAGTGCACACTACAGATACATACAGATGTGCTGGAAAAAGTTTCAGCTCAAAGTTTAAGTTAAGCTTGTTGTTCTTAACATTTTGGTGTTGGATTTAATTAGCCTTACTTTCTTGGTCAAAATAGAACCCAGTATGTCATTCTCTAACATCAGTGAATTTATGGAGTCAAAACATTAAAAAACATGTTTTCTTATACTTAAAGAGCACATCACATTAAACTCCTTTTTACCTTCAAAACTCTACAAAAAATGCCCGAAGGTGCAGACGGAGGTTATACTTCACACTTTGATCGCAGCTGTGTTACACTTGGGGTGTTTAAGATCACGTTTTCTGAAGCAGACAGTTTATTGGCTCATTATCCGTCCACACATACAAAAATAACTCAATCAGTCAAAGCAGCTGTGTGGTTTCGAGTGGTTAACAGATTGTGAGTGAATGGTCACAGGTTTGATCCTTGTAGCATCAATTTGGACTCCATTAGCAGCAGAAAGAATAATTGAGAACAGGAATCGTTCCCAAAGGAAGCACAGATACACTCCCCATCACTGATGTCACAACACAGCTGAGAGATTACCCAGTAATAAGGAGGTGGTAGGCGTTTTTGTGTGTGTGTTGAGGTCAAAGTGTGCCATGTGTTGATGTTTACTTACCATTGGTTTCTATCTGATTTGAGATACACAAATACCAGAGCATCAAAGGGGAATTTAAGACAGTTTTTATCACTTTATTGTCAAGTGTTATGCAGGCAAAGCAACTTTTCCGCTTGAAGTTGTCCTTTTTTTAAATTTTTTTTATTGACATAACACGTTTGTACAAACCAGTTTTAAAAATATCAATAAACTGGAGCCTTTGAGGCTAACCTGGCAAAAAACCCATTATCAAATGTCATGGAGACGAACAAACATCATTTAGAAAAAGATTTACAAATGAGATGTCACTACAAAATATCAAAGAAAAAAAAGTTGGTTGTCACACAAAATATTACCAAAAACATCTAAATTTGTTTGGTATCAATCTTTTCAGCTTTAAACAATAGTAACTTTTTTTTTTGCTTTCTTCTTCTTTTGTTATTTATTTTTCTCCAAAAACACGTTATGGCGCAAAGAGAAGAAGAAGAAGAAATAAACAGCAATGGTCAGACATAGACAAATAAAACAGAAGCACAAAGAGTAAAGAAGAGAAGCAGCACTACGGCAAAAAACTGAAACATGCTGTACACAACCTCAGAATCAACGCGCACAAATACAAGTCCAGCAAAAGGCAAATAGTACAAATCAAGGATAAATAATAAATTAGCCGTACACACTGGGGTCCTGTGTGTTAACATATGGGGACTTTTTAAAACAATTGATAAATTCTATAAAATAAAAGCATCTTTTAATTTCAAAAAAGAATGTACGCACTGAACTAACACAGAGCAACACCACCAGAAAACATCTCATAATATCCACATAGCTAAATAGCCTGACCCACACCCACCGACAGCTCTCACCACTCTGTGTGACTTGACCTCTCTGTGCTGTGGTCCGCTCTCCTTGTCTTCCCCCGACAATGCAGGAGAGCCCCCATGTTTCTCCATCCCCTCGACGCCGAGGTTCCCTCCGTACTACAGCTTGTGTTAAGGCAATTGTGGTACGTTGGTCACCCAGCAGGGTTAGAGGTGTAGAGGGTTCATCGCCGGAGCACAGAAAGCGAAAAGCAACACCAGTGGTCCTTTTACCGCGGTCCGACGAAACTGTCGTTACATCTACCAGGTACCATCTGATGGTAATCGATCACATAAAAATCACAAACTCGCGCTGGATAGACTGCAGCTGTGATGTTAAAGCCACCCTGTAGTATCTGCAAAGTAACCGGCTTTGTTCAGACGACAGCACTGCTTTCAGATGTTTTCCCTAACCTTAGAGCAAACTGGCTTGTTTTATTAACAGAGAAAACTTCCCCTGACAATGTAAACATGGTTTCACTAGGATTGTCATTATAGTATTGCTTTCACTACACAAACAAAGTTGTAGAAAGCTAGATTGTTTTTCTCTATAGAAACCTTTTTTTTTCTAATGGCCACTGCGCCTCAATAGGAATGCATTATTTATAAATCTTTTTATATGTGCTTTTTTTCTACTCTTTTATTTCTTGTTTAGAATCAACCCTTCTCTTCTTCAATAACAGTTTATCTGTTGACTGGTCTCAAAGGAATCAACACCTGAATCTGATCTGAGGACTAAACCTGAACCATGAATAAAACTCAAATTAGGTAGATCCTTTCCACGACAGCATGGGAATACAAACGCTCGTCATCCATACAGGTTCCACACACACACACTATCCCCAAGACTGACCCCGCCCCATCACTGCTCTCCAACAATCCTGTACCGTGATTGACCCTCAGCACTGTCTGACAGGTATGAAACAGGAACACAACTTTGTGCATAGAGTTAGATTCTGTTGCGATTAAGAAAATGTCTCTCGGTATCAGATGGTTTTAGATTCAGCAGGTCCCCCTGTCTTGTGCTAATCTAGAGACTACTTACACTCCATTCCCCACCAGGCAAGGAATTATTATAGATTCATTTTATAAATGCCAAACTAATCTTTCATACGTTTAGGCTAAATTTTTGTTATTATATGTGTTAGTTTTTTTTTCTAAGATTGTGATGTTTTATAGTTCTCAGTGTCTGTTCATTGCATGATCCTGTCGCTTTTGAGTCCCTTTTCACGAGAGAGCGACATTTTTAAAATGAAGTAAAAGTAAAAGTAAAAAAACAAGAAGAAAAAGTAGCCACCCTTATAGTCCCTGCAAAGACTCCCAAAAAAACAGGAAGTCGGCCTTCCGCAAAGAGACAGGAGTCAGTTGCCTATTCGAACTCCTCCTCTTCCTCCTCCTCTTCCTCCAGGTGATTAGAGGTGGTGGGTGTCGCAGGGTCAGAGTCACGCGAGAGGGTCGCCACAGCGACAATCTGAGGGGAAGCGCCCAGGCCTTCAGGGGTGTCTTCCTCCATGTCATCAGTGGTGATGATTGCCACCGCAGCTCCACCCTTCTTGTTCTGGTGGGTCTTGATGTGCTTGGAGAGGTGGTCGCTGCGCATGAAGCGTTTGGAGCATTCGGGACACTCAAAACGCTTTTCTCCTAGAGGGGAGGAGACACAGAATTACAGAGAAATAAATCAAGAAAGAACCCCTGGTTTTCAACAAATACTCCCCAGTTGTGTAAAAAAAATCTGCTTTGGTTGGTTCTCAGAGCTCTGTTAGTAAACGGCTGAGGAATGGGCAAGAAATTATATTATTTGAATAAAGTAGAAGTGGTAGCTATGTTGTAAATTATGAAAATCCAAACTACTTTAAATAAAGGATTTGAAGGGAGTTTGTATTAGAGCTGAAACGATAAGTTGATCGAAAGCAAAATAATCAGCTGCTGTTGTCATTTTTCAAGCAAAAAATTGTGAAAAAAATTCCCCAAATTCTCTAGTTCCAGATGGTTTCCTGCTTTTCTTTGTCATACATCTCTGCAGACTGAATATCTCTGACTCTGGCTCAAACAAAACATTTGAAAATGACATCTGTGAAGTTGTGAGGGGCATTTTTTTAAAATTATATTTCATGTACCAAAATTAATTGATGATGGAAATGATTGTTGGTTAGAGTTCTTTGTGAATTCAGTATAAAGACAAAATACTGCCAAAAGTCAAACCCTACCAATGAGACTAGGGTGACCCATATCACCAGTCTACGTATGTGTTTCCTACCTGTGTGTGTTCTCCGGTGTCTCTGCAGCTCGTCGCTCCTGGTGAACCTCTTGCCACAGAAGATCCAGTTACAGACGAACGGCCTCTCGCCAGTGTGCCAGCGCAGGTGGGCCCTCAGGTGGGACGTCTTGCCGTACACCTTCCCACAGCCCTCCATGTGGCAGATGTGCTGCTTCTTCTTTGTGGGATCCCCGCTGTTCCTGCAACACACACACAGAAGTGAGCTGGAGGGTGTGTGTGCGTGCGCGCATGTGTGTTTAGTAAAAGCCATCAGGACATAAAACAAATGGGAAGGTTTTTATTATCCTAAAGATAATTTCCACAGGCAATTCTAAAATATTTGAACAGTAAACAAGCTCTGTTCTATGAAGTTCACATAGTCAGACTTTTACAAAATGGATTCAGTGATTATTCTAGCAAAGTTGAATACATTTGACTGAATATTCTCAGTGTATGTTTTGGGTGCCAGCTCCTCATTACAATGTGAAGCTCTTGGTGGTGAGAGGTCGGATCTCTCACTTTAGGGTACAAGCTGCACTGTTTTCTGACCATCTGTCAAACCAGTTCTCCCACCATGTCATCAATAATTTTGGAATAATCATAAAAACCAAAGTTAGTTCCCCTGTTTTTTCTTAGCTCAGTGAGAACTGTGGATGGGGAGAAAAAGTTAGGAGTTAAGAATTTTCTGCCCAAAGGCTGTTTCGTTGTGAAATACTACATAACAACTATACATGTATTGTTGCCTAGTGCAGGTTTTTCAAAAATGTACATTATGTGTGTTTAATTTGTCTAAACCGACTGTATCTTAAAAGCAAATAGAATAAATGTCCCTTCAAAAAAAAGAGAGACAAACCCAGTAATTGCCCATGTGACAACATGTTTCATTCTTGTTTTTTCCTTCTGCACCCATACAGGGTGCTCTGTGTTTCTCATGTGTTCATACCTCCCTTCTCCATCCCTGCAGTTTGGACAAGAGCAGGCAACACGACGAAGCCTCTTACTGGGCGGCCCCTCCTGGTCGGAAGAACTTTGTACGGAGCCCAGCTGGTCTGGACTCATCGATGAGCCTGATGCCACGTTCCCAACAGTGACCGTCACGGGAGAGGACTGAACTTTGACCCCATCCTGACCCTGTGGCTGACCTGAAAGGTGATTGAAAATTACAAGCGTTACATTCTCTGCTGGGTAGTAGAAAATATGACTTTTGAGAAAGCTGAAAAAGTAAGATTTTGAGTACAGTGTCGCACACACAATTCAACTGCGCCAGCAGGGCATTCAACTTTGAATGGTATATGTATGAAGTAGTGTGCCACACTATTGGAGATTAGAACTGGAAAGGCATTAGAGCGTCATATTTTCTCAAACTAATAATGCTTCCTCTGCCCAACGACACGGCTTCAACCAGACTTTTGTTGTGAGTACTAACAATGGACCAGTCTACACATTCACACAGTCACTCTTGGTTCTTTCTTACCCTGTAGACCAGTTATGGTGAGGGGAACACCCTGCACCTGAACTCCAGCAGTGCCCAGCCCTGCGATGCTGACCGTCTGTACCCCAGACCCAGGGTTGATCTGGGCTGCGCTCAGCGTCAGGGGAGCTCCACTCAGGGAGACCAGCCCTCCACTCCCCACTGTCGTCCCACCGGCCACCGGGGCAAGTGTTAGCTGCTGCGGCACAGCCGTTCCGAGGCCGCCCTGCAGGGAGACTCCACCGGGCAGCTGCAATGTTTGCCAGGTGATCTGCCCAGAGGGAGACAGGGTTGGGGTACGAATGAGGACCTGGGCTGGGTTCTGGAAGGCCTGGATGGGCTGCAGGGTTTGTCCTGGGGCCAGCTGGAGGGTCTGGATGTGCTGAGGTTGCTGCTGACCCTGAGCCTGAGCCTGACTCTGAGGCTGCAGCTGGATCTGTTGCACCAACTGGTGCCCCACTTGGCCCACAATCACCTGCTGAATGGCTCCTGCTGTATCTGTCTGGTTCTGCAGCCCGTTGGCCTGGTTCTGGCTTTGAGAGTCTGCCTCACTGCTCTGCACTTGGGTGTCAGCTGGTGCTCCCTCTGATACAGCAGAAATCACTTGTGTCCCATCAGATACGCTGTCACCTTCGGCTATTGCCATTGTTGAAACTGTTGATGCTGTAGCAGGAGCTGCCCCAGACACTGTTGTCACCAGCTGGTTGCCATTGGCAACAGAGAATGTGCCATCTGCAGATTGGATGAGCTGCACGGCCCCGCCCCCTCCAACATTATTTATCACAGGCAAAGCCAGGGTCATGCCACCGAGGTTTATGGGTACAGTGGTCATAACAGGAGTCTGGGAGCCCTGCAGAGTCTGCAGCTGCAGTGGGAAAGACTGTGCGGGGCGGATCTGCAGCGGGACCGTCTGATTGGCTGTACTTGTCAGGATGGCCTGCTGGTTGGCTGGCTGGAGGATAGCCTGGGTCTGGCTCGGACTCTGGGTCTGGATGAGCTGTACCTGCTCCGGTAGAGCCCCGATGGAGGCTGTCTGAGCTGGGCTGATGTGAATCTGCTGTCCATCTGCAGTCTGCAGGTGAGGGATGACCTGATACTGGACCCCGCCCCCAGCATTGGGCAGGTTCTGAACCTGGATGATCTGGAACTGCTGCTGTTGCTGATTGGCCGCAACACTGTTGGTCCCACCTAATGGCTTCACCTGCACAACGGGAAAGGACCTGCGATATAGTTAAGGGGACAAACACTGACAGTTGACAAAAAAAACATTTACTGAAACCCACTAATTCCCCACCTTGCGCCCGCCAGGTGAGCTGTCATTAGCCAAGGTGGTGGCCACCGTCACAGCAACAGGTTGATTGGTGTTCTCTTTGGCCATAGTAGGCGCTGCTGTAATGATCTGCCAGCCGTTCCCTGTGAACTGAGCTGGGACCAGTTCCAGCTGCTGAGGCACCAGGGCCTGACCTCCAGCTGTGTCCACCACTATCTGACCTTGGAGCTGGCCTGCCTGCAGCTGGATCTGACCAGCCTGGACCTGGATCGGTTGGGCCCCCACCTGGGCCTGGGCCCCCTCCGCTCCCCCCTGCCCTCCGATCTTACTGCAGGTGGCCGCTAGCAGAGCCAACGGAGAGGGCTGGGAGGAATCCTGGAGGAGACAGGGTAGGAGGGAGGGCAAAGGACGGGCGGAAGGGAGGGGCAGAGAGAGAAACTGTTAAACAAGAGTGACGAGGGAAGGAGGAAACAGAAACACACACAGAGAGCTCATATACATACACAAACAAGAAAGTACAACATGTGACTAAAAGAAAGAGCCAGAAGGGATGGGCAGGTAACATTATGCACACTCACACAATGAACAATCTGAAGCAAAGAGGAGAAAGAGAAAAAGAGCGAGGGGTGGGGAAATACATGGTGAAGAAAAAAGAAACTGAGTGAAAGAGAGAGAGAGAGCTGTCAGTGGAAGTGGGCGGTATTACAGGAAGCGAGTGGGTGGGTGTGTGAGAACCACATTTCTCTTTTCTCAGAACAGTGGAAGAAAATGCCGCCTTCTCTCCCCCTCTCTCTCCTCCCTTTCAAAGGAACTAGGTCGCAGGCAAATTTTTAATGCCATACACCTCTCCAGACTGCAGAGAAACAGTCTAGGTTCTGTAACAAACATATTAGCAAGGAATAATATAGCAACAATGCCTGTCATGCATGTTTCACAACAACAATGCACTTAAGAATAACTGTCTGGCTGAAATTAATCTCCAAGACATACACAACCTATGAAAAGCAGCTAAAAATAGAAGTTGCACAGTTGAAAAGCCACATACCAACGCTGCAGGTCTTTAAAATAAATCCATACGCAGAATTAAACCAGTCTGACTCTAATTCAAACAGACAATTCAAAAGTGCAGTGGTGGAAGTGTGACAGCCATATAAGCCTATTCAAGAGGCTCTGGGCTGGCTCTCAGCAGGGCTGCACAGAAGCAGGAAGTGGAATTCACCAGAGAAACGCCCCCAGAGGTGTATGGCTGGCTGGGAGGGAGTAAGTGCATTTTTGGCCTACAGGCAAAGCAAAAGTAATGAACTACATTAAACTCTTATTTCATTTCTTTTACCTGCGATCCAGAACTTTTCCCCTTTTTAGATGCTTTCCCTCCTTCAGATCCAGATGATTCCTTCTTCGAGTCTGCGAAAACAGTGAGAATATTTCCAGTTATATCATCACAGGAGTATTTCTGAGAAGTACAAAGTCCCAGGTTGAGGGACAGTCATGCAGACGCTATGTGGCCTAAATAAAATCTGATCATAATGCAGATATGGCACAACAAAGGTGATCAATAAAGAAAGAGCAGAAACCAGTAACCTCATCATCAATATCAAAGGGGCTTGGAGCCTCCTATCTGTCAGGCAGAGAGAGAGGGGTGGAGACGGAGAGGGGGGAGGGTACCTACCACTCATAACGCATTAATATACCGAGAGGGAGAGGGTGTAGTTCACGGTAGAAGGCCGGCCGGGTACAGAGGCGGAGGACGGCCTATATGTTCGGCGCTGGGCCGTGGCGGATCTGCCCGTCCGACGAAACCACCCACCGGCCAGGAAGGGCGGTGCCAAGCGCAGGCACAATCAAGCAGCGCCAAATAACGGAGATAACGGAGAACACGGTGACCGTCCCCGGCCCGTCGGCCCCCTCGCAGCCCCGCCGTAGGTCCCTTTCAGCGGAGAGCCAGTCCATAAACGAGCAAATTAGCGCTTGTCAGAATGATATCCACAGAGAAGTTGACGGTGTGTGACCGTACAGGCCCACCCACTTCCATTTAAGCATCAGGACAACACCCTCTCCGCTGCTCCTGCCTGTCGCCGCCGTTCCTCTCGCCGCACGACGTGAGGACGCCTCGTCGCCGTCCGTCGTGCACCGAAAACAAACCGTCACCAGTGTTTGTATTTTACGCGTATTCCCTTTTTTTCGTGCACAATTGGTTTTTTAAGGGGTTGATACGGGGAGATAGCTGTGGCTTTTGTGGGCGGACGCGCTCCTCCCACATATTCAGATTGGACGACGGAGCTCGGCGTGCGAGGGTCGAGATGGGAGTTGTATTTTGGTGAGGCCTCGCCTTCTTGAACTGGATTGGGCGACGGGGACTACAACTCCCATGATGCTCCGGCGCGTCGGACGGGTTGGAGCCGCGGTAGTCATGTTGGTGTGAGAGCGAGAGGGAAGGGCGGTGACTTCTGTGCTGTGGGGGGTTGGGCGAACGGGAAAGGGAGGTGTGTGTGTGTGTGTGTCTGTGTGTGTGTGTGTGTGTGTGTGTGTGTGTGTGTGTGTTATTTCCACTTTCTGTACTCGGTGGTGACACAGGGCGACAGCTCTGGTGGAAAAAAAAAAAAAAAGAGAAGCAGTGGATCTGATGTGTCTTATAGTTTCATTGCTATGAAAAGTAAATAACAAAGAACTTCACAATGTGGTAATGTTGCTAATATGCTGAAATACTTGTATTTTCTTCCCCTTTATTATATTTTCCTTTCATCAGTCCCTGTTGCACTTGTCCCCATGACCATGCAACAAATGCCTTATTTTCAATGTTTGCTGGTTCCATCCCAACAAATATGAAGATGTACTGCCTTTTCTCAGTCAGAATAATTGTAGATGTAATATTTTTGAATGCATTGCAGCAAAAAAGAAGATAGTTTTGGGATATGTTTTGTATGAGCTTAATAATCAGTCAACCAACAGAGTGTTAGCAACTATTTTGATCATTTTTAAAGCAAATGTGCCCAAAAAATCACTGGTTCCAGCTCCTCAACTGTCAATATTTGCTGCTCTTCTTTTTCTTCTTTTCTCTTTGCCCACAATAATTGGCTATACAAATGACTTTTACTAATACTTAATAAATGTATTTGTGGAAGATTCAGCTAAGAGTTGACTCATGGCTACTTAGCAGAAGAAGAGCAGCAGAGGATGTAACTGATAAAAGTCATTAGTTGCGGTAGCAGCAATCACAGAGAAGTTTCTTGTTTGTGTAGCAGTCTGGAACAGAAGTCACGTCTCCCACCCACACGGCAAAACCTCTTTCAGTCTACCAAAGGGAAATTAGCTGTTCAGTTCATCTATGCAAACAGAGCTACATGCTTGCGTGGTCGGCCTGTGTGGCCCCAGACTGGGGCTTCTCCTGCCCAGTTTGTCCACTCCTTCAGAGAAACCCTCTCTGAGCGAGGAGTGACTTTAGCCGAGTGGAGTCACAGCCCTGGTTCGCCGAGCAGAAAACATCATTAGCGGGCATCCAACTGAGGATATGCCCCTGGCACACGAGGGGAAACATTTAGGCGTATAGGCTGTAATTCTCTGTCTCACCAAGATGCACCCAGTCACATTAACACTAAGTCAGGATGATGCACAAAGTTGGTCAGTTCTCATATAGGTTTCAACAATCCTTTGTGATACCTCAAATGATTTAGTGAGTTTAAAAGCTGACTTTTCCTCACCAGAGGCCTAAAAAGAAAAATTACTGTGTTGAACATGGCTGCTGGTCTGCTCCTGTGTTTTCTCTGATTCTTTTTGGTCATGACACCACTAGTACTCTGCACATGTTTTCACAGCTGAACTACACACACACACACACACACACCTGGGGTGGCCCAGAAAAATACACACACACACACACACACATGGACTGTAATTACTGCGGAAGCCAAGTGCCTTGTTCCCGCCCCCTGGGCCACTCGGCAGGGCGTTGCTAGGCAACGGGGTCTGGTCTGAAGAGGGGTTGTTGTCTGTGTGTGTGTGTGTGTCTGTGTGTGTGTGTGTGTGTGTGGTGATGGAGGGGTGGGAGACAAGGCCATAGTCTGTTATAGATAACTACACTTGCACATAAGAAAGCACATTTTCAATATCCAGTGCTTTAGTGCCTCACTGAATAGTAAGGAATTAATTCAACATCCTTGATAAAACATTTGACCTTTGGTGATCGCACTAAAGGACAAAAGTCCTCGAGGGGCTCTACAAATGTAGGGTCAGCTTTAGCATCAGGACATGCTTAAATATGAATAGCTAATTTATGAATATTCCAACAGTGTGGAGAAAACAAATGTGGTTGTAATACTTTCCAGCTCCTGCCACTAGATAGCGCCATATACCAGATAGGTACACTCATCGTGCAGGTGTGAGATACTCCCACCTGCACCTTTTTTTCCAAGTATTCAGAAAGTTTATTATGTCAAAGCAGAAATGCTACAGTGTAAAAACACTCTGTTACAAGGAAACCTTCTGCAGCTAAAGAATAGAAGTTCATGGCTCCATCGTGTTCATAGAAGCAGAGATGCATACAATACATATTTGTTTTGACTTCAGCACACCCATTTAGGGTTGGAAACTTATCCCTAGTCAGTGTTTCACTGACAGTAGATGGAGCAGTCCCAGCACAGACCCTAAGCAATGTACCACTGTGGACGGTGGAAAAGCAGCAGAAAAATCCCCTAAAAAGAGCCCACTTTAAATAAAAATCAGTGTATATCTAGAATATTTTCACTGCTTTACATTGCCATCTGACAGCCCTTTCGACCAGGAGCTGAGCCCACTCTGTCTTTCTTTTTGTTGACTTCAAAACCACCAGACTTCATTGACTTCTGCCTGCTCGTCCAAACTGGGGACAAACTGACCCCAATCTACTGTAGGTAATACTCTGGATTATTTGAAGCCAAGCTGTATGAGGTACTTATCCATAGTCAAAGTATCCCTTTAATAACAAAAATAGTGAGCGAGCACAAGTCTAACAACTTAAAAACTGCATGTTACAATTCGGGAATGTGCAAGAGCAAATGAAAAGAGAGTAAATTAAATCAGAATTGTGAGCTTCTCAGACATTTTGAGCACAAAGTGAGTGGAGTGGGGTTCACGTGTTCTCTTTAAAGCTCTGAACTCTCAGTTTTGGCAGGTTGTAGGTCTTACTTGCAGAGAGCAGAGCAAAACGCTGTGGATTTAACTTTGAAAATTAATTGTCACCCTGATGCGTGAACTGGCCAAAGTAGTTGAAATATAGAAAAATATGAGAGCAAATTCCAAACTGAACATATAATTGGGCTGATCTGTGTATTTTTTAAAAATGTTTTACTATCTTGACATGGAGATTGATCAAAGCTGGGACATGTTTTGTGCCCAGTCAATAGTGTTTTTATTAATAAACGTCCTTGTCAGGCCAAATCAAAGCAAAATAATCCTTCAGACATAAAGCTGCCCCTCTAAGCAATAGAACATCAAACTGACGGATCTGATATGTGGCTTGGAGGTGATTGCGTTGTCCACCTTACCTGCAGATGTCTCATGCACACGAGGCTGTGTGTGTGCACAGGAATGTAAGGCTGAAACACTGCATCTATGCGTGAGCATGTTGGCATGTGTGAGTCAGCGCATGCTTGCGTGCAGTGATGTGTTTTTGTGTGAAATCCCCGAGCTTTCTACACACACATGTATGCATTAGGTGTGCATTTGTCACACGAGGCCTCGGCGTCAGGATGTCTCCCTTTCCTAAGGTTAAGTGTAAAGACAGAGAGATTTATGACTTGTACCATGAGTTAATGTTTTGGCAGATGCCTCTGTTCATACTGTAGTTGTGTGTGTGTATATGCAGACCTGGAGAACTTGTTGACAAGTGACAACAGACATGTATCATGTAACTTTCTTGTAACAAGCTGTGATGATGGATGGATGGATGGATGGATGGATAGATGGATAGATAGATAGATCAGACAGTCATTCTTTACTCATCCTTTACTCACAGTAAGTGTGAATGAGAAAAGGTGATATCACTGCTTTGCTGTCGCTCTACTGGTATTACACTACAGCAGAAGCACAGACAAATACGTAACACACACACACAGTTTTGGATGATTAAGAAACTGTAGCTATAAATGTTAATTGTTTCCCCGCTCTCTATCTATGAAGTCTGACAAGATGTATCCTGGCGTGATAAAAGATCTTTTTCTGTTCTTAATCCTGGAAACATGACACATCACATTGCACTGAACTGGACTTGCATGAAGCTCTGTGGAAGTCGGCAGAGTCTCATTTTAATGACAGATGAATGATTGATGCTTCCTGATGTCTGGATCAAGTGGAAAACAACTGGTGTGTCTCAGAGGGCACCGTGCCAGTTTTTCAGGGTGTGGGAGGGCTGCGTGCCTAACCAACAACAAGGTACACCCTCATCAAGGTGATTTTCCTTTTCTCTGTGGTTAAGCACACGTTACAGTATGATTTCAATAAGTGCATCACTGAAAAGTTCAAGGTTTTCTAGCCAAGGTTCAAAGTTTAGGTCAGGTTTTTCAACCTCCAACCCCTTGAAACAAAGCCGCATCTACTTGTGAGCACATTTTATTTTCAGTACATGTCCCATTCACTTGTTTTCATACCCACCCTCATAAACAAATGAATAAGTTGTCTGTGTCTTGAACTAGTAAATATGTTACTAGGAATCTTCTGCAGACTCTGGCCTGAGGTTAAAGTATCCAGTTAATTCACAGGAAAAAAAGCAACTATTGGAGAAAAATCTGGGAAAAAAATAATTTTGTGTTACAGAAATGTATTTATTCTACATCTCAGATTTGCATCGGAACTACCTTTGGGTTCCTAACACATGGCAATGCACTCCAAAAATTCTCTTTAAATAAAATGAGCATTGTATTCTACAAAAAATCGCCCTAATAGCTGATAACTGATATCTGATTGAATTTATTGGCTGTTACTGGGATTGATTCGCATTTACACTTTGCTCAAAACAAGTCAAGTCTACCATCACCTTTGACCAACAAGAATTTAAACCTTGTTTGGGCTCAATCAAATATTGCAACACAGATGTGAATGATAAGTTATGAGCTCTCCTGACGGACATTTTCCAAAATATAGAAAACAGTTTTGTTACATCAGATCCTTGCTGTTACACAAGGATCTGCTGTTATGTCTCTGTTGTTAATGTTACAAGATTCACTCATAAGGATGACGGGTGTGTCTTTGTGTGTGTCTGCATGTGTGTGTGTTGTGGATATGTATTATTCATGTTGTGGGGACATAGCCTAGATCTGTTTACACTGTCACTTTGTGGAGACTCACCTTCCTTTTGGTAACAAAGTGCAAGTCCCTGTAACATAAGTCATTAAACTTTACAGTGAAGACTTGGTTTAAGGTTAGAGCAAGGCAAGTATTGCTTATGGTTAGTCTCCAGTAAATTAATATAAGTCAAAGTAATGTTGTCTGAAGTGATGAAAAGACGATTCTGTGTGTGTGTAAATGCGTCTGCCAACAGGATACAAATTTGACAGATTCTGTCAGTGCCCAAAAGTGTCTGGTGCTTTATTGTCTGGAATAATAATCCTTTTACTTGAGAATAAGTGTGTGTGTGTGTGTGTGTGTGTGTGTGTGTGTGTGTGTGTGTGTGTGTGTGTGTGTGTGTGTGTGTGTGTGTGTGTGTGTGTGTGTGTGTGTGTGTGTGTGTGTGTGTGTGTGTGTGTGTGTGTGTGTGTGTGTGTGTGTGTGTGTGTGTGTGTCTCTGAGGGAATTCTTTCGCAGTTACCCAGATCATTGGAGTGCAGAGCTGAATTGTTAACCACGGTTGTCATGGCAGCGCCCAGAGAAGCAGCCAATCAGTGCCTGAATAGCAACACATCAACTCTGACTTAAAATGAAACTCTCGAAGAAGCGTTCACGGAGAAAAACGTTCAGCCATCACGGTCAGTTCATCCACTCAACTTGTTAGATTTGAACACTCAAAAGATCCCATTCAGCAGTTAAAAGTTTGCACAAATGTTGACTTCCTAACTCAAACTATTTCAGTTTGTCAGAGGTGGTCTGAAGAGTGTAGAGTTATCAAACCTTTGTTAAAAATTAGAACAGCAAGGAAATGCTCCACTTGTAAATGGACCACAGGAAATCCATATAGGATAGAGGACTGCACTCAGTTGCTTCTCATTTTTGCATTTGATTAAATTGTTAAACTTGACACCATCTCACAATTGGAATCACACCAGCCCTAACATCAGTTTGATGTGTGTGGTGCAGTGGAACACATCACATGGATAGGAACATCCAAATAACTGTTTAATGCACCTACTACTTAATAATATGTTTTATTTATTTGTGCTAAATACTATTGTTAATATTTTTTAGTTATTTCAATAAAAGTTCAATGTTATCTAAACTGCACTGGATTAGTGGATGGAAATGATTGATTGAAACTAGGATACAGTGACCCGTTACTTCATCTGAATGTGGGCCAGGGGTGTGGGATGGTGGAGGGGGGGGGGGGGGGAAACTATCAATCAGACAAGACATTTTTCTGGGAGATTCATCGATGATGAAAAATTTACTTAAAATTTTTTGTATGAGATAAGTCCACCAACTCTTTTATAATTGACATATACTGTTAGTTAAGAGTGATTGTGAAATATATTCATATATATTGAATATATTCAAGCAGATAATGCTGGTGTGCGTGCAAATATTATTCATAGTAACAAATGTTTACTGCCCTGTGTACAACTCTTTGTTCCAACAGGGAAGCAGAGAGCTGAACGTAATTACTAGTCCTGCGACTCAGAAGACACCTTCAAAGACTCAGTCTGAATGACCAGAATGTGCAGAATGTGTTTGTTGGCAACAACTGCAGGTATTTACTATATGCTCTCAGACTATTTTTGACTCGTCTCCGTTCATCTGTGCTGCTGTGGCCATGTGCACATGCATGTTACACATACTCTTCTCCACACTCACATGTGCAGACAACATTGGAGACGTTACATACAGTATGCACCAAGAGAGGGGAAAAGTCAACCTGCGGTCAGCCTCCAGAGGTGTGTGACCCCTGAGGTTCAAAGGTCACAACAAAGAGCTCCACAGGACAGGAGATGAGATGCTCAAAGATGTAGCATCATTATGAGAGAGATAGGAGCAAAACTGAGACTGAACTCTGCGTTGAACTGTGACCCCATAAATCATGTGTTAAGCTCAAGTCTTAAATGTAGTTGAATATGTGTAATGATTAGTTCTGCTGTTGTCAAACAAGGCAGTGTAATGCATGTTTACACTTTGAAATTATTCAGATTGGATGTTATGGAAACAATATTCTCTCAAGCAGCTGTATTCAGCGAGATTTACGTGATTTCTTGTGATGTATTTGATTGTTCAAGACGCTGAAACCTTCTCTCTGTTTATGAGGGGCGACATGTGCACACAGGTTATTGAGAAATGCACTGAAAAGGAAATGTCCTCTCCATTATCTCAGTTCTTTCACCGTTATAATTTCTAAATGCAGCTGAACTCAAAGATGCAGAATTAAGCTGAATTGAAAGACTATTAAAGAGGACGGGACCCATGCTGTGCTTTCAGACAGTGAGCAAGCATGTGTTTAAACAGTCTCTTTGAAGCCAAACGTGAAATGATTAAGTCCGCTTAGAAGTCTGCGTGGCTCTGCTGTGTGAGTTTTTGTGTGCGTGCATGGACTTCTTTGAAGAAGGTACTCTTGTATGAGTTCAGGAAGACCTTTACAGCAGTGCTAAGTGGAGGGTGCAGCACACCATAAAGATCCAAGATAAGTGTGTAAATGTGTGTTTGTGTGGAGCTCAGTGCAGGACCTGACATGAATTGCGGGCCTGGTAGAGCTGACGCCAACCCCTTGTTTCTGGCTGTCTGTGTATGTCATGAATGACAGCCTAGAGGCAGTGCATGTGTGTGTGGTTTGGTGGGAAAAGAAGCGTTTCATGTTTGACGGGAACCATCAATAAAACAGCAACCATGAAATCACCCCCAAAACCACCTGAACCTGGTCCGAGAAAGTGTGTAGGAATGTGTGTGTAAGAGAAAGAGCGAGAGCAATGGTGAGACTGAAGGAGAGTGGTGGATGTGTATTGACCTGCGTTCTTTTCTTTAATCTGTTTCGCGCCTTCTTCCACCCCACCCTGATTGATGACCACGTTAAGCAAGTTTCTTATGTGTGTGTGTGTGTGTGCAGAAATGGTGAGAGTGTAAATGTGACTGTCGCATAGATGATATGTTCGATTTCAACTCGCCTTATAAAGTGTGCACATTTCCAGCCAAACTTGGGGGTGTTTTGCATTTCTTTGTGGAATAAATTAACAATTTGTTGCACGGCAATTAGCATGAAAAAGCAAGCAGCTTTTTTCCAGTCAATTTAACATCAAGCCATCTCTCAGTGCTTTTCTTAACCCCCTCTCTTCTTCTGCTCCCTCAGCCCCTGAATTTTATGGCAGGCATTGTGGCGAGGTGAAGCGCAATGAGTGGGAGGAGCACTTGTTAACCAGGAGCATAGCATGAATAGTGTGTGTGTGTGTGTGTGTGTGTGTGTGTGTGTGTGTGTGTGTGTGTGTCTGTATATCTATCTATCTGCATGTATGTGTATGTGCATGGCTGGGTGTTATTGCATGGGTTTGTGCTGAAAAGTGCTTTAGTCCACACAGAATAAGTCATGGTAACCCTAGCCGCACACCACACATAAAATAGTAAGTACACATATCTGAGAAGAAATGGCTCCATTTTCTGAAGGAAATTTATGTGAACTCTTTGTCACTGAAAACATTTAACCCTCTCAAATCTCTGAGAACTGGGGCTTTTTTGAAACTGGAATTATTTGCTGGTGACATATTAGACTTGATAAGATAATATAAGGCTAGGCTTATTGATCCCATACACAAAATGGAAGTGTCACAGCAGCAGAAGTTGAATTTGAAGTTAAATCATGTCAGTATGTATAAGCATTTAAGAGTTAAGGCATCAATCAAAATGTAAGTTGAAGTACGAGCGCTGCAGATAATTGTGGAAATAAAACTGTCAGGCTAGATGTAAGTATTTATAGTGTTTGATATTTTAGCAAGTGTGTAAATTGCTAAAAGTAGTTTTCAGCTGTCGGCTGAAGAGTTTAAACAACGTTTACAGGGAATCACAGAGTCTGCTTTCTGTATTCATTTTTTGGGGAAGTTTTTTGGAAGTTTTCACATCAGCATGACCAATAGTTATTATAAACAAAATCTGAGAATCAAACTCTGGCTGAAAAATAGCAGAATTTCCTTTTAAAAAAGACTCTCAGCCCTCTGGTGGGGATGGGGGCGTCTACTCAATCACTACTTGCCTCAGACAGGCAGATGGACTGCTGGCCAATAGGACACATAAGCACAGACCCACACACACACACACACACACACCTCAAAGATGACCTAGACCCCCCACGCTGAGGTAGCAGTGATCAGATGCATCAGGTCCATCCATCAAGACTGAAAGTGAAAAATGACGTCTGGAAGTGTATGATTATGCTTTGGGGCTTCTGCGCATCAATCAGCGAACACACACATACACATTCGACCACACATTAAACACAGAGAAGACACAGAACTTGAAAAATGAACAAGAGTAAATTAATCTCCTTGTCTGAGAAGTGTGTGTCTGTGTGTGTGTGTGTGTGTGTTGGTGAAGAGCAGAAAGAGGGATGAACAGTGTTATTGCTGAAGAGAAGAGGGATCACGGTCAGAGCAGGATTTAATCAAGGAGAGAGTGAGAGCAGATTTGTGTGTGTGAGAGTGAGCGTAGAGAGGTTTATCTGAGTGCTCTTCACCGGTTCATGCTGAAGAACATCACCCACTTCAGTGAAGGAAAAAAAATCTCACAGAAGCTCTAAAAAAGATTAGAGAAATCAAAACATGGCTGACATGTGTGGAATCACTAGCCTGTCTGTCCTTATGTCTTCATCCCCGCTCCTCATCTTCTTCTTCTCTCCCTCGCATCACCCTTCCTCCCTGTTGTGCAAAACACAGTGCTATTAGAGTGTGAGTAATTCAGAAATGGATGTGTGTGTGTGTGTGTGTGTGTGTGTACGTTGGATGTGTCTAAATTTGTGTGTCAGTGCCAGCTGTGGCAAATAGACCATAATAACAGACTTTAAATGCCACATCCGCTCCTGTTTGTCATGTTAACCCCTACAACAGTCAGCACATGGTACAAAAAAAAGTGCCACTGGTTCTTCTGTCAGGAAAACTTCATATATAATCTTTGATCGTGTTCGTGATCCCATTGTGGTTACACTATATAACAGCGATTCTATGAGAATTACATCCTGTTTTATTCACAAACGTGTGAACCTGTAAAGACCTTTGAGATAATATACTGTGATTCAAGACTCTGACGTCAGCGAGTGTTAGCTACATAAACAACAGCCACATACACAACATATGGATGTATTGTGTTAAATTAGTGTTAAATCTATGACACAACCTCACAAACCACTGCAACACAGGATAAAGAAGTTAGTACTCCAATATTGACTCATGTTTTATTGCATTATGTGGAGCGTGTCTTCGTTTTTTTCCTTTTTCTTCAGGACTTACCGCCATTGAACCAAGTTTTCACTGGCGTCTGAAGGGACGTGCACATACATCAGCCAGCAGATGTGATTGGCCAAAGTCTCCTATCACAGGCTGGATTTTCTAAAGCCTGAAAACAGAGCCAAGAGGAGGTGCAAAAGTCTCTGAATTTTCTCTCAGACAACTTGAATTACAATATGCTGAAAGGCTATTATGGAATTGTCCAATGACACCAAAATTAAACTGCCTACCCCAGATTTAAAGCAACAGCTTGGAAATAAGCTTATTTGCTTTCTTGCAAGTTAGATATCAAGATCGATGCCATTCTCATAACCGTCTGTAAGTGGTTAGCTTAGCTTAGCATAGACTGGAAGCAAGGGGAAATGGCTAGCCTGGCTCTATATATTTCATTTTATTAATCCGGGAAAAAATTAATGAAAGTGTCAAAACAATAAAACAATGATTGCGGTTTTATGTGCCGAACTATTTCTTTACTGAGAGCAGGGACTTCCTGGAGTCTCAGCAGGTTGCCTGGCAACCTGATGGTGATGAAAAGACTGGAGGAACATATAAGACATGTTTAAATATCATATGCTGAGCTGTAAAGGAACATACCACTGTATTTGCGATTAATATCTCCTTAATTAGTTTGTAAGTAAGTAGGAAAGCAAATTTTCAAGAGCAGAGTGTCACAAAGTGCTTCATAATTAAGAACAAAAAGAGAGAGAGAGAGAGAGAAATGAGGTAACAGACCAAATATGCTTTTAGCCCTTTATTGGGCAAGGCACCATATTTGGTAACTTAAGTAGGAGTTCAAAATGCCGTGGCAGTAGAACTACGAGATTTCTCCAAGCCAATCAGCGACAATCAGGCTACATGACAGACCGGCAAGAAACCATATATGGTAACTTCATTGACCTTGATTTTCACCATAACATTAAATATTTTTTTGAAAAACTCACAAAAGAAAAAAAGTCTTGTAATGACCACCAGTAATGGTCTAGGGTTGAAATTTTGAACTTCTAAGTGTTTCAATGAGTGCCCTATAAAGGCTTAAGAAGAGAAAAATGCCAAACTTTATTTTCTTGTAGACAAATTTTAAATGCATGTTGTACAGTTTGAAAGTTTTGGATGTACTTCTTTTACAGTCATGCAGCAATTGGTTTCCATTCATTTCTGTTGGATAGAAAAACTCAGTTAGTAGAAAGTTACTTGAGTTGTGTAACCTTGAGTCTGTGGTGTAACATATAAATGATTTGTTGTAAATAACCAAAAGAAAAGTATTAAATACCCTGATCTGGCCTTTAAAGGTGTTTGTGTTTTCATGCAGGTCGGCGTTGATCAGAGCAGATGTCAAAGATGGCTAACTGACGGTGAAACACCAAGAAAGCAGGTAAGAGAGGAAAATGGTGGGACCAAGGTGAGTAGGAGGAGGAGGAAGGAGGTAAATATGTGTGACCAGAGATGATGCTCTTCAGACTAACTCGTCACCTCATAGCTGCTGTGGGTTTGGTAAAAAAGCACACTGTCTGTAAGGCAACTGAGGCAACAGGGTTCAGCACAAGTGTATAAAAGCTATTGATCCGCAATCAACACACACACGCCCCGTCTGAAACGTCTAAGATAAAGCCACCTCACAAACGGCAACAGCATCTGAAGGAATCAATGGAGACTCCTCCCTCAGAGGCATCTCGTTAATATCTTGGCGTGCAGAACGGCTGCGCGGCATAAATCAGCAACTTTATTGTCAGTAGTTAACAGAGACAAGACGAAAGTTGATGGAGGAGCAGAGAAACTCATAACGCAAGCAGCTTTGGTGAAGGCGCTTGTTAAAAAGATACCACTTTGCAGCATGAGCGAGTGTGTGTGTGTGTGTGTGTGTGTGTGTGTGAGGGAGAGACACAATTAGAGCTTTTCATCCACTCCAGTTACTAATCACAGTCTCATTCTCTCTCACCCTGCATAATTCCCCCCCTCGACTTTATAAATCTTTCCTCTCTCTCCACCTCTTCCTCTCTTTCTGAGGGCAGAGACAGCAGATGTGTTGGCAGGTTAAATGACCTCTGTGATGTATGACTTAACAAACCCCAGGCATCCATCAACCCTTACCTAAGTGTGTGTATGTGTGTGTGAGTGTGAGTGTGTGTGTGTGGAACATGGAGAGAGAGAGAGAGAGAGAGAAAGGGAGAGATGCTACTCATAAAGTGCAATTTCATTTCACCTTCAGCCCGAACTTGTGCCTCTCCTCTCTTCATCCATGAATCCATCCCCTCATTTCATGAATGAGTGTGTCCTCTGGTGTATGTAGATGTGCTGTATACATGAATGTGAATGAAGCGCTTCAACAGTATAATTACATTGGCCAGGATTCCCTCTGTCTGCTGCATAGATAGACTGATGAGAGATGCCCTCTCTGACCCCTGTGTGTGTGTGTGTGTTAGAGGCACACAGACACACACTCAATTGAGTTAAACTTCCATAGATTTTATGGGGGGATTTGGAGAAACAGGTCTCTTGGCTGAAAAATATTTATTTGCATGCCACAACCAAGGAGAAGCCATGAGACCACTCGCATGTTTTGTTTTGTTGTTTTCTGTAATCTTAACATGCTCATAAAGCGTGATTTTAGAGGAGGAGAATTTGCCAGGCAGTGTGCACAAGATACTTATAGCAAAATAGACTGAGAGTGTGTGTTTGCATGAGAAAAAGGGATTTCAGTGCTTATTGATCCTGTATTGTAAGTGCGGATAAAAGGGGATCTTTTAAAACGCTAAATGTGAAAGTTTTCATGGCAGCAACCCGAATACGTTTTCCCCGCTCTGCTGCCACAGTCGTCCATCAGCTCTGTGCTGACAGATGGCGGACGTGCCCTCTTCACGCAGTAATTACAGGAAGCCAAGGAGGAGCTGCTCCAGGCACATCCTGGCACACTGCTCACCTGGACGACTGTTTACCTCTCAGTTTGTTTTAGGGGTTGAGTTTAAAGGGCATCAAAAAGGCAAATTCAGGTCGGAAATACTCCAGAGATTAAGTGGCAAATAAAAAGATGGGCAAAGCATTATGCCATGGCAGCATTTATCATGAGGCACAACAACCACTAAAAAACACTAAAACACACAAAACACGTTTCCTCTGGTGATTGTTATACTCTGGAACATTGTATGATGTCTGTAGTTTTGTTTCAAACTACAAAAGACTACAACAAAAAATTTAAAATTTTGATTTTATAATAACTATCAGTTTGATAATTAATATATTACTTAATAAATAACAACAAAAAAACACATGTAAAAGTGAAATAAACATTGAGACATATTTTGGATTGCACATCTAGCTGTCGTTTGAGTTTCTGTGAACATTCTGAACTTAAACCAACTACAGCTGCCTTTCTCCAACAAAAGATAATACTTTAGGTAGAGTGTCATAGATTCACTAAATGAAATTAACATGGTGATACTGTTGGTCACGCTTCACAGAAGATCCATCGAAATTGTAACTGTAAAATGTAAATCTGAGCTATTTTCATTCATTCATTTCTGTCAGTACGGACTGAACTATTGTGTGTTTCTGCTGCTGTTATTAAAGGCCTTAAAAAGAAGGTCATTGTGATACACCACGTGAAGCTCTATGCACCGATGATTGTGATTTCACTGGCCATATTATAGTGTACAGATGGACAATGGAGAAGCGGACTACTCTGCAGGAGAGATCTGGCAAGTTGCTCTCAGTGTTTGGATACTTCTGTGAAAACTTTATTAATCAAAATCTATTGTAACCAACTAGATTCAAGCTGATCACATCTGTACTGTTTGAAAACATTTTACAGCCATATGTCAAGTCCACCGTCAACAATTCATATTCAATAGATTAAATAGAACAGAATAAATTGATTCTTCCCTCTGGATCAAAGTGACTATATTCCTCACAATATTAGTTCACAACAAAAGTACCGCTGCTGTTTGAGCACAATAACAAGAGGAAGCATGAGGCATGAATCTACACAGCTACAACATTGTTACAAATGCACCACAGGGCTGCAGAATCCTGCAAACTATTTGCTGGTCTTCTTTCTTTTACACAAATTGATTGGCTTACCCCCTGGCTGTGATGAATATTTTTTGTGTCATGTTTAGCAGCTTGTCTTTTGACTCACTGATTCTCCTGCTAATTGTCCCAGCAGGGCAGCTGACCAAGATGGCTGCCCTGCCCCCTGGATCACTCTGACTATACTCCACCAACAAAAGAGGAGTTGAGGAAAACACCAAGGAGAAATAAAATACTACACCCATCCCTCTCCCCGAGCCGTGCCAGATCTTTATTTCACTCTTTTCTCTCTGCTTTTTCTGTTTCGGCGACCACAAAGCGACTGGAAAGCACACGACAATCTTTTTTTGTTGACGTTCGATGGCGCGAGATAATGTGGTCATTATCATCGCTAAAGGAACAGGTTGGGGCTCAGACAGGGTTTCACTGGGGGCCTTTAAAGCACACACACACTTTCAGTGTGGGAAAAGAATGCACCTAATAGAGGGACAGCTGTTTGGGTAGCTTGTGAGGATGGCAAGATGGCCTACTGTAAACTCCACCTGTGCATACGGCCATGCCTCAGGCTGTGGGGCCCATCAGTGTGGGAGTCTGTGATTTTCCACTGGGAGGTGTGTATTATTGTGTGGGGCCTCCCAAAATGACACCCAAATAGATCCGTAATAGACCACATTTTATTGTGATATTGTCATAAGGAATTGTTATATCCCAAACTCAAATTTTCAGATGGGTTAAAAACTACAGTGGACAGTGTTCTTCAAAGGCACAGAGCAGTAACTACAGAAGCTGTGAAGAGGCGTCTGAACAAATCTAAAGGTTGTAATTCCTTCATTTCATAACTTTTTAGGCAGATTATTTCATGCCAGGGTGACTAGGCCTGCTGCACTTTGTCTTTAAATAGTATTCACAGAATGCGATTGTAAAATGCAGCATCTATAAGCAAAATGTTCCCTCAGCTTGTTCCAGAAAATAAACTAATAAGAAATAATTCATGTCTTTGCTTATAATTGCTACGTGTCTTTCCTCACTACCAATACTATTCAAACTGAAATCAATACAATAAACTGATTTACAACTTACTTACATTGAATTGTGTGATTTAAAGGTAGCTTACCACAGCAAATGGAATTGTTTCCACTCAAGTCAAAGGCTGAGATAGCATCTGTACCAAGAGTTGTTAAGCTAGTTAGCTTTAGCAGGTTTCTCTGTCCTGACTTCATTTAGCTGTGGCATCATTTGGCAATGTGAAATAAAGTGCATTACCCAGATGTCGGCTCATCAAAGTGGTTAGTTTCTATTTACAGATATCAGCTAGATATTTTCTAAATTCACTTTTGGCTAAACCAGATAGCTTTCATTTGATGTGGTCCGCTTGCTTTCGCTGTGTAGTTGACCAGCTGTCTGTGCCAGCTTTTAAAGCCCACACAATAAAATGAATAAAATCATATCTAAACCACTTTACACAAATACAGACGAGAGGGGGAAAAAAAATTATCCCGAAGTGTAACATTAATGCAAGTGTATTGCAGACATAAGCAGACAATAACCTTCATGGCTTAGTATGGATATTTTTGTCCACTAACCTGCTGAGTGTAACATCTTTTTAAAAAGGCATGAGGGTTAAATATGCCTTGTTTTAGCCACTAAAGCTAATTTAGAATAATGTACGTGATCTGTGATCTTACCCATCTTTATATGTTTTGAAAAATATCTTCTATACGTTTTTTTTAAAGAATAAAATCGTATTGCATCGCATTACCAAAATGAGTCTTGTGCTGAGTGGATGAAGAATGTGATTAACTTTTCCCTCTATGTGTGTCCAGCTGACTTCATCCAGTCTGATCATTGAACGAGAGATGAAGAAAGGGCAGGGAAGCAGTTAATACCAGACAAATGAAGGGAATGGATTAAATCCTGCTGTTTTATTAAATTTGAAATTCAAATGAAATGCTCCCTCTCTGGTTTTGCTCATATATTAAGAGGCAGAGGATTTTTCTGGGTTATTTCCAGCTTGTGTGTCATCATATTGGTTAACCATCCATGATTTAAGACTAGGATTATCTATTTACCTTGTCCAGAAATAAAGGTTTGGCCTCACAGCACACACAGTCTGAGTCTGAGCTTGGGTGTGTATTCAAATGATCTATAAAATTTACAAAAGGAAGAGGATTTTTTTCCTTCTTTCTTTCTTTTTTTTTGAAAGCCAACATTTGTTTTGTGGCAAATGAGATGAAATTGCGGAGGCAGTAGTGGTGTCCTCCCCTCCCTCCCCCAGGGCTGACTGGATACGCCCCAGGGACAGGATAGGATGGACTGGGCCAACCTCCCATTCATCAGTCTCTCCCTCCTCACTGCTTCACAGCATCGGGCTCAAACAAAGCTTCTCTGCATGACACATCAGACCAGCTTACTTTACAGCATTTACCTTTACCTAAAAACATACTAAATCTTAATTAACTCCTCTGTCCCCAAGGTGCCCCTCTATCTGTAAAGTGCTGTTGCTTTTGAAGGTTATCTGATGTTGACTTTTTTGTTGGTGAACTTCTGCATATATGAATTCAATTGATTACTACAGTGTCCTACAGGGGCCTTGCATTTAGCCTGCCAGGCTGTATGACCTTTGAGCTCTCTAAATAGGTAAATAAATAATATGTGATAAAATTATTAGCATATAAATAATTTGCCAATAAAACTGCTAATTATTTATTGACCAAATGATGACTTGCACAGCCACTAAATTATTTATTTTATTGTGCATTTAAAGTTTATTATTAAAATAATAAGCTTTTCTGATTTGGTCAAACAGCTTCTCTAAATTTACTGTCTTTAACTTTATTTTGCCTCCCACTTGTTGCAGTTTGGATCGAGCCACTAGCCTGACCTTACCTTTGAAAAATGTACGACGACCTCAAGCTTAAATGTTTAGACGCTGGCTGAGCTGCTCTCTGATTGGTTCCCCACTCTGAGCTGCTCTCTGATTGGTTCCCCACTCTGAGCTGCTCTCTGATTGGTCCCTGTACTCTCAGCGGCACTTCAAAGCCACGAAGAAGCTACAACTATCCAAGCAGTCAGAGAGGAAACACAGATTCATCAGACACACGCACACACACACACACACACACACACACACACACTCACAGTCAGCCGAAGACACCAGAGCACGGACCATGGCTGCTACACTGTTAGGGGTAAGTTCACATTTCTATTTATTTCCTGAAACGTATCAAGTTGCTAAAATATTGGTTTAATATGGTTATAAAAGCGTAAAGGGTTTAGTTTATATGTGGTGTTCAGGGAACACAGTTAACTTCGTACTTTACGGTATTTTCTCTGCTGTAGAGTTGCTGTTATGAATAATATTCAAAATATTGCCTAATAATAAACTGATAATCTACATATACGATTCCTACAGTTTTACCGTCAGCAGCTGTTTTCACTGGTCAGTTTTCTGACCTCTGTTGTCTTCAGTGGTCGCGACAGCAGGTGAAGGCTGATACCGCTGTTGGAAGCAAGATAAATGCCTGTAAAAGTGGAAAGAAAGTGGCGCATAGTTGAGCTTTTGCTTTTAAAAACCATCTAAAGCCCTCATTTAGAAATGACATTAACACAAGTGTTCATTTTTTTGGTATTTGTTTTGTAATATGAAGAAGTTTAGCATCTTAGTGCCGTGCTCTTCACTGACTAAACACCTGAATGTGCTCCTCCGTGTCTCTGATTGATCCAAGTAAAACTTAAACCATGTCACATTATTCATGTACATGACTTGAGCTTATGCGCGTCTTTACGCACACCATGTTCAGCCATGACTCTGCCAGTATGCCTGAGTGCCAGCGTAATGTTTGTGTGCTCCCCACAGGAGGAGCCCCGGCTGGGCAGCACCCCGCTTGCCATGCTGGCTGCCACCTGCAGCAGAATCGGTGACCCCAGCTCCTCCTGCTCCCCTGCTCTTTCCGATGGAGCCCCGGGACTTGTCAAGGGCTTCCACCCGTGGAGAAGGGGCGCCCCGGGCACCAGTAACCTGGGTGCCTCCCTCACCTCGCTCGGGGTTCACTCTGGAGCCCCCAGGAGTAACGGGAACGGGCTGACGGAGACATCCAGCGCTTTCTCGGTGGCCAGCACTCCTTTTGGGCATGAATTTTCTATGTTCCAGACCGCTGTGCCATCGGACAGCAATGTCCCCGATTCCGCACACTCACAGCGGTCTGTGTTCCTGACTAAATTCCCCTCTTCGGTGGAGGGCATGCCCGGGATATACCCAAGGATGCATCCCTATGAGTCGTGGTTGAAACCCGTGGGAGATGTCAGTAACGGGTCTACAGCTTGGTGGGACATGGGGACCAGCTGGGTGGACACACAGAGCCCGGCCGGGTTACCCTCTCCTCTGAGCGGCTACAGCACCGACTACAGCTCCGCCTTCAGCCCCGGGGCCTCTCAGCACCTGCTCCCCGCCACACAGCACCTGTTTGACGGCTTCAGGCCGCCTGTCCCGGCTCCCTACACTGAGTCTACGACTACGGTGACCCCAGCGCTGACAGGAGCTCCCGTCGTCTCTCTGCCCGCATCCTCCCGCTCCTCCTCACGGCGCTACTCCGGCAGAGCCACGTGCGACTGCCCCAACTGCCAGGAGGTAGAGAGCCTTGGCCAGGGCGGCACGAGCCCGAGGCGCAGGGGCTTGCACAGCTGCCACATCCCGGGCTGCGGTAAAGTTTACGGCAAGACGTCTCACCTGAAGGCTCACCTGCGCTGGCACACCGGGGAGAGGCCGTTTGTCTGCAACTGGCTCTTCTGCGGGAAACGCTTCACGCGCTCCGATGAGCTCCAGCGGCATTTGCGCACGCACACCGGGGAAAAACGGTTCGAGTGCGCCATTTGCCACAAACGGTTCATGCGCTCCGACCACCTCAGCAAGCACGCGCGGACGCACAGCGCAGAGGGCTCAGAGGATGGCGGAGAACCGGGACTCGGTAAAGGATGCAGCGACACAGACAACAGCCTCTCCGGTAGCCCGAGCCAGTCTCCCGGGCTGCACGTGCGTGAGACAGTCCAAACCTCAGAGAGACAGAGCGCGGTGGAATAATGAGCCACAAAGTTAGACAGGAACAAAGCAACACTTGGACATCTGATGACACTGTACCAGCCCGTATGGAGTTGGGTTTATTTGGACACTTAAAAACTGAAATGGCACTTTAAGATTAACTTGAGCAGTGGATGATGAACGCTGTGTCCTTACCTCATTACTTTAAAAATACATTTTACTCTACAGTTTGTCAGCCTTGTGTTATTTGAAGACATGTTACATGCGCCTAATTTATTTGATTAGAATTATAATGGTGGCCTGTTATTCTCTGGGTTATTTCTTGACATCATGGCGTTATATATTAATTTAAATTCGTGACATATTGTTAATATTTTTTAGTATCCTTATTTGAAAGACTAAATTGTAATGATTTATCTCTGATTGTAAGTCGTGGTTATAACTGGTATCAATAAAACAGGATCATATCTGGACTTATTTCGTTTCTCTTTGGACCTGCTAGGCGCTTAAAGCTTTGCTTGTATTATAATTTGTGACTAAAGAGTATTTTTTGAGAATTACAACTATAAAACAGCATATAACTAATATCTCATATCTAGTTAGGCTATTCTAAACCTTAAGAGAAAAGCGTCACATGAATTAAGAATCAGGTTCACACTAATCACAGAAATTCTTAAATCAAGCATCTTAAGTTTGTTCATTCATCCAACATGTGTTTAAAGTTGAGTGTTATTGTGGAAAATTAAATTTGTTGATTTGTTGATTGAAATGATCACAGCTCTGCTCTACACTGTTGGTTAAGAATGATCATTTACACTGTATTCTGCACACTTTCTCTAACTGAATGTTACTTCAGATATTTACAGTAATCAGTCAGACTCCTCCCAGTTGCCTTTGTGCGCATCTCCACCTAGTGTTCAGTTTAAAGCATCCCCTGTTTTTTGGTACCACAAGGGTTGATCACACCTTGATCTTTTGTGCATTTTGTCGCATCACAAACTACAACAGCCAGATCAGCACAAAACCTTAACACTGACTTTACATTCATTGAAATATCAGGCTAACTTGCTTCCTCTGGGGCTGACTTAGTAATAAATAGCTTTTCATATGTTTCACCACGCTACCACGAATTAGACCTAAACACATTTTCATTCAAATTTTTTTATTCAAATACAGCTGCAGGCCTGTTGGTACAGAAAAGCTGAAGAACTCAGGAAATGATGAAAAAAAATATCTTGCACATTTTATTGTGATGAAAACATTCATGCTACACAGCTAGTCACATTAATTGACAGCAAAACTACACAGAAAAGTGCTGTTGTTATGCCGAACTCAGTACCCGGTTAGATGAGATGATTATTACCTTATTGCTGAATTATTCTCATGTTTAGAGAACCCTCTTCATAAACAGAAACAGTACTTCCTACCTGTACCTCAAGTAGCCTCATCATAAAATAGTACAATTAACATAAATACAAAGAAAAACATAATAAAATCACAATAAATAATAATTAGTGTTCCTGACTTACAGTAAAATAGAGCAGGTGTTGCTGTAAACAATATTGTGTAGGTCTCGGTGTCTAAACTTGTCAGTCCTGATAGTAATGGCTCTGGGATGATCAGCAGATGCATGCAGACACAGTTCTGGTTGTGGCTCTGTTATAGGGGCCACATGTACAGACCTTTGATGGTGCAGTTGTCATTATAGCCAGTAAAAGGTTTTTTTTTTAAATGTGATTTTCCAGTCCATTGTTATTCCAGTGTTGTGGATTTGTCACATTAGCTTCAAATGCATGTAATGCGTAGATGCCTTCTAATGCCCAACATATAGCAAACCAAAACGTTTCAAACCCACCATTACAGTTCTCCTGTTCTCAGTAGTATAATGCAAGACAATTGTTCTAGTGCAAGTCTAACGAGATTATCAAACAAATGACAATCATATGAAACTATGTTCTCACTTATCGTGGTATAAAAATGCCATAAAATAACACTAATTTGGAATGCAGTTGATCGGTTAACAAAAACAAAATGCAACAAAGAGACACTAAGACACTAAGAGACAAGATGCCCCACAAATAACTGAAAATCAGATTGGGCTAAATGATAAAAAGGCATACAGAGTCATGGGTGAGTTTCATGAATTAAAACCCAAGGAATTACAGCTGAGGTCAGTACCGTGTAGACAATGTTATTGGAGGAAAAAAATGTCGTACCTCAAACTGGCCACAGGGGGGCAGACAGAGACAGAGAGATAGTACAGTTGGTGTGTCACACAGTCACATTAAACCTCACACATGTAGTGTTTTTACTATAAAATCATAAATAGAAAGCCTAGATAGAGCATAAATGCATCTACCTGCACCACACACTCTCTCATACACTCTCTTTCTCTCTCTCTCTCTCTCTCTCACACACACACACATAAGTTAGAGCAGTGATTTCTGCATGGCTAAAAAGCGAGGAATGATCACCCTCCACCCTGTGGAGGAAGCAGCCTCCCTGCTGCTACAGAGGAAGAAGAGATGGGGGACTTTGTGCTCTTTGTTTCATCTCGATTTCCAGCATACTGGCCACATTCGTCACACAGTCAATGAGAGTTTGGTCTTTTATAAATGTGATCCTGTGGAGGTTTCATAGTTTCGCTTAGCATTATCAGAGTCTCCGCGTACAGCTGGTTGAAGTTCTTTGAAGGTTAAGAGGCAGAAAAGAAGCCTTTATTTAACTCTCCTTTTGCATGTCTCTACTGACGTCCTCCTGACCTTTACCTTTGACCTCTTCCTAGCACTGCCAGGGGTCACCGAGGGGCATCTTGGGAACCTGGATGTGCATCTCCACGGGGCGGTCAGGTGGACGGTCCCTCCTGTAGGTAACTGTCTTCTCATTGGTTGTGGGAATGTATGACAGGTCCTGAATGGTGACAGAAGACAGTTATAGACACACACTTGCATGCAACTAACATGACGCTCGATGTAATGCTACATTTATATAGATGAGGGGACTCATGAGAGATTACAAATTCAATGCAGCAGAAGCTGAGATATCCTGACCTTTTGTGCCTTATATGGTCAACCTCCAAAAGACCAGTTGCAGAGTTAAAAGTACAGTGTATTGACAGTCTTAACACCGTATCTTTCCAAAATTACTAAAGTGATATCAGTCTCGACGAAGCTCGTTTAGAGCAACAGAAGAAATTATAAAGCTGTTTTCACAGGCTGTGCTGTTGTCCCTAAAATTAGTTGAGTGCCCCTTTAATATCAGCAGCTCCTTTGAGGTGGATTTCATAAAGCGGATTTCAGCATTACAACACTTGCAAAACTCCCACGTTAAGGCAAATACGAACCGCATTTCCCCAGAGAGTATAATGTTACATCTGAAACATCAGCAGGGGATTGTGCTCCATGAAAGTGTTCAAATGTTACCCAAACAGATGCATTCATTTGTTTTTACAGTCTGCAGTGTCAATAAGATGATCTGTGCTGGACCATGAGCAAATGAAGGGTTTCCATATGCTTATAAACCATATCTCCACAAAAAAATTTCCATCATTTCATTCTTCTCAGAGGTGCTGTACATCATTGTAAGGTCACAAATCTGGACACTGTAGATGGTGAGCAGGGAGTTGAGAGGAAATGTAAAATACAGCTGTACCTCCAACAGCAGACTCAAATTCCGCACTCCATAGCGGACGGTGCAAATGATCAAATATATCCTAAAGAACTAAGCGGTCCATAATGCATCTAAGGGCTCCAGTGACATCCCCGCCTCTGCTCAATTAAAACCCTGCTGAGCAAACATTGACTTGTGAGAGCTAACCTTTCCAGTGCAGTGATAGCCTCCATCCTCAGCAGCGCCCCCTGGTGGCTTGTTTCTCTTCTGTAGCAGCAGCCGGGACACTGCCACCACCACCAACCCACACAGCACGGTCAGAGCACACACACTCAGGAATGTTCCTACCAGCCGGCTGCTGCTGACACACTCTGTGGACACACACATAAGGTTTCACTGTATACAGGGTTCCTTTTACTGCTGTAAAGTAAAGTAATGCTGTAAAGTAAGAATGCCTTCAAAAATATAAAATGTAATTGTAAAGGTAGTTATACTGCATCAGCAAGGTCTCTCCCAGGCAAAGATTTCAAAGCAAACTGGGGTTTCGAGTTGTGCTGTTCAAGCTCTTTTGAAGAAGCACAAAGAAAGGGGCAACGTTGAGAACCGTAGACACAGTGGTCGGCCAAGGAAACTTAGTGCAGAAGATGAAAGACACATTATGTTTACTTCCCATCGAAATCAGAAGATGTCCAGCAGTGTCATCATCAGTATCATCTCAACTATGCACGAAAACACAGGAACTGGGGTGCAGAAAAATGGCAGCAGGTGCTCTGGACTGATGAGTCAAAATTTTAAATATTTGGCTGTAGGAGAAGGCAGTTTGTTCGCCGAAGGGCTGGAGAGCGATACGATAATGAGTGTCTGCAGGCAACAGTGAAGCTGGTGGAAGTTGGGGCTGCATTTCTGTAGATGGAGTTGGGGATTTGGTCAGAATCAATGGTGTCCTGCTGAGAAATACAGGCAGATACTTATCCATCATGTAACACCATCAGGGAGGTGTCTGATTGGCCCCAAATTTGTTCTCCAGCAGGAAAACGAACCCAAACATACAGCTAATGTCACTAGGAACTATCTACAGCGTAAAGAACAAGGAGTCCTGGAAGTGATGGTGTGGCCCCCACAGAGCCCCGATCTCAACATCATCCAGTCTGTCTGGGATCACATGAAGAGACAGAGGGATCTGAGGCAGCCGACATCCACAGAAGATCTGTCTTGATAAATGTGATATTTTTGAAAGCATTCTTACTTTACAACATTTCTTCACACCTGCGTAAAACTTTACTGCGTACTGCGCAGGTGCAGAGGTTCTTCATGACCTTGTCTACACATGTTTGAGCATCTATATTTGTGAAGACCCTAGTCCTTAACCATCATAATTACATGCCTAACCACAGTCCTTATACTATTTCCAATCTTCACTTAAAATCTCAATCCTCAAACAACCCTTTAAAGAGGGAAGGACAGACCAAACTGTCCTCAGTTTATAAAAATGTGCTCAGCTATGAGGTCTAAAATTCAAATTGGTCCTCACAAAGATAGACATACCAAAGGAGCAGGAGTTGAATAGGTATTTAGATACAACAATGTAAAGTTCACTAATTCATTAAAAAATCATTACATGTAAAAAAAAAACTAAAATAATGCAAAATACAAGTTAAAGTGTACTTAAAAGTGTTACATGTAAAAGTATACTCAACAGAAAAATGGCCACAGTTTGTCATATATTATGAAATATTTCATTATCAACGTCGTTAATACTGATACATTGATATGGAAGTGGCATTTTTACAGTGTAGCTGATCAAAGTGGACCTAGTTTTAACTACTTGTGGTGTAACCAGTAATTGCAGCTGTCTAATAAATGTAGTAAGAGTAATAAAGTAAATATCTAGTAAATGTCCCACTATAATGTTGTGGGGTAGACATATAAAGTAATAAGACACGTGCAGCTCATGTAAAAATACAAATACCTCAAAATTATATTTAAGTGCAGTACTTAATTACTTTCCACACAAACACACACACACTCCCACAGATCGGTCAGCAACAGCTGTGCCAGTGGTGCTGCACTGAATAGTCCGCTGGCTGTGGATCTGCTGGGGAGCATGTGTGGATGACGGGCTCATCGCTCAACACAAAGAGCCCAAAGAGTGCTCTGACATTTTGTAACAGGGTTACCATGGAGACCTGGCTCCTGCTGCACCCGGGAGGAGTGGGCGTGAGCAGGAAGAGACTGTCCCGTTGGGTGGAGAGGGGGGGTGAGGGGATCGGGGGTGGGGGGCGCACAATGAGCAGTGCTGTTCCAAAAATTGGGAAGGCGGGGATGAACTGTAACACTTGGATGTGCAGTGGTGTGTGTGCGTTTGTGTGTGTGTGTAGGCCAGGGCATGTGTGAGCTAGTGGGTTTTAAATTATGCTCTGTATGTGTGTGCGTGCGTCTGTGTTTGTATGCATATGTGTGTGTATGGCTGTGAAAATCAAGAAAGCGAGCTGGGAACTGAGGGGAAATGTAAAATACAGCTGTAACACTGACAGCAGGCTTGCTGACTCAAATACACCAGGGTGCTGTAGTGCAGCAGTGGTAGCAACGGAAGTGACCTCGAATGAAGGCATGTGTGTGTAGATGTGTGTTAGTGCGTGTGTGTGTGTTGACATTATACCTGGTCTTGTGCTAATGTGAAGCTGGGTCCGACCAGACTGTGAGCTTGTCTGAAACCGATAACGGCAGTTGTCATTACTGATGTACATACACTGAATCCGCATATCCCCCGCATGACCTGAAAATGGAAAGAGAGAGAGAGAGAGAGAGAAATGAAGTGAGATGTTGTTCAGTCCAGACATGTTAAGCTCCAAGTCCCAGTGAAAATCCTCCAGGACTTCTAAAAACAAAAGGATCAATGGGAGCAGCATTACAAGAGAGCTGCTGTTTTTTTTTAAAGCTCTTCAGTTCTCTCCTTAAAGATGCACTAATCAATATTTTTATACTACTGTGGATCACGTTACTATGTGTAATACTATGTGTTGCTGGCCGTGAGAAATCCACAAAATTACCACACAAACTGCATTTTCCCTGAGGTCTACAAGTTTGACAGATCCTTTTGGACTCAGTTAGTTAATTGTTTTGGTTTGCTTATCTGTTCTCAGCCGCATTTAGCTGCTAAAGAGACAGATAACCTTTTTCAAGAATTAGTGAAGACCAACACAGGACTAAAGGGAGAGTGCATATTAGAGTTATATTGTATTTTATATTACATCAAGTCAGAAGCAGAACTCCATATGAATGCTAATGTTGTTCTGTGTCTGCTGAGTGTGTAAATAAGCAACTGTTTGCTAAAGGGGTCAGCTTAAGAGCATTATAAGGTGATACAAAACACGTCAGTGTTGTGCTTGCTGGCTGCAAAGATCCAAAAATAATCAACTAATACGGCTTTAAAGAGCAATTAAACACCAGCTGAAAGTCTTGTTTTTGCTAACTTCTCACCTTGCTGCAGTGATGAAGGAGTGTCACCGTGACATCGCAGTTGGGTGTGTTCAGTGATGCATCAGACATTTGACCAGAGAGGGCAGTGAAAAATGATGCTTTACAGCCTAGTGTTAAATTAGTCTTTAAGTTCTCAGTCACATGGTGAATAAGAAGCTGAATCTTTTTTGACCAGAACACTAAACTAAACTAAAATCCAACACAGTCCCTTTGCAAAATCAACTTTCCTCAGATCCACAAAACTGCAAATGTTCCATAGCCAATGTATGAAAATGCGCTCAGAGCAGACTCTCTCCGCTAAAGTGGCCGTACCTGACACATCATCCATGTAGTCCACCAATGGGGCACAGCTGTTGTTGCAGTGTCCTGCCTGTTTTTGTGTAAGGCCATGAGACAAGTGGCAGTCCACACAATTCCTGAGAGAGACAGAGAGAGAGAGTAAAACAGTGCCTGCTCCAACTACAAGTAGTTCTGTAAGGGCTCTCCCATCATGCTTTGCAGTATTGAACAGAAACTGACAAGTACCAGTATGATTGGCAGGTGTTTTGGCAAGCAGGACATCTCTCACAGAAGTCTCCAGAGCGTCGGGGGTCGTCACACACACACTTCCCACACACACATTTTCCCTGCCCGCTGCAAAGCAAGCCGTTGGCTGATTGACAGGTTGCTGTGGAGACGGGACAACCACAGCCATCACCTGTCCAGCTGTCCTCGCACACACACTCGCTCATTACACACACACCCCGCCCTGAGAAGGACAGACAGAGACAGGAGTGAGGAGCGTTACAGAGGCAGACTGTATATGTTTTTACATCAAACTCGCACAACTCATCACTTTTTGATTTCTTGCGATATCTTGATGAACTAAATGGACATGACACTTTTAATTTTTGGAGTGTTCCCCCCTTACCTCCACACAGCAGTCCCCCTTCGTACGGGCAGGAGAAGTCGTCTATCTCGCAGTATTTCCCAAAAACTGCCCCAAGCCTGCTCTGGTCACACACACACTGCCCACACTCACACACTCCCCGACCACTGCAGTCCACATCAGACCCATCTGCTCTGCAGTTCCAGTTTGAATCTCTGTTTGAGTCCCTCATTAGTCCATGATCTGGCCTCTGCTCCTGACTGGCGCTGTCTGGCGTTCCTTTGCATGGTGATGTGCTCTCGTCTCTGCAGCGCTTTGCTGGTCCACAGCTGCAGCTGCATTTAGAGTGGATCCTAACCACGGTGGATTCGTTGTAACCTACAGGCTGAACCAGCACAGTTACATCTTCATCTTCCCCATCGTCGGGACAAGAGCGCAGGCCGATAGTGATATTGAAGTAGACCTACACGGCAAAACAATTATGATAAGAAACATCAACTAGAATTTAGAACACACGTTCATGGTGCCCAGAGGGTGAACCCTAATAACTCTGATGACTTTTCATCAGGTCAAAGTTTAAATTAACACAGTAGACTAAGATGGTGAGTATGGTAAAGATTATACCTGCTACACATCAGTGTTTTAGCATTGTGAGAATGTTAGCATGATGTAGTTAGCATTTAGCTCAAAGCACCACTATGCTTAAGTACAGCCTCACAGAGATGTCAGCATGGCTGTAGACTTTTAGCCTTGGGAAAAGATAGAAAGGTAGATTTAAATAGGTAAGACTGCAAGCACCCAGTCTTGACTCACAGTAAAATTGAAATTGTTATGGATGAAACACATAGTAAAGCTCAAAGCTTATATCCGTTGTCATCCCTGTTAGAAACTTGAGAGGGTGCCAGTCTAGACAGGTTAAAAACATACCAAGAAACGATATTAATGAGTGACAATTTAACAACCACTTCCTTCTCAAGACTCTGCTGTCGCTGCAGAGATCCCATACTGTTTCACAGAGATGTAAATGGTGTTTTTCCCCATGAAAGTCCTGCTGTAAATCTAATAGGATAAACCTTTCATTGCACAATTATGGCAATCCCTGACAAGACTTTAACATTTGGATAAATAAGCAGGATGTGTATGCTAAGTGAGAATAATTATTCTGGTGGTTGGAAAATTGCACATTCCAAAGCTTTGAATCTACAGGCAGGCCTTTTGCTTGATTTTATCGCTATTCTGGTAAGTGTGGGTACTTTCCGTAATTCACTTTAATCCACCCATGGATTAAAGGGCTGAGCTTCAGTCTTTTTGTACAATGGAGTAACTATAGAGCAATGATTGAGCATGTTAATGTTAAGAGCCCCAAAAGGTTACAAAAGAGAGGAGTCTCACTGGCAGTGTGGGGAGTGAACAGAGAGAAAATCTCCAAATGTAGCGAAAATGTTATTATTAGTACCAAAGGGGGTCTCTTCGCTCACAGTTTAACCTCTTTTGACAGTAGCCTTTTGTATAATCATCACTGCTACATAAAAAAAATGCTCCTTAACCTGAGAGGTTTCAACAAAAGCTCTGCAGTGGTGCAGACTATTTAAGGCTTTTTCTTTGGATAAATGGAACAGGTATGAGAGCCGAGGACGTCCAGCGACCTATTTCTAAAAATAAAGGCTCTCATAATAGTAGATATAAGGATTTTAGGACGAAAAGTTCATGAAATCACATGGAAATGTTTTCCTGTTAAACACAGCCTGTAATCTGCTCAACTGGGATTATTTAACAAATCTTTAGCGCCCAGAGATATGTGTGTGTGGGTGTGTTTGCATGTGTCAAAGTAATCTAATACAACCAATAAATGTCCTGTGACATCTGTGGGAGTTTAATTCAGAGATTTCTGCATAAAAATTAGAAACATTTAGCTAGATTTGGTGTTAATGTGCTGTGATACTATTATGTGCTGAATGTGTTTTTACCGTCTGATCGGGCTGCACCCCCGAGCAGCTCTGGTCCTTAGCAGTGGATCCATGAGGACAAAGAGGAGACACAGACACCCAGTACCTGCTGACTGCCTTGTTCTCGACTGACACTGACACTGCCACCTCAGACAACAACCTCTGCAAGGAGCGGGGGTGGAAAGAGATGAAAAAGCAAGATTAACTTTACTGCCTGATACGAAGAAATTCTTTAAAGCCAGTGTAGTATTCTGGTTGCAAGGAAATGCAGAATAAGATAAAAGAGCAGGAAGCAGGAACAGCGACAGTTTAAAAGTTTAATGAATATAATCTGCGTGAGTGAAAAGTAATGAGCTGGAAAGAGTACAATTAATTCTAGTTGTCACATGTTCCCAGAAAGCCCTCATTGTCACCCTTTGTTCTTTCTGAAATACAGGAGGGTTTATGGGAACATAGAGGTGGGGCCAAAACTAGCATCTTTGTATTCGTCCATGATTAGGACACATGGTTTCTGTGGGGATCTGATAGCTATTATAATGCCAGCTTCTGTTCGGGCTCTGCTGCTTGTGTGTGCATGTGCATGTGTGTGTGTGTGTGTGTGTGTGTGTGTCTGTGTGGCTGTGCACCCGGATCTGTGGATTCGGCAGATTCTCGAAACAAACAATGGAGCGCTGTGCCTGAGGCAAGATTATAGCCTAGACTGCTGCCAACTGAACGGACCCCTAGTCACACACACACTCACACAAGGCCTTACCCCTCCATAACCTCATGTTCTCATCTGTGTTTTGCTGTTTCATTAGGCCTTCAACGCTCAAAAACATCTCCAATCATCTGTTTTCACAACTTCAGATTTTCAGTTTGCATTACAAGATTACACTAAATCTCCTACATAGGCAGTGCACGTAGACACATGATGCAGTATCACTGACTTGGAGTTCTTCTTTTTTGAAAACAGGAATGCGTTATTAGTCAGCTTGCATGATTAATCAAAGCTGACAGAAAACTGAGCTGATGTTGCCTCAGAGGATCAGTGGACTGACGCCTAAACACTTCTGGACTGATTCTACGTGGGTTCATGAATTCAGCTCACGCTGAGCTGCTGCTCTCTTCTCTCATATAGTGAGAGGTTAGAGAGAAGAACGTCCCCCGTCCTTCTTTTCCTTGTCTAAAGGATTTAATAATTTACAGAGGGAGGACAAAGGGATCTGAAAATGAGAAGGAAGTTATTCTTTAAAGCTGCAGAGGAAATAGGTGAGAGTTCTGTACCTTGTATGAGTCCACCACCAGCTCTATAAGGTTTGGAGCATGGAAGAGGCCTAACTTTCCCAGGTAGGAGCCAGGTAACAGACGCACCAACTCCTAGAGAGGCAAAGAAAGATGAGGATGAATAAATGCTTTTAAACTAATTCCCCCCAGAGTTGAAGCTGATACTGACGCAGGTAGGGATTCACTATCTATACATCAAAACTATGTGTAGCAACATTTGTGTTGTCACTTTCATATGTGGGCATGTGCTGTTTTGTGTGGGACAGATTACCTCGTACCACTGGTACTGCTGTTTTTCCACAGCGAAGATTGAGTAGATATGATTTTCCAGCAGCTTATCAGACAACTGCCCCAAACTGGGATGGTCCTGAAAAGCAGACAACCAGCAGACTAAATAAAAAAGAATCGTTTTTTTCAGGAAAGTGTTTTTGTCTCCCCCCTGGTGTACCGTATCAAGTTTAGGTCTACTATTCCTAATATACAGTCATTTGTTGTGTGAGTGTGTCATTGTCAGAGACAAAGTCCACATTTATCCATACATGGTCCACATTTCAAACTCCACCTCATGCACCAGTGTATACACAGTCCATATCAGAGTGTGACTGTGTTGGCTTTAAAGGAACAGTTCGACGTTTTGGGAAATAAGCTTATTAATTTTCTTGGCAGGAGTTGGATAAGAACATCATGGTAAGAACAGTAAAATTCAATAGCCAGCTAGCTTAGCTTAGCACAAAGACTGGAAGCAGTGGTAAACAAGCTGGGCACTGTCCAGAAGTGGCAAAATTCGCCAACCAGCACCTCTAAAACTCACAAATTAGCATGTTATATCACGTTTATTTGACCCAAACAGAAATTCATTTACCTATGATTTTAATGTACTAGTCTGCATGAGGACATGTGAACTGTAAAATGTTGAATCACCAGTTAAAATGTTAATTTATTTTATGCCTGACAGTAAGTTTCCTCCTCCTCCTCCTCTCACCATCGTAGTGCTCCCTGTGTACACATTGTTTTCCAGGTGACATAGGCCATCATGCGGCACAACAATCCCTGCCAGCCGGCTGTCCAGGGCGAGGTGAGACGGCTGGTCGGTCATCAGCAGCAACAGACGCTTGGCCCCTGGTCGCCAACCCACCGCTTTCTGAAAAAGAGAAGGAGGGGAAACAGGACATTGTGTAACGTGAGCAAATCATGTCTGTTTTGACTTTTAATTAAACCAAATAACCATCACAAATCTGTGAGCTAGAACCGCACCTCAACAGAGATCAGTGACAAAATGCTTCTGTTTCTGGGAAATAGTTTTTTAGACTAGATATCACTTGTCAGCTACATTTACAGACTGATGTGAAAAATATGTGCATGCTTCATGTTTTAAAGGTTTACACATGTGGTAAGAAACTGCAAATTCAAACATTTTACTCATCTGAACTACATTAGTTCCCATGGTGATCAGCTCTTTCTGTAATGCCCAATTAAAGGAAAAGCAGCAGAAATTCTTCTAGCAGTCACAGAGTCTCCGTCTAATGTATGTGACTCATCATAGACAGTGAGAGAGAAATGCCTCAGTGTGAGTCTGTAGCAGTCACAGAGTCTCCGTCTAAAGTCTGTGACTCGTCTGTGTGCACATGTGTATTTAAGGAAACCCAGTGAGCGAATACGTAGGCCTGACATAATGGAGAGTCTATTTCTAGAGTCATGACCACTGTGGTGTTTCCCTGCAGACTAGTTACTCACAGCCCCCCTGCATGGTGTGACTAACAGCCCCCCTGCAGCTATAGTATAAGCAACTGTGTGTGTGTGTGTGTGTGTGTGTGTGTGTGTGTCTGCCATACCCCTGCAGTAGTGTCATTACTTAGTGGGATTCCAGTGGTCATATCCAATGCAGACTTACTACCAAATTTGGGGTTATTGCAAATTTTTCTGAAAATATTCAAGTAATTTGAGGAAACTGACAACATCTTATAAAATCTTGTATTTATCTCAAAATGTTCTCTTTCTCTTGGTTGCAAGCTCTTGTAGCTCTTGCGAGCCTGACCTCTCATTGTCCATGCACACACACACCTGGCAGACAGCAGCTTGCAGCATAGCATCCAGTCCTCCCTCAGGTGTGTCCATGTTTCCGGAGATGCGCTGGCGTTTGATCACACGTGTGAACTCGCTCATATTTCCTGTCATACTCAGGACGTGATGGAAGCCGTGGGCCGGCCGACAGCGGATCTCATAATCACTGGTGAGACAGTCCAGAAAGTTTTTAATTACAACATTCAGTGATGTAGATCTCCAAAACAACCGCCAGAAAAATGAATGTCTAAAGCCTGTCTTTTGTTTCTGTCTCCCAGCACAGCTCATCATCATACCAGTGTTGCCCACTAACAGCTGAAAAATCCTTCCCTGAGTCACACAAAATTGGGAGCAACTTGTTTGGATGTCTTTTTATAGTCACTCAAATCAGCACACCACTCTTCTTGCCTCATTAAAAGAAGAAAAAGTTAGTGGAGGAATATAACAAGACAAACGCTGTAGGTGTTAAAGATCTTTTCTGTTCATGCAATAGCTAGAAAATTCACAAAACGATCAATATAGAAATGATTTACTCTGTGTCTTTCAGCAACAATAATCACGTCAACATATTCTGCGTCTTACCTGCAGGGGTTGTTGATCTTGGAGGGGTGGACGTTGATGTAAGGGGAGACAGGTTTGTCCACAAACGAGCCAAAACCCAACCAGAGGTCTGAGGAATGCTCTATCATGCGAAGAGACAGAGCCACACCCACTGTCTTCAGCTGGACCACAGAAAACATGCAGAATGGGAAAATCCAAGGGCAGGTAAAGGACGGTACACAGACAAAGAGGAAGAAACAAAAGAGGGAAAAGCAGAAGAGTAGAAGACAGTGATGGAGATGCAAAGAGGGGGCAAAAGGTGAGATAGAGATGGAAACAAGGGAAGAAAACATATTTTCTTGTATTCATTTGAAATAGATTTCTCATTCAAGTAAATTTGTTTGAAATTTCTACAGTTTATAGCCGCTCATACGCTCCAGTAATATAACACCAAACTGCTATCTGTCAGCTCTTGTTTTTTTCCAACTATGATGAAAAAACAACTTGAGAGTTTGTGTTGTGAAGTTGTGATGACTCAGGCTTGGAAAATGCACTCTTAACTTCAAATAAATAAGAGAAAAGCCTCAGCAGCGCAGACTCTCACTGACCGAGTGTATAAACACCTACATGATCAAGGTTTTCCTGCATAGACGCCGACACGTCAACCAGGTAGTACAGATCCACAGGATAACGTTTCAGCTGCTTCACAGCCACTACGACGCTGGCCTCTGAACCTACATGCACACACACACACATACACACATGCGTATACACATATAAAATAAAATAGCTAATTCTAAACTTTACCTTAGCTGCTTTATCACCCACTAAGGCAATAAGAAAACAATGCAAATCAGAGATCCAGCGTTGACTTAGAATGTGCCCGACGTCTACCTGGTCTGAGGGTGATGCTGATGTCTTGTGGGGACACTTGTGTGCTGCTGATGGTGGCATTGACCTCCACCTTGACCTCTGATTGCTCCATAAACTCCGGTTCACAGCCCCTCCTGAGCAGCTTCACTGGCAGGTCGCAGCGCTGGCTCTGGCCCGCCCCATTCAGAAAGTCCTGGAGGTCACATGGGGTCAAGAGGGGGAAATGGTGACTTGTGACATTTGCCCTTCCCTCCCTATGAACTTCTTTTAATGTATTTTATTCAAAGTTTTCAGATTTTACAATAACAAAATGTAGAGAGCGACACAAAGAAAAACATAGAAGAAGCTGCCAGGCAGTTGTAAGGATAACACAACTAAGCTGTCTAAGATGTTGCTGCTATAATCACATTTATACTGATGACAACAACAAATAGATGGGTCAAGTTGAATGCTACTTTATCCTCTGTGACCCCACAGGCAAGACACGCTAATACTGCCATATGTTTGACCATCATGAATGTATACTGTCATATCTGGAAAGTGCAGTGTGATAAAAACACAAGAAATCATGGCAAATTGAAGCTGGTTGCACAATTATTCACCCTGGTTTCACTTTTCGTTTCTGTGATTTTTATGACATTTGTATTGATTTGTGATGTAGTTACACTGATATGAGCACCATCCTCATCCTATTATGTGATCCCCAAGTTACTCATCAGTTTGGGATATCAGGAAGAAGTGTCCTATTTCAGTTTGCTCATCTGTGCCCAGATCTACTGTGATCACAGAAGAAAGGAGAGTTAAATGAAAGTAGAAATTCTGATGGATAGAAACGAGATTAGATTGTCCAATTGGATTTTTTTCTTATTCGGGGTTTGATTCAGTCATCACTTCATTGGATTAATCTTGTTGTAAATAAGCTCTCTGCTGCCTAACAGCTAGTTTTCCCAACAACACAGTACAACAGCGTCATGCCTTGCAGCTTTGCAGTGGATTAGTGACCTTTGGTATTTCAGTCTGTGAGAAATACACTCACAAATACAGCGACCGACAGTGGAAACATCAAACTAGACCATTAAATGTGTATTTGTAGCATGTGATGGGCCTGATTGGTATGAGTCAGTTTAAGGAGTGGGGCATAAGATGATGAAATATAGACAATGAAATGATTTAGTATTACTACTACTTTTAAAACAGAAACAGCAGAAAGAGCAAAGCAGCAGACAGTCTACAATAAGAGCTGAAACTGTAGCTAAATATGTAACCAAAGCCTGAACCTGAAAGCTTGACTGAATTCAGTTTATTTATGGCTGTCCCTGTGGCTGTAATTTGTCCAGTAACAACTCTGAATACCAGAAAGTTTCACAGCGACTGCTTTTCTCACAGAACGTGCCTCTTCGCCTAAAACTGAATGTGAACATGCATATTTACAGGGACTATACCTGCTTAATCTCCAGTGTTTGTCCAAGCATGGCTCTGCGACTCTGTGTGTGTAGGAGGTTAGAGATGTGTTGTTTGAATGCTTTCATGCACCAGTGGGACCGGCCCTTAACTTAATGATCTCGGATGAGCTCAGGGTTCACAGGGTGGGAAAGCACCTGAAGTCTGTAAACACACACATGTTGACAGTCTAGTGTAGTATCTGCGTGTGTGTGTTGTGACTCGGGCGGCGCTGGGAGGTGTTACAGCTTCTCCAGGCTGATTTGGGGTGGGCTCTTTACGAGACAGACTGACACCCAGAAAGCAAAGACAGACACAGACACACAAACACGCAGGCAGACACACACTTTGAGAGAAACGCAGGGATATGTGTGAGCGCCTAGACTAAACACATGGATAGACGTGTCTCTGCGGACACATGAGAAAGCACGCATGGAAACATTCACACACACACACACACACACAGATGCGCTCGCACAGGTCGTAGGTCACGCTGCTGAGCTCGAACACACACATTATATTCACATCTGCGGTTGGCATCAAAGCTTTGGTGTGTGTCATCTGAGGAATGCTGTTGAATGTCTGCCACGTTCTCTTCCACCACCCCCTCTCTGTCACACACAAACACACACTTTTATACACATTCCTACCTCCTTGAAGCACCAGGCGCACTGTGGTCCACGTCTGAGACACTCCGCACAAGAGGTGATACTGGGAGACCAACACACACTGTCACCTGCAGATGGAGAGAGGTGGGAGGGGGAGAGAGGTGGAGGGATGCAGTGAAAGAGAGGAGAAGAAGCTGTGATTAGCATATGAAAGAATGTGTGTGTCAACATTAATTAGCCATGCAGCAGAGCCCCTGTGGATATGTAGAGATCTCATGCACACTTTTGATGATGGAAGCACCACTTAGCATCTCATATGAGGCTATTCAGCACATATTAGCCAGCAATGCAGTGGGAATGTGGGAACAGGTGCTTGAGTTGTTGGAGTGGTGCAGTGGATCATTTCCCACGCCCACACACACCCACAGCCACACACAGAGGAGATCTAATCATGATTCAATCAGTGACTGCAACATGCACACAAATGTAGCCTATTATTAGAGTGACACTGTGATAAATCACTCGGACAAAATACTTTTTTGCAGCGTTAGCGGAAAAATACAGCAGGAGCAGAGAATCTGAACATTTTAGGGGGTGAAAAGGGGGATAAATTGGACCTTGGGTTTGGTTTTGTGGGATTTCTGATTCATTGAAGGGATCTATCTGCTGAAATCCAATTTTACAGTCATTTCAGTGAGCTACAGGGCTGGAATGTAGGACAGAGAAAGGCTGCAGGTCGCAGCATCACTAACAACCCACTAACAAGCTGCTGTGACCCAATTAGCAACTCCTGGCCTCTGGCAATCTCCTGAGTAGGTGAAGCATTTAACTTCTAATTATAACTGATCAATACAAGCTGGAACAAGAGAGCTTGTTGTGGTTTAGGCTTTTCCAGTGGGTCTAAGTTGAGTGGGTTTAAAATGAATAGTAGATCACAGTCTCTCCCAGAGTGGAAATACAATCCTTAAATGCTCATAAGGAAAACATCAGAAAAGCTAAAGCAGTCGACCCCCTGCAGAGAGCACCGCTGAGCGGTGGATGGGAGCTGATGTTGCGCAGTGATGTCTTGACAAGGTACAAGACGCAGGCTAATTGCTGGGATATGATGTAATTGGCACCTAATGAGCCTCCACTCACCGGGACCGGAGGCTTCTGCGCAGACAGCGACCAGCAAGCAGCAGAGCAGGACACACAGAGGGACGCTGCCGTGCGTGCGGGGCCAGGAAGTCATATTATCCTATCCACACCGGGAGGGCGACCTGGGCGAAGCAGCGAGGAGGAGGAACGGGAGCAGAGGCTGGCTGTTACTGGAGATGAACCGGGGGAGACCGGGCACCGCGCGTCCGCAGCCGCACGAACAATAGCCGGGAGTGCGGGACCGAGCCGCGGGGCATTGTCGTTCACCCAATAACCTTCTAATCCCGGGGAGGTATTCACATCCCCCGGGTTAAATCAGCTTACAAGCGCGCTCCCCCGTGGACCACGAGAGGAGGTGAAGTAATCGGGCGGCAGCGGCTGCGGCGCAAGTTCCTCCATCTACGTCCATCCAGCCGCAGGTGTGCGACGTGTCCCCGCGTGCTTCCACGATGGACCTCGTCTCACAGCTGACGGTAAAGTCTCATCCCGGGACAGAGCGCAGCACAGTCATACACACGAGGACCAACCAGCGCTGCGTTCAGCCGGTGCGCACCAGCATGCTGACTGAACATCCCAGACTGAAGCCAGGAGGGTGACCGTGTTTTAACCACTGTACTGACTGAGGCAGGCGGTGCCATGGCAACGACGCACTGTCCTCGCTGTATCAGAGAGAGAGAGAGAGAGAGAGGAAGAGAGGGGGGAGAGAGAGTTTAAGAGGGAGGGAAGAGAGACAAATAAGGAGAGAGAGAGAGAGAGAGAGAGATAAAATGCTTACTGCAAGGAGTTGTGCTGGGGTGCATTCCAAGTGAACTGTGGCCTTGAATTGAACACTGATGTTTATATTGCTTCTACAGGGAGCCATTTAACAGCACTGAGAGCTCCTGTGTGTGTGTGTGGGGGGACCCATACTGTGTGTGGAGGGATGATGGGGTGAAGGAGTGGGGGGGGGGGTTCAATAAAATCAGAGCTCTTGCAGAGGGGGTTCACAAGCTGGTGCTAAGGAGGAGAAGGAGGAGGAAGGGGGTTTGGGTCCATTGTGCACAGATTCCAATGACATGGAGTAACCTCGCCTCGCCGGCTGCTCCGCTGAGCAGGAGCCAAAGACTTACTAAACAACTCAACATTTTAAGCTGGAGGAAAACAGAGCCACGCAAGGACAAAACACACTATAGTCTACCATCTTTGGCATGATCTTATGCTTGTCTCCGGTAGAGGTCTACCAGATAAAGTGGACATGTTGTGCTTGGCATGCAGCCTAAACGGTGATTGTGAGTGTGCCAACAGTCCCAACTAATTCGCAGCAGTGAGCTCACCCAGCACAGCCACTCACACACAAGTCCCTTATCTACTCTGTTTGACCCCATCTGTCACTCAGGAGCCTGGAGCCCAGCCATCTACGCCTCTCCTCTCATTCATTCACATAATTTGTCAAACGGGAATTTCATAGGGGGAGCGCCAACAACATTTGAAACGCCCCCCCCCCCCCCCCCCCCCCCCCCCCCCCCGACTCAATGACACTTCTCTGCCCCGGCCAAGTCTCTCCTGTCTGGGCTCCAGTGGCAATGACGGTTGGGGAGACAAAATATGGATCTGTTCTCTGCTGATAAACTTGATAATGGACTCTTGTGTAAACACTTGCTCTGCCCTGTCAATACTGGTCACCATCAGCATCTTAATGACAGCCGGCACTGTTGTAAAGCTGACACAAAACACTCTTCCTCTTCTCTGTCATTCCTCCCCCACCTTTTTAACCTCACCGCCATCCCCCCCGCTTGTCTCTTTTCTCTCCCCCTGGTGTGTTTGTGTTAGCAGTCGGCTGGGCTTTCCATCACGCTGGTCTGGTCTCATCACTCTCCAAACACACACACACACACACACACACACACACACACACACACCATCTTGTCCACTTCTGAATCACCACTCCCTCTTTAACACCTGCCCAACTTTCTTTCTGAATCGCACATTAAAAAGTCAACTCATCTCACTGATTTTCCCTCCCACGCTCTCCTTTCTGCCACACATTCTTTGGCTTAGCTGATCTGAGGACAAAGTAGGGGTCAAAGGTGATTTGGGAGCCAAATGGGGATTTCCATGCCCAGATCCAAACCAGCCGCCACAAGTGCACAAAGTGAGTGACTCAGGAAAAAAGACATTTGGAGAGATTAGGTGTGGGTAAGGGTTAGGGTTAGGGTATGTTTTCTTTGGTGTCTAAATGTCTGTGTTTGTGTAGGTGGCACACAACTGTAAGTTATCTTCCCCAGATATCATTATCACATTGTCACTTCATCATAATTCAGCTATAAATGCTTCAATCTGAATTCCCCTCTCAAACTATATGTCAAGTTTTGGCATTTAGTGGACCAAATTTCCCCTTATCAGAGTCTTATCGCCATCCCACACCTGCATGAGAATAGTCACACGCACACAGTGCGTTTACCTACACAGACATGCACAGTATAGTCTTGTATGTTTTGTATGTGTAGTTTAGTGTAGCGTAGACTTACATTTCCTCATAACAGCATACCCAAAATCTGGTATGTGGTGACAGAGATTTAAATGTGACTACTGCTATTATTCAGATGCTGCCCACAGACAGACCCGTTTCACTTTGTGATGATATGGAAGTCCAAAAATAGCACAGAGGAACCTTTAGTGTGTTCCTGTTTTGTACATCTGAGCATTTATATGGTTATAGATTCAGTCAAAGAGTCTCCTCTGTGGAAACATGACGTAGAAGTGAAATGTTTTGTGCAGACAGTCACGTTGTCTGGTCTGAGGCCTCGTGTTACCATTGGAACCACTTCACTATTCTGAAGGCCACAATTTTTTGACAATTTTGAAGGCCAACAACCACTTTAGGGTAATTTTTGGTGTTACCATGGGATAAATAGTAACTTTCTGTGATGTCTAAAGCATTTAAAAACCAACAAAACTTGGTTTTACTAGTCAATACTAGTCTGTCTCTTGATACTGCCTGACTTCTGTAGCATTCAAACCTAAGCCCACTTGTAACAACTGATATCTTGAAAAATAACACAAAAATATATTTACATTCCCTAAAAAAAGCTAAATAACGTCCTAAAACAGCTGGGCACCAATACTGATTGTTTACCAGATTGCTGTATATGATATTGAATCAAAATAAACTACATACTACCACTACTAAGACTACAGCCCCCATGTTCATTGTAAGGAGCAAACATGTCAACCAGTGCAAAGATGCAACTCACTGATGTGTTTAGTTAATAGTTTCTGGAGAGCAATGAACAATGAGCAGAGGAATAAGATATATCAGGCTTTGGGCTACTAACAAGATAAAAACTTGTCAGTAGGATTAGTTTTCACAGTTGGTTTTGGTCTTTTCGTTGAGATCCTCTTGAGTTTTATCTATTGAACTCTCTCTGACAACTCACAGCCCTCAGAGTACAGGTTTGAACTCATTACATTCAGCAGTGATACCAACAGCAAAATTTCTCCCCATTGAATATAAAGCGCATTTGTGCACCTTGATACACGTAGCGTGGCTGCATCATTCGTTTGTCTATTGGGAAATAAATGTGCATCAGTTCTTTATGAATAATGTACTGACCCTCAGTGCAGAGCACAGAAAAACATCAACACTGGGAGCGAATTATAAAACATGGAATGGCTGCTTTAGCAAAGATATATTATGATGACAAAATGATATATTTTGCTATCAGATGAAGGATGAAAGTGTTTAATTAATAAACATATTTATGCACTGGGTTTTCTACACCTTAACATTTGACAGTGCTATAGCAGCAGTGGCAGTGAGAGCAGTGAACAACAATGAATATTCCCCCACAGTATAGTGCAAAGTCTTTCTAAGTAGCGTTTCTAAACATCAACACAAAATGTCAGAGATACTTCATTCATCCATCCATTGACTGTACCGCTTATTCTTAAAGGTCGCGGGGGGGCTGGAGCCAATCCCAGCTGACTTTGGGCGAGAGGCAGGGTACACCCTGGACTGATCGCCAGTCAATCACAGAGCCAACACATAGAGACAGACAATCATTCATGCTCACATTCACCACGGGCAATTTAACCCAAAGTAGAACATGCAAACTCTACACAGAAAGGTTCAAGGTTCAAACTTCAAACCTTTTGGCCAGTGGATTTGAACGTGGAACCTTCTTGCTGTGAGGTAACAGTGTTAACCACCTCACCAGAAAAAAATGGAGCGGCCTTGGCCTTAAAAGAATCCCCCACCTTCTCATACCAGTGGAATCATTTTCACAAGTGTTGTTCCATATAGAGACCACAATACCCATAAACCCCATTGCTTACTGTTGCAAAAATGCCCTTGCAAACTTACACCTCCATCTTCCACTTTCCTGAAGATGACAAACATGTCAGAGTTGATGTTGTAAATGGGAGTTTAAATGGATTCACTGCCTGCTATTATGAGGAGCTTGGAAACTTAAAGTTCTGCCCTTATAGAAGATTATTTTGTGTGTGAGAATATAACTTTAAGATGTTTGAATTGAGATTTATATCTCAGAGTGGGAACAAACAGGATCAAAAACTTCCTCTGGGGTTTCATGGTTGGACTAGTAGCATGCACTAGAATTTCTGAAAACATCCGTTTGCTGCCTCCTGGATGTGACCAAGGAAACCCCGTGGTTCTTAGTGTGTCAATGCTGACATTTACGTTGACCAGCAGTGGCCTTGTGGTCCGGTGCATACACGCACAGATACATGCAGACACCCATGCCTAACTCAACCACCAGCATGACTGTCAGCACATAACACTGACAATGGAAGACCACAGTGACCTATGCTTTTTTGTGTTTACTGCCTTATAGTGCTGAAGAAATTTGTATTTTACTGCTTTTTTACATCATGGCCAGGGGACTACAGATGAAAACTAGCCTTCTGGCTAATTCTGGCTTTTTTAACCATGTGTAATCATGTGTTTTATGAAATTGCATTGTCCCCTTTCAAATAAACTAAACTGAAACTGAACTGAAATGTATTCATTCATTTTAGTTAGTCAATGTGGTAGCAGGTAAAACTGAGATTAAGAGTAAAATTAAAAATCATCAGTTCAAAAATGTGGTACCCTGCTATTCTGGTACATTAACTAGATGTACAGACTGATCTATAATGAATTTGACACATTTCAGGTAAAACTTCTCTGAAAAAGTGATTTTCATTTTTTCCCCCCGATTTTAAGGAATATTCTTAATTGTTTTCTAGCCAAGAGTTAGATGAGAAGATTGATGCTATTCCCATGTCTGAATATTAACTTTAGCACAATGACTGTAAACAGGAAACCGTTGAGTGCAGCTCTGTCCGAAAGTTACAAAATTCTTGTAACAGCACCTCAAAAGCTCATTTATTAACTCTTTGTGTCTCATTTTCAGTCCATACAAAAGCCAAAAGTGTAAAAACAACAAATTGCTGCTTTACACGGAATTATGTGTCTTCCTCCTGGTCCAGACCAGTTGCCAGGCCACCAACAGACACTGCAGGAAGTTGGTGGTCCTTGGTACCATGGAAATCTGTCACTGAGTCATCATATGACCTGAGTCACTCATGTGGGACCACAATTGGACAAGTGGAAACACCAGAACGCATTCGGTCAAAACAAGAAGTCAAAGGTCACTGAGCAGAAGTTTACAACCACAGTAACATAAAGGAGGATGCACACATCCAACACAAGACATCTGATAAATAGACACACACAACCTTTAACACTTCTTGAAAAATATGAACAGAATATACTGAGTTAAATAAAGTAGTGAAATATCACTTTCACTCTGCATTCCTCTAAGTGAAACCAAATAGGATGACCACCTGCTACTGTAGTCTTTGTGACACATTTGAGGAACACACACTCATTGTCCTTGAAATGTGAAAGTGAAATGCTAGAGCAGAGTGCCTGGTGAGGCTGGTTATCTATTCTCCTCACTGTGCCCTTTTCTGCTCACTAGGGAGTCTTGGAGAGTCCCTGATTTTCTCACCCACATCCTGGGTGCCAGCTGCTGTGCACTTTAACTAACTTTAACTGTAATTCCATCAAGGCCAACAGAGCTGCTCGCCGGCTCAGTGCCAGCCTTGCCATGAGAAAGAAAGAGAGCAAAAGAGAGGGAGGGAGAGAGGTCACTGGTCTCAAGGACTTTCAACCACAGTGTCTATATTCAGGGGAATTACATATTTTGGACTGCAGGGCTGCAGCAGGGAGGAGTAACAATGATATACCATCCTGTGGTTCAGTTTGCAGTCCACTGTGCACATACACACCCACACTCACTATCGCTTCCTCTGAATCTCCACCCAGGTTATATTTCCCTGACACAACTCTGTGGCTGTGTGATGTGAGGTGACCCAGTGCTCATTTGGAAATTGTAATACAAAGCAAAGCAAAATTCCTGCTTCAGATGACTAATGTGGCCTCAATGTCTATTGCGTACATTTCCCACTCAAGGCTGTGGAGTAACTGGTTGCGTCTCTTGAGGGAAAGATAATTACTGTCAGGATCTGCAAGAATATGTGGTTTCAGTGTGTAGTGTGGTACTCTGGAGACAAGCAGAACTCGGTGGCAGAATGTAAGGAAATGTAAAATCCTCTCCTGTTCAAATTTACATAGATGACAAATCAAATCAAATCAACCAAAAGGCCAGAGGAGGTGTTTGTTTGCTCACCATGTTGCAGGGAGAATTAGATGGTTAGGGAGTCAAGTATGGATATTCATTCGTGACCTCAAAGAAGCTCGGGCAAAGACAAAAAGCCTTGTTCAAGATGGAGAGAAAGTAGACAAAGGCTTTTGAGTGACGTTGAAGCTAAAATAATAGAACTATAGTGTTACTGGCTTGAAAGCAGTATTTAAGGGAAAATCCACCACTTTATCATATTCATCAGTTTTCTGCTTCATCTCCCAGCCCTCTCCCTCCTTCCTTCCCGGCAAGAGACACCAGTTAATTCACATGGTGGTTAGCTGATACCAAGGACAGTCAGTATTGTAATAGATAACCTGAGTATGCAGACGTTCACAAAGTAGAAATAACTGAACTGTCAAGCTAGTTCTTAATTGTGAGTTCAAAAGCGTTGGTTATCTGCCTGACTGGCTGATAGTGAAATGTCAGGTCAAAAAGTAGGAGTGCCTCAAAACAACAGGAACACAGCTTCATCCCACTTGATTTCAATAATGTGTGTGTGTAAATTACTTTGATTTAGTTAGATATTTAGTTTCATATATAGCTTCCTCCATTGCTCATAGGGTCTAAATCGTCATCAGACGATAGTCAATGGACTTCAAGATGAACTATTAAATCTTGAGACTCTATTGTATCATAAAAGTACACAAACTGTATAATTGGACAAGGCTTTTGCACAGCTTTCAACTTTGAGAGGGTTCTGTTTTTCCAGTGAAAATTAAGTGAAAGCTTGCAGAGTTTGTGCCATAGATGTGTTACAGGAGGGATCAGTTTGTCCACTAGTCAAATGCATTAGACAAAGACAAATTTGCAAAAATGCTGAGTAGCGGTTTTCAAAGATATTTTCAATGTCCAATGTTAAGTCTCTATGGATAAATATTACTGTAATTTACATCTACAAAGGGCTCCACAACACAGCAGTGGACCAAAGTGCATGTGCTTACAACTTTCATTGAAATGAATTAGGAACATCTTTTGTACTGTATGTATTCTCCTACAGTTGGCTGAGGACAACTACTCATTCACTCTGGAAAACAGCAGCTCCAGGAAGTCTTAGATCACCTCTACAACTGTGTGTGTGGGTGTGTGTGTCGATCCGTAAATTTATTTGTCCAAGTTGGATTGATGACGTGAGGTTGTGTGTGTGTGTGTGTGTGTGTGTGTGTGTCCCTCCCCCTCCCTATGCGTCATTCACGGATATGTCATCCTTCAGCAAAACTACTCATCTGTAGTTTGCCTCTCAGCAGTTCTCTGATCTCCTTCAGATCTGCAGCAGACCTTCAAATACTAAAACTGCCGTGAGAAAGGAAGAGAGGGGGGATTGTTTTTAATAAAACAAACTGCTGTGAATATCAGAATGAAACTCAGCCTTTGAAGCTTTGCGGCACACTTAAGGAAGTCAGCTAATGTGTGTCTATTGACACAGCCCCCCTCTTTCCTCCATCGCTTTCATAAAAACATGCACACAAACACTCAGCTGCTGTAGTGGACTTTGGACTGACGTCCATCGGGAGGGCAGGGAGTTTCCTTCCTGGGTGAACTAGTTTCTGTGTCATTCAGTGGGCTGGTGCTGTGGTCAGGGTTCGGCCAAGAGAGGTGGGGAATAAAAACATCAAGGCAAACTTTTCACCTTCAGAGTGGACGCACACACTCATGACCAAAATCTGCCGCCCATCTTCCTCACACTGCACAAATGGAATCCTAGTTGCAAACTTAACAGTTTTCAGCCAGAAAAGGAAGAAAAACTAATGTGACTGATATATTACTGTATGTGACATTTTTTGATTCTTAATACTGATGCATCATTGTGTAAGCAGCATTTTACTGTAGTAGCTTGTGGTGGAGCTAGTTTTGACTACTTTATGTGCATTTAGTTCATTTAGTTCAGTGGTTCCCAATATAGGGGTTGAGCGCTGTCCAAAGGGTGATCAGCCAAATCTAATGCGTCCTGAGACATCAATGTTGCGGGAAACAAGAAACAAGAAAGTTCTGCAACACAAATTTATATTGTTTTTATATTGTTTATATTGTAATCTGAGCTTGTTTGTGAAGTGTTGGACAATTTGACCTCTTTGGGTGTCACAGAGGTGTGGAACTACTAACAGCTCCACCTCCACCTCCACCAAGCATCTCTAACAAGGGTATCAAACAAATGTAGTAGAGTAAAATAAAATATTTCATTCTGAAATGGACTGAAGAATAAAGTAGTTGACAGTGCAAGTACCTCAACTTTGTACTGACTGTCACCTTTACATGCAGTTACCCAATCTTGCTTCACTGTGTCACTTGTGTTTGAAAGACACTAATTGTGAAAGCAAGCAATGCAGATGCTCTGCACTCCAGTTTGTTAGTAATATAGTGTTGCTTTATCATTTTTTCTTTGTGCAGGCAAATATGTTTCAGGAATATTTGACAATAAAACACAATGGAGCTGTAACAAATTACTGTTTAATTGAATGGTAGATCTGGAAAATATCAGCCTGCAGTAATTTTCACAATCAGTGAGGTTTTTTTAGTTATTTAATCAGGCTAAAATGCCACAGCTTCTTTTTTGTGTTTTATATAATTGTTAATTGAGTATACATGGTTTTTGGACTGTTGGAACCACAAAACAATCCAGTCGCATCCAGTTCAGCTTGCTAACATGTTCCAAGATGTGCACAATTTCTGACCTGATGACAAATAACATAATTAATGCACCAGTAATTGAAACGTACAGTAACTGATTTAAGATAAATCAATGTTCCATGACATTGTAATCCTTTAGTTCTTTGCTGTGGAGGTGCTGCTTATTCATGTTCCTACTGTGGCTACTGACATGCTCTGACTGTGTGACAGGGCCCTCTTGTGGCGCCACATGGAAAAAAGAAGTCATCAAATAAGAGGAAAAGGGATTAGAATATCTTGGATCTCACATCCTTTTTCTTCTTCTTTTCCATGTTCCCTCTAAAAGCCAATGCTAAAAAGCAAAACAGATCATTTAGAGTAAAACACAAACACGAAGAGGTGACATTTTTGCCTTTAATAGCGATATGATAACAATTATTGTGACGTTACAGAAGCAGGTCAAAGATGAAGGTCCAGGGATTCAGCCAACAATTTGTCCTTAATTCAGCTAAAATATGGTTTGTGTAACCACTCGCATGGTCTTACATTATATGCTAGAGAGCGTGTTTCAAGGTCTCAGCTGTCTGTGGTGGCGCTGAATCAGGTTGGCTCGCACTCTGCTTACTAAGTCATTCATCTGTCCGTCCATTAGAGGCCAAGGGGGACGTGGACCGGCTGGTGTTTAAGTGTACAACCTCCTTCCAGAGGATGGAGAGAGAGATCCAATTTCACTGTGACTGGAGGAAAAAGAGGCCACTGACTCTGCACTGGGACTCTCAGCCACTCCTCCAAACGTACTTGCATTTGTGCACCGCTGTGTTACCTTTAGGTGTGTGTGTGTGTGTGTGTGTGTGTGTGTGTGTGTGTGTGTGTGTGTGTGTTATGAGGTCCTTGCTGTGAGGTGTTTAATAGTTAATAAGACGCTTGTTTACTTGGCAAGGCTGCTGCCCACACAGCAGATGCTGCTCAAATGCTGAGAAGCACAACTTAGGAAATACAGGAAATACACACAAAACATAGTTTGGATTTTTTTTAACAGTGTCAACACAAAGTCTAACACTCATACACCAATCTGGAGAGTATTCTTGTTGTTTTAAAAACTAAGAGAGGGAACATTTCTTGAAAGATGTGTGTATCCATCCTCAGTGGATACATACAACATTTTGCTAAATGGATAACTTTTCCCAACAAAAACTCTTAATTTTAACCCAGTCTGAAAGTAACACATATTTAGCACTGTCCTTCTCCAGGATCGTCTCATTTTTCTACAAAACAAACAAACATCATCCTCATCAATTGGCCTCTTTATCAATATGTCTCCCTTGGGAGTCTCCTCAAGAGAGACAGCATGTTGCAGCTATCTGGCTCACCATTCCCTTTCATAACTCATCACACACACACACACACACACACACACACACACACACATACGCACACATGCACACACAGGAACACATTTTGCTGTTTCCTTATATTGTTTCCCTTATTGTTGGCTATTCTAAAATCTAAAGTTTATATAATTTATAATTTATAATTCAGTATGACAGTATTACTAGTACTGTGTTATGAGTCTTTTAGTGGTATTATTATTACTGCTTTTTTAGGAAAGTTCTCAATCTGTGTCACTACCAACAACAGTAGTTTCCTTTAATTGCAATACACGTTAATAGTCTACGATAATGGATGAGCTCTAGTGTTTGCACAAAAGAAAGCGTCCATTCTACATGTCCTAATGTTTGAGGGGGCTTCAATTTTTTGTTGATCTGTGCATGTCTGACGCAGCTGCAGTGAAAAGGTTTACAGCCAACTGACAGCTGATAAGTTGCTGCTGCTGTTGCTGTTGATATTTCTCTCTGCAGTAGGATTGAAACACTGAATGTTTCATAAATAAGTAATGTCCCTGCTGTTTCTAAATTCCCTGCAGAAACATTTTCCTTAGTGGTAGCAAAATCATTTCAAGTTACCTACTTTGATGGGATAAAGTAAACTGTAATTTTAACATGAATTTATCAGTTTTCACACAGTAATTGTTAGATTTTGTTACCTTTAATACATATTGTTAATCTTTGCACGCCTGAAGTCATGGGAGATGTACTTCAGGAAAGAAGATAAAGTGTGGGGATACTTTCTTTAAGTGGGATGAAGAACTATACTGATTCTGTGGTGCTTTGACGCAGAGACACCCCGGTGTAGAAATAAAGAAAAAGACGGGGTAAGTTAGTTATTTTGTAAAAAAACGAATCAGTATTTCATCACTGAAAACATGGGAATACATCTAATATCACAAAGTGATGATCTTCAATCTGTAAGCAAAGTTGCATTGTCTCAGAACACTTCACAGATGATAAACAAGTAAAACCCACGTTTCCCATCTACCACCCACATAGACTACTGTTGTCTCTCACCACGAGAGAGCAGCATACGAGCTGCACAGCAGGGAGTCAGACCGAAATCAGCCGTGCTTCTTAGCCTTAGCTGGCTTGGTGGTGGAGACCTAGATAGGTGTGTTTGAGTAACCAGGCTTTATTAAGTCTCTCAGCTCCACCTCTTCCCCCTTTTTTAGGGTTAGCTTTGGAGTCAGACGGAGTCAGACGCTGCCATTATGATGATGATGGGAGCCTCCCACTGAGCTTCACTTTGGCTCTTCAGAAACCTTTGGGTGACGCTCCAACTTTTTAACACATTTAACCGCTAACAAGCTCCTTTTATTTCTGACAAATGACCTCAACAAATGGGACAATACGATCATGAAAGGCAGAACATTGATTTCTGCTATAATGACCATACCTCTGTGTATTGTTAGCTGCTCAGCTGTGTGTTTAAGTGTGTCCACAGGGAGGAATATTCAATTGTTGTGAGAGAACACACACACACACACACACACACACACACACACACACATACACACTGTAGTATATATTTAATAGGCCATATGAAAAAAACATGATCCAAATGTGGATGTTTGGGCATAACTTTCCTGCCAAGAGTTAGATAAGACTGATACCACTCTCATGTCTGGCACAGCAACTGGAAGAAGGCACAAACAGACAGCTGGGCAAAATGTTGTTTTTTGTATGGAACTAAAACGATATGGCCTGTTAATTAGTGAGCTTTAGACGTGCAGGTTGCTGGATTTTGCCACCTTTGGACGGAGCCAGGCTTGCTGTTTTTTCCTGTTTCCAGTCTTTGTGCTAAGCTGCGCCGACCTGCAGCTGGTAGAAGCTTCATATTTACTGTCCACACATAAGAGTGGTATCAATGTTCTCATCTAACCCATGGCAACAAAGTGAATAAGCGTAGTTCCCAAAATGTTAATTAGTGAGCTGTAGAAGACTGATTTTAAATACTGGGGAGATCCAGGCTAGCTGTTTCCTTTTGCTTCCAGTCCTTATGCTAAGCTAAAACCTAACTGACTTTCGGCTGTAGCTCCACAGACAACAGATAGAAATGAGACAAACTTCTAATCTAACTTTTGGCAAGAAGGTGAATATCTGTATTTCCCCAAATGTCAAACTTTCACAATGTGCCTTTTCTTCGACCATCTGTCCAGTTTTTCTTTTACTCCATTCTGTGTAGGATGTAGGATCTTTCAGTTTCTCTTTGTTTGTTTCTGTCTTGGTCATTCCTGTGTCACTCTCTTGATGTTTTGGTCACCAGTAAGAAACAAGAAAAGAAAGCTCTTGCAAGTTTGGGCAAAAACAAAAGTCAGGTTTACTCATGCAGCAAGAGTCAACAGTGACTGGCGTTAAGAGGCTCTCTCCCTCTCTTTCTCTTTCTTTGACTCACATTGTTCCTTGGGAGACTAGGAATGATGTGTGTGTGTCCTGAATTCAAGGGCATTCCTCCACCATTTTCCTGGCACTGACTACACCAACATGTCCAGTAGCTGGAAGAAATATACCTTACTGCCTGGAGAACACACACACACACACACACACACACACACACACACACACACATAATATATAATAATATAAAAGTCCTCTGTTTGCATTATGAAACAAGACATGATTGCTCTGCTTCATGTTTCTTGACAAATGTGACAGGTGATTAAAAGCTTGTGTCACATTGCCTTCAAGGTGGAGGGGCAAAGCACTCGCCTCCTCCAGCTTTTAGTTCGCCATAACAGACACACACAAGTGCTAATTAGTCATACATTGGGGAGGGATCTGTCTTTCTTACAAGCAAGTAGGTCCTTTTTGTTAGCCTTCCCCACTGCAAAAGTGTTAATTAAGCGAGCCAGTCGCGTGACCTTCGACTATCCATGACCAGCATGGTCTCATCACATGCTCAGCGAGTTTGGCATCCTGTCAGGAGTTGACAGAGGGAGTGCTGGCTGCGTCTTTTAGCCAGGAGGGGAAAAGAGAGCAAGGTGGAGATTAGAGCTGGAGCTTGTGCTGCAATTGGATGCAGTTTAAAGAAGAAGACACTGAAAAGGAGTCAGAGGCAGAGCGAAATCGTAAGGGCTGGAGAAAGATGTGCCTCTTTGCTGTGAGCCCCAGAGGATGAATTGATTTTAGAACTGGCTGTCTTTGTCAGAGATCACACAGTAAGAATCTATTGATTGATTGTGTAATCTCTCTTTTCATCTCCTCCTCTACCTCCTCCTTCATCCCTCTGCTGTACCCATGTCCTCACTAGTCCTTCCATCCCTCTACAGGGGTCTCTGTATTGCTTTTCTATTTTCCCCTCCCTTCTCCTCCCTTTTCCTGCCAACCCAACCATATTCTATACACACACATAGACACACCCTGAGACACACTATCTTCTCAGGTTCAAGCAATTTTCCTAAGTCATCAGAAGGAGGTGAAATACAATCTCTCCTGTGTTACTCTCACTTCTTGTCCCAAGAAAGGAAGCAAATGTTTTTTTTTTAATATGCAACAGATATAAGTGATGAATAATCCCCATTGCTGTTTGACAGCAAAGCAACATTGTGTGTGTGTGTGTGTGTGTGTGTGTGTGTGTTTGTGTGTGTGTGTGTGTACATGGAAACATCTGGTGCTCTTGATCGCAATGGCCACACACCAGCTTGAGACTTTGGACGGACAGAAGTGGGACACATATGGTGTGTGTGTCTGTGTGTGTTTGTGTTTGTGCTGCACCGATATTGCACCTCAAATACATAGTTAATAGTGCCTGAAAATTGCTCAGTGTGATTGTGAGTGTGTGCGAGTCTGATAGTGTGAGTTAATGAGGTGTGTGTAACAGGGTCCTCTCACATGACTGACTGAAGTGGCAGATATACAGTAGCAAAGACAGCAGAAAACTGCTGACTTTGCTATATCTTTCACCCCAAAAACTGTGTTTGTGACAATGTAGGTTTGTGCCTGTGAACATAAACAGTATGTGTGGAAATCCATTAAATATCAAACCAAATACCCTTTTTTAAAATGAATATGCTTTTCAGATTTATTGCATTTAAGATCTGACTTGCATAAAAGTACAAAATTATTCTCAGCAAAATGTACGTACAGTACACATTATGCAAAATGGCCGTGTGCAGAGTATGATGAACTAACCTGTAGACTGGACAGACTGAATCTCATTTGAATCACTTTATGCACTGCACGTTAGTCCACAACAAGTAATTAACAATCAGATAAATGAAATGGCATATAAAGTAGAATATTTCCCTCTGAAATGTAGTGGAGTAAAGGTATAAAGTAGCATAAAAGTACCACAAAATTGTACGAAAGTAGTGGATGTTTAGTCTCTGTCCTTGTTGTGCACAATGAGGGAAATTGGTTCAATCTACTAACAGACTGAAACATGGAGTCAAAGTACAATTATTCCTAGCCCATATCAGTGCATCTCAATAGCTCCTGGATCCTTTAGGAGAAAATATAACAGAAGAGTCGCTGTCTAACTTGGTGCAGTCACACTTTCACTGTAGCATCTGAGATACAAAAGCAATATCCAAGTGGCCCGCGGTGCCTTCGATCTCCCTCACTCCTCATCTCCCAGGAGCGATGACAGATTGACGTTTGCCCAGTGCTACACTCATTATGGGCCGGCAGCCATATATCTCCTAATGATTCAGAGCCACACTGAGAGTGGATGGCACCACTGAGGAGCTTATAATGGGCCTCTGGGGACACCGTAGTTCCAGGCACCTCCTGCTAGCTCCTCTCTTTATCCACTTAACTGGTTAGAAGTTTATATATCTTATATATCTTCGCTCTGCTGCTGCCGTGGGCCAACATAAAGGATATGTGTGGAAGAGCAGGGCTGGTCTGTATCGTTCTCTCACAGGAGTTTTTGCTGTCTTCATTGTAATAACAAAATATTGTGCAGGAATGATGATCCATAGTTAAAATGACAACCAGCTTTAACCCTCCAGAGTCTGTAAAATGGTCGTTTTTTTACTACTTTTCATTTTACCTTTGTGTTTCCCATTAAAACTGTTTAGCTTGCTTTCTTTGTGTTTGTGACTCTGAAGAGTTAATAAGTCTGAGATTTGAATAGCTCTGACTTTCTCAGGAAGAAGACAACAGCAAAACAGGAAAAACATTATGGCTCTAAAAATAGTACATGAGTCTCAGCAGAGAGCATAATGCTCGCTCCTGTGATTCAGTGAGGCAGAGACATGCGCGCGCACACACACACACACACACACACACACACACACACAAACATACTGCACTCATCTCAGTGATTTTAATAGGAGTTAATTAATACATCTATCTATCTATCAACGTTTTTCTCAGTCAGAAGAAAGTTTAAGGTTTGTCTTTGAATCTGGCTTGTTTCTACCTTCCTTTTCTCCATCGTGGAGCCTTCTGCATGAGGACATGCCAATAAATACTGCCAAGTCTGCCAAGCCTTAAAGTTATTGTTTGACATTTCAGGAAATACGCTTATTCACTTTCTTTCCAAGAGTTAGAGGAGAAGATCAATACCAATACCAATAGCAGTGGCTGTCTACAGTTCGTATTGTTCTTTTGTTATTCTTCACTTACTCTGTTAATAATCACATCTGACTGATGGATGGGAGTTGTGTCGAGCCGGAATAGTAATAAAAACAGTAAAACAACAATATTGCTCTCCTATATGCTCGTTTATCAACACAACAGACTTCAGCACAACAACAGTGTTCTTCTCTTTCTCTGTTGCAAGTGTACAGAGGCTGAGCAGTGAGACAGGGGAAACTAAAAGCAGTTAGCTCCTATAAAGGAAATAAAATTGATTAAATATTAAACACAATTCTCAGTATCATTCAGGAACTTGGTTGTTCATAATATCCTAACAAGTCAAATAATTAACTTGTTGCTAGAAAACAGTCTTCATATATGGAGAAACAGCTAACCTGACTCTGTCCGAAGGTCATCTTTCTTTTTTTTTTCAAATTGAAAATGCGCATAAAAACAGGTGGATGGATACAAGCTTGTTGAACGTACAGTACCTCAAACTTTAGTGCATGTTGCCTACAAAGATCATCTCGCAGGATTTTACATGCACTCCACAAACACAAAGGCGGAGGCATAGGAGGTTTCGGTTTTGTAAATTAGTGGTTAATGGGGGAAACACTTATTTCCAGTTTCAGCATGGGGTTTCCTGTCTGACAAATACACACACACACAGCCACATGGAGTTGTTAACGTCAATGAGACCGTGGGGGTGGGGGGCTTTTATTTTTAACTCACTGCAGTGTACGTGAAGGAAGGCTACACACATACCACAATGCCTATGATAGAGGATGAGCATAAAACAAAAAAGTAAAAAAGGGGCCAAGATGCTGGAGATGGAGGAGTTGAATGGGTGGTGTCTGTTGGTTTGAAAGGCAAAGAGAGAGAGAAATCCAGTTTGTCATCAAGTCTGACATTGATTATAAGCTACTGTATGGTTCAGGCAATGGGCCAAAGGCTGCATCCTATCCTATCCCACTAATAAAAGTCTATTGGGCAGAGTGAGCAGCAGCTTTCTCTTGAAGCTGCTGCTATAAAACATGTTTATGTAACCAAATGATCCAGAAACATGATAGAGAGTCAATCTCCTGACGCCACATTGGGTCTGGCCAGAAGTGACTTAATGCAAACTCTCACTGAGGTCTTTCCGGCAAAATGAAACATGTTGCTGGTGGTTACCATCCATCTAGATAAATATGTATCCACTACAGCTCCTCTTATTAAAATCTTTTTCACCTTTATTACAGTTACTGTGAACAGGCAGACAGTAAATGGGGGAGAAAGATTGGTTCAACAAGAAACAAAGGCGTACTGCTGGATGTGTAGGAATTTGCATTACTGCAAATTTCAGCAGGATTTTGAATGAGGTTTTCTTACTTCTGTATCTGAAGTTCCAGTTTCACTTAAAGGTATAATATGTGGCGTTTGCACATTAATAGGTGTAAAAATGACCAGACCTATTGTATGTTATATATTTTGTTGAATTTATATTAATGTTTAAGTGTCTTAAACCAACATTCTTTCTAACGGCCAACAGGGGGCGACTCCACTGGCTGCAAAAAGAAGTCCAATTGTATGGAAGTGTATGAGAAAATGACCCTACCTCTCATTTGATTTATTACCTGAGTAAACATTTTCTTAATGAGTTTATGGTCTGATCTGGCTTGTTTCAAGTCTTCTTCAACACAGGGGCCGGGATGTGCTGCAAGCAAAGTTCCCAGATGTGACAAATGTATGGGCACATTTGTCTGTTCTGTTGTTGCTATAGATCTATACGTCTCTGTGACGGCAGAGCATGACGTAAAATCACACACCTCTGAAGTCTGTCACCCTCTTCTTCTTCTCACCTGCGCCTCTTCTACATCATTACAGATGCTTTGTTGTATCATGACCTGAACAACAGGCCAGTAACAGGATTTGAATTATGGATTAGCTGCTTGACATCGGCAAACATGGAACATAGAAAATCATTCTGCAGCCATCAGTCAGAGGTGTCCTTTACCTGCCGATTATTTGACCTTTTTTCATTCAACTGAAACAGTCTCAAAACAGGCTCTAAAAAGAGCACATATATAGACACCACCAATGTTGCACATGTGTTTGATCATGAAATAACTGCATGCATCACATTACTGCTGATGCTGTATGTTGTGTTGAGGTCAGTGCTACAGCTCACATATGAGCTTTCATCAGCAAAAAGCAAACGTGATCAATACTTGGTCATACATACAGGTGAAAGAGTCATAAAACATGGATTAGCCCCTATGTTCAAATGAACCCTTGTTGGTTTTAATCTGGCATGTCATTACTTCTTTTTTCTTCGGCTGCTTTAGGAATCCTAGAAATAGTGCAAGCCGTGCTCAAAACACGAGCTCCAAATGTAAACAGTAAAGCTAAAAGCAACACACTCTTCAATGATTTTGTATCCTGTAGTAGCTACTTTTACTCAGTCGATCATTGATCAGTTAAAAACCTTTACATGCGCACACACACACACACACACACACACACACACACACACACACACACACACACACACACACACACACACACACACACACACACACACACACAAAGAAAGTCTGAATCAGTTGATGTATATTTACTTGTTGTGTCGACTACAGGCTCAGTGCAAATGCTTTGATTTTATTTTAGAAAGATGAGAGGAACCTACCGTATGCTGGATTATTGGTTTTCTATCTATTTTAGAGTTCTGGGAAAGGCATGCTGTTAGTGGAGAGCTTCATTGCCTACATACATTGGCATCTAGATACAGTTAAAAGTGGCGGTGCATTATTATTGACTGGCAAGGGGTGGTAAAGCATTTAATTAACACCTGAAAATGCCATTTCCTACAACACAGGGCCTTCAATAATGACCAGTAAAGCTGCTCTTTAAGTAAAAAGCTTAATTTATATTGTTACATGAAATATTAGTTTGTCATTGCTCTCTGTGCTAGTTTCAGCAATGAGCGACCAATTAAATGCTGTCTCTAAGTGTACGTAATGCATAGATTTCATAGTTTGCTGGGGTAAACTGCAAAACGACTTAACTCATCTGGACATGTTTTGATTAAAAAACACACTTTTGTTGTGTTTGTGACCTGATCAACATCATGTGCATTTCATATAACAGGGACAGATATACAGTACCTAATTTTGAGCCAAACTCACCGAAACGTTAAAAAACAGCAAAGTTGTCTGATCAAAAAGTGGGGGTGAAAAAACACACGTATGCTTCCCCCAACTCTCATAGAGGGGGCACAGCTGCTCCCCCTGCTCCAATGCTCAGGCACATATCAGCATTCATAGAACACCATAGAGAGCCGTACCATACATATAGAGAAAGGATGCTATGATTACTGTAAGATCTAATTTCCAAGTTATTCATGTAATTGACCAGCTGGCTTCAATTTTGATGCTATAGAACTCAAATGAAACAAAGATGAGATAGCACACAAAAATATAAAGGATTGATAAATAATCATCAACCTATAAGTGCCCATTTAAACAATCTATAGTGCATGATCAAAGGTGAATGGCACAATTACATTTGGGAGATGTCAAACTCCACTTTTGCAACGTAAACAATGCATAATCTGGCCACAAAGTAGGACACAAGGTGGAAAATGGTTGTATTTAGTCTCTTGATTAATCATAGGTATGCTTTGGGCATAAAATGAATTAAATCAATCACAGTGTCATCTCTGAGGCGCATCTGGTGCATTGCTACTTAAATGGCAGAATCAGCAAGTCGCAGAAGAAAACAATTGCTTGTTGCACACGCAGGGGCAATATGTTGTGAACCGGCCTATTTAGGCCAAGCCCCCAGGAAGTGCACCAGGCTTTGAAGCCTGTACTATTGAAGCCATCTTTATACATCCATTAGGTATCTTACTATCTGTATAATGCACCCTTTAAATAGCAGGAAAATGCTGTGCCATTGACTTTAGATCAGGTTTTGTTGGTCACTGGCACAATCACTTTCTGCTGTCTCAAGGTAGCAATGCGCCAGTAATGTGCCTGACTACGCCTCATTATGAGACCTACATGGGTTAAGTACATTTTCAGCTGCCAGCCGTGGGGCTGGTCTTTTCTTACTCCCTTTTACTCCTCTTCTTTGTTTTGTGGTTTTTGGTTCTGTTTGTTTTTGCACACCTGTACACCATTTTTTTGTTTGTTTTTTTTTAAATGTGGGGTGTGTTTGCCACTAAAAGAGCATCCATTGTTTCGTCTGTGTGAAGCAGAAACATTTTTCTTCCAGTCGCTGACAGTGAACCCATTAGACTTTCACCTTTAAACACAAATCACGCATGCTTGGGTTTGTTTGTCTACCAGGGTGCGGTGACATCTGCAGGTGGATGAGTGAGGACTAAGCGAAATCACAGCTACTTTTCCTTCCTTCTCTTGTTGGGCTCAGGAGGTTAGCCTCGTCACAGTTGGTCTACTGAATACCAGAAAGAGATATCCAGCCCTCATACTCTGTGGAAAGGTAAGCACAGGATTTTTTATTTAATGTTAATCTGAACTTCTCAAAAGGATCAGAATGTTAACTTTAATGTTGGATTTCTAAATTATGAGCATTGCATAGTACTGTCTCTTGTGTTTAGTTGCATTATAATTTTCAGTTGGTGTTCTGTTTGGTACTTACCGTAATTCTATTTTATGCAGTTCTTCAAAAGATCATTTCAGAAGCAGAATATAATTGTAGTCAAGTCATAGTCGACTCACCCATCATTGTTGTGCGCTGTGATTTCAGACAGAGACAAAAGTGCAGGCTAAAGTTACGTGTCCCATTAGCCCCAACATTAAAAGTAGAACAAAGAAAAATGCATTTACTTATTATTTTTTTCTAACACAACCCTGTTTGGTTACTTAATATGGTTGCTTACATACATGAGCAAGCAATGCAGAGGTTAGATATACTCTGTGATTGTTAATTGTGTGTGTTGCAATTCATGATGTAGTTGTAGATCACATCAGTTTCTTTCTCTTTTACCTCCACAGATGATGACAATAGCTTCCAATAAAACACTGTGCCTAGCAAAGATAGTTGCTCTTGGCCTTATCTGCTCTGTTGCATTTTTTCTGTATTTCGAACCTCCATCTCCTTTCAGCTCATTTACATTAGCTGATGAGGAAAATTATAAAGGCATGGATCCCAATGAGAAGCCCATAGTCTTGCTGTGGTTCTGGCCTCTTGGTGTCAAGTTTGATTTCAAAGCTTGCTTCACCTACTTCAACATTGACAGCTGTGTGCTGACAGATGACAGAGCCCTCTACAGCAAAGCACAGGGAGTCATTTTCTTCCATAAAGACATAGACTGGCATTTGCGAAACATGCCGCAGGCTCCACGTCCAGCTTTTCAGAAGTGGATTTGGTTCCATGTGGAATCCCCGTCAAACACGGCAAAGACACCTGGTCTGGACAACCTGTTCAACTTAACATTGAGCTACAGAAGAGATGCTGACATCACTGTGAGGAACGAGCTCACTATCAGAGAAACAGAAATGACTGATGACTTTGTTCTGCCCAAGAAAGACAAACTGGTGTGTTGGATTGTCAGTAACAAAGACCCAGCCACCGGAACAGCAGTGAGAGAAAGATATTACCACGAATTGTCCAAACACATCAAGATCCACATATTTGGTGCAGCTTTTACCGGGCACCGTTTGAGATATGAGGACTACTACTCAACCATTGCTAGCTGTAAGTTTTACCTCTCATTCGAGAACTCGATCCACAGAGACTACATCACAGAAAAGGTCAACGGGCCCCTCGTGGTGGGGACGGTCCCCGTAGTTTTGGGTCCCCCAAGAGAAAATTATGAGCAGTTCCTCCCCCCAGATGCCTTCATTCACATAAATGATTTCCCTGATGCAAAGTCACTGGCAGACTTTCTGCTCTACTTGGACACGAAGGATGACCTGTACATGCGATACTTTGAGTGGAGGAAGTTCTACAAAGCCCATCCTCATCTTCTGTCCACTAACAATGAATTCATTCAACCCATCTGCCTCGCCTGCGACCACATGTCAAGAGACAGGGATTTCCATGTAGTTCATGATGTTTATAAGTGGTTCTTTTCATGAAAACCTCAATGTGAGCGTCCTTTGATGGTGGCCCACAAATGCACATTAATATACATTTTATATCCCAGATACGTAATATTCTGTTCAAAGTTGCCTTTATACAGTGGCTAAAATAATCTAAGCTGCCAGTTTTGATGGAATAGTTGGACATATTGCTCAGAGTTGAATGAGTAGACTGCTCATATGTCTTTGTGGTTAAACATGAGGCTACCGTCAGCAGTCAGTTAGTTTGGGTTAGCAAAAAGACTGGAAATGACTTGAAAAAACAGCTGATACAACTTGCTTTTTGTGTGTGTAATCTAGTTGAGAAAAAATATAGGACTTTTTTGGGATGTGGATAAGGAGTGACATGATTAATCAATTGTTAATTAATTAATTGATGACTGTTACACTAGCCTGTAACAGTTTTGATAGTCAATTAGTCATTATTTATTTATTTAGTCTTCTGAAAAATAGCTTTTTAAAAATATCTTCTACAGTCTCTTTTTTATTTAATTATTTTTTTACAATCTGACATTTTATGGACTAAGACATTATTTGATTAAAACTAATGAAAATAAAGTAAAGATGTTTGCAGGTCTGCATCTATGAGCACAACATTTGTGTAGTAAAACAGTATTGTGTTCCATTCATCTATCATGTCATGTGCCTGGAAGCTCAGTAAGACTGAGGGTGATGCAAATATGCACAAAGGGACTGAGTCTCTGTGACCACACACACACACACAACCCGCATTTCAAAGTCAAATCTTTCAACTGCTAGACTGCCCAGTCTGACATAGTATTGGCTGAACTAATGAGCAGAGTGAGAGCAGAGCACACTTACCTTTCCAATCATTGACAGCTCCAAGTTACAAGCAGGCTTTTTGACCAAGATCCAAACAAACATTGGATTGGATGACCATCCATTTGTTATTTCATGCTTAATGTGGTTATACTGCGTTAGTTTTTTAAGGGAACCTTGAGATAATCAAATATTAGATAAATTACCCTTGCTGCTGATTTAACTGTTTGACTCTTTTTAATTCTGTAAAAACTTAAAACAGACATGCTGCCAATAATTTGCTGAGGGAATGTGTTGCCAATGATTATGATACAGGATTCTCCTTTCCTTGCAGGTTTTAAATGGCTTCCACTCACATTTTTAGTGTTTTACGAGCCCTGCTGACTGCGATTTTCACCCTATCAGGAGTCATAGCTCTGTTTTTAGTTTACCACAAGTCATTTTCATCTCCAGAGTGTCATCCCCCCCTAGCTCATGCAGGGTGCCTGACAAATCAGACTAATTTTCAGAGCACATCAGTGGTTAGAAAACAGCCAGACAGGCCTGCAGTGATACAACAGACAGACAAGCCTGTGATGCTGATGTGGTTCTGGCCTGGAAACAAAAGGTTTGATTTGAAAGACTGTAAGACGCTTTTCCAAATTGACAGCTGCCACCTCACAGATGACAGATCTTTATACCCCAGAGCCCATGGAGTTTTGGTGTTTCACAGAGCTATCCGGGATGACCTCTCCAACCTTCCCACCACAGCTAGAGCCAGATTTCAGAGGTGGATCTGGTTCAACATGGACTCACCTACCAACACGCGCAGGATTGCGGGCATTCAAGGCCTTTTTAATTTAACCATGAGCTACAGGAAGGACTCAGATATCCATGTTCGCTGGGGGGTGACTCTCAAGAAGAACGCAGATGAAGATTTCGTGCTACCAAACAAGGACAGATTGCTCTGTTGGATTGTAAACAATAGCAACGACCTCCACACCAAATCGGAGGAGAGATACAACTACTACAGAGAGCTTGTAAAATACATCAAGGTGGATGTCTTTTACAACTCCTCTGCTGAGATCCTGAAGGGCCAAAACTATTTTCTGACTATCAGCAGCTGCAAATTCTACCTTTCTTTTGAGAATTCAATTCACAGCGATTACATTACAGAAATGTTCAATGGGCCTCTGGCAGCTGGCACTGTGCCGATAGTTTTGGGCCCACCGAGAAGGAACTATGAGGATTTTGCCCCAGGTTCTTCCTTCATACATGTAAATGACTTTCCTGATGCTGTGACACTGGCTGAGTTCCTCCTGAGGCTGGATAAAGACGATGAGGGTTATATGAGATACTTTAATTGGCGGCAATTCTATACCGCCAGACGTCATCTTACTGAGGAGCGACATGAGTTTACACACGCTATCTGCCTGGCCTGTCACCACATGGGTGTGAACAAGGAGTACAGAGTTGTACCTGATCTGTACAAGTGGTTCTTTCTGTGATGCTTTTATTGAACTACCTTTCCTTTGTATCATTACGTATCTCTAGACATTAACAACCACAGATTCCCTCCATTTAACATCAGTGTCCATTAATTTGTAAGTGACTGCTGACATTATGATAAACACTTACAATGTGTCACATTTAATGAATTAAACTGGATGTTGTTAAACAACCTTGGTGTTACAGGCTTACAGATGAGTGCATATTTCTTAAATTATTTGGATTTAATTGCAAACACTACACATACCTTGTATGAGTACACCTCACACTAATTTCCTGCTGGTTTGTTTATTTTGTAGCCTCTTGGATACTTTGACACGTTCTAAATATGTTTTATATTGCAGAACCACGTAGGCATTTCATTGTTGTTTTCTTTCATTTTTACATACAAGGGAGACTCCAGGCAATGGCTCAAAAACACAAGGGTGAAACACCAGGACAGGAACCAATAAAGAGCTGAGGACGAACTGACATGGAAATAATAGAAACTGACTGATGAATGGGGAGAAGACAGGTGAGGCTAACAAGGAACAGGTGCAAACAATCACAGGGGCGGGAAAACACACAAAGGCAGGAAGTAATAGAAACAAGAGGAGAGTGCTACAAAATAAAACAGGAAACCATTAATGAATAACAAGACTACAAAATAAAGACATAACAGGGAAAATGGTAACCAACAGTACCAATTTAGTCAAACGTTGCCAAAACAATGTAAAGTAGGAGGAGGTCAGATAATGATAATTTTAGGATTAGTAAAAACTGTATTTTAGTCATTTGTCAAATTTAAGTTTAATCTACAGCCACACATGAGCCTGCAACCCTCTTTGGTTTACAGTAAATGAATCATTGAACAATGAAATAAATCTGAGTCACCCGCTTCCCGTCTCATGTAGTGGAAGAAGTATTTCTGAATGAACGGAGAGTCACCAAACCTGTAAAATGCGGTTCATTCTTTGCAAAGAGGAGCAAACTGTAACAGCGTGGTCATGCAGTCTGTTAGAGAAGCTCCCAGAACTTCACCAGGCATCATCCTGTAAACCAGAGGTGTCCAAACTTTTCACTGAGGGCCACATACAGAAAAACATACAAAGGGCTGGGCCACTCACTAGAAGTGAGCTATATTGCTAACTGTAATCCACTAGAGCTGATGTATATCGCCTCACCTCTAGTGGATTAAAGTTGGCAAAATCAATCAAATGTAGGTGAATTCTGCTTGATAACTGAATATGATTCAAGAAATTTTCCATTAGTGGGCTTTCATTTATTAGTTGTGGTACAAGCTGGTCTTTGCCTTGTAGGCCCTTGTTCAGGTGAAAATACTAAAAATGCCAACCAGAGAGGGTCACTGAGCTCATGAACAGGTCTTTCTCTCTTCAAAACAGGTCGATTTCTGATCTCAGGGAATAAAATCGCTGCAGCACAGAGCCACAACTTAGCCAGCGCACATGAGAATGGTAAAGCAGCGGGCCAATGAAAATTGGCGGGCCGCAGTTGGCCCACGGGCCGTAGTTTGGACACTCCTGCTGTAAACCATCAGTTGCTTTTACACCTCTTTGTTCCCTATCTGGCCAATACACATCCTGTAAACCAACTGCCACTTTTATATTTCTTTGTTCTCTATCTTGCACATTTCATTACACTCACCTTATGACACCACAACTGTGAATGGGAGTACTGACTCATAAAGCCCGTGTCTCCTTGACTATTTAATGAGGTGTTATAGAGCAAATATTACAGCGGATCATCCTGATCTGATATTTGATGTTTGGTGTCATCAATTAAGTCTTATCTTATCTTATCTCATCAAGTTAACATAATTTAAACCAAATTACATCAAAGTGTGGGAGTTGAGGAAAGAAGGAACAAGAACCTGACCATAAATGGAAACGTGCACACACAGCAGAACCCTACATACTGGTATGTTTCTACAGGTTGTGTGTGATTGTAGGAAGAGTAATAAGGACAATAAGGACACGTCTGAATTACCATGACAATAATCTTGTGTATGTGAGTCCTGATCCATAAAAAGCTGCATGCGAATCTTTTGCAGTTGCTGGGAACTGTGTTATCCCAATTCAGTGATAAAGTTAATGGGTCATGAATCATTCGGTTTCTGTGCACCACAGTTTTCACTTCAAATTCACTTTTTTCTGTTGGACAGTGCTTTTAGTAAATCAGATTTGGGGTTATATGCTCTGAACTACAGTCTACTGTGATGTACTTTCTTTGTTGTTTTATTTTACTCCACTGAGCTTGTTTTTATCGTCTGTTTTATTGCATTGTGTTAAAATCCTGGGTATAAATAAGATTTTAAGTCAGATAAACTTCATTATCATTATTGCTCTCGAAATGTTCATATCTGTGGTGTTTGAATGTTTCCTCGTGGGGGCTGAGGCTGCGTGGTCTCCTGGATTGCGCGCAAGCCATTTCGTGCATTGAGTGCGAGCGTGTATGTGTGTATGTGTGTGTGTGTGTGTGTGTGTGTGTGTGTGTGTGTGTGTGTGTGTGTGTGTGTGTTTGCAGCGGTGCTTAAGTACCTTGGACAGCGCCAGACTGCACTCAGACATACACACACATGCACACATGCGCGCACTTCTGCAAGAGGAGGAACTTCACTCTTTGCAAACAACATTCGCGCAGTCGGTTCTCTCCTTCTTCCAGCTGTTTGTGGGCTACTTTGCAGACCTCTCCAACCTTCCCTCTAACCTCTCTACTCCAGTTGGACCTACTTGCTCGGATATCCCCTCTTTTCCCAGCCGGGTATGAAGCTGTAGAGCCGCGCCGGCCTCGGAGCACCGAGAAGCGGACTCCTCTCTTCGTCTCCTGCCGCCTCCTCCTGCTGGAGCTGGAGCGATGCCCGGGGAAGGATGTGCTCCAGCCGCAAGATCCTGTGGAGCCTGCTCCTGCTGTCCGTGGTGGAGGTGGGCCTGGGTGTGGCGAGCATCGTCCTGGGAGCGGTGGGCATTAGCTGGGTCCGGGGCCAGCACAAGCCGCAGCAGGGCGACGCGTCCCCGGTGTGGAGCGGACTATGTGTGCGTCCTGGAAACAACTTTTGTCCTTACTTTTCCTTATTTACCTCCAAAGAGGATAAGTATCTCCGGGGAGGATGTGGAGGGTAGAGGCACAGTTAAAACTCAGGGGAGTTTGTGAGCCTTTGTGAGCCATGTTGTTGAGAGAGAGGCTGCATGTGTATTAGGATCCAAATAAGGCATGTATGGATGTAGATATGTCTTACAAAGTACAAGCATGAGTGATTTTTCTTTAAAATAATGTTAATTGCTCTCCTTTTGTGACGTGTTTTCTCATAAAGGCTTCATATTAATACTTAGATATAAAACTAACTTACCTTATAATTTGACAAAATATATTTTAAACTTACAAATCACAATTTGTCTTAAAATGTTCTAATGTCGTCCTAATGAAAGACTTTTCAATGGTTCAAGACTGTTGAAAGCTTTTGGTTTAAGGAACCAAAAGCCAATTGGAACCAATTGATTTTTGTTCATCCTGGTGGTTGTTGATCTGAAAGCACTGACTGGAAACCCCAGGATGTGTGTAAGACTAACTATTTTGTCCATGTTTGCCCTTTATGTGACTTCATGTGTTTGTTCGGGGGGGGGACACTTGAACTACAGATGGGTTTCATTAATTCATGCTTGAATCGTTGCTCTGTGCTTGGGAGGGTCAAAGCTTTTGCACACAATCATCCTCTGTTTAGTTAAAGGCATTTTTAGTAGTTATATTTAACCTTGAATGAGCTACTTTACTATGATTGCTGCTCCAGCTGGAGCTCAGGCAATATAAACCATGAAGAAATATATCTGAGTCAGATTTCTGCAAAATTACATGTGTATATGTATACTTGAGTGTGAGTGCATGTAGAGAGTGTGTGCTTCCAGTGTTTTGCAATGTGATGTCTGTGTGTGTGTTCAGCTGTTGAATGCTGTCTGCTGAGTCAGCCAACCATGACTCGCGATTACCCAAAGGTTTAGATCTCCTGTAGGGAACTGGGAGTCATTAAGCCTGACTGACCGCTGTCCTAGAAGTAGATTGATTGCCGATTGTCCTGCGTTTGATTGCAAATTGTTCTGTTGAAACTATCTGATATTTGTCAGTACATTTGGAGATATCAGTGTCTTCACCCACATCATGTAGCATATTATAACTACAGATATACATTAAAGGATTAGGACATCTTTTTATTTGTACCTGCAAATAATAAAATGATAAGAATATTTTTAATTTGAACCTGAGAAACTCAAATTCCTGTTCACGTTATTTTATGTCTAACAATACAATCAAAGAAACTAAATGAAAATAACTAGACAAGAAGAAAAACAACTTGGCAAACTCCATCCACTGATAAGGCCATAATATAGGGCTGAGAGCTCCGGAAGACACCATAGTAAGTGGACCTTGAGTTACTCCTATAAATATCAAAGGTCAAGAATAAACCTTTAAACTTAATGAGCCTTGGGCACAGGTACACTGTGACTGAACCTTACATTGAAAGTGAGAGGAAGCCACACACACACACACACACACACACACACACACACACACACAAACACTGTCTCCAACAACTTTCAGCAAAACAATGTATCTCGCAGCTCATTGTGCTGTCCCACTTATAAGTGTACTCTGCTAGCATAATCCACCGCCGTGCTGTTCCAGTTCAGTCTGAAGCGTTGACATCCAGGACAATATGGCTTCCTGCTGGGAGGCCAGGATGACACACTCTATTTTTAGAGGCAGAAAATTACATCTGAATAACGGAGTGTAAAGAATACATTCACCCTTCTGGTTTAAAGACATAGAGGAGGCTTCATATAGTTTCTTAACCAGCCATTGATTTACTCATTTGTTGCCCTCCTTTTCTTTCCAGTTTCTGGTCTGTGGGATGTGCGGAGTTCTGTGTGCTCGAAAGAGGACCGGTCTTATTGTAAGTACATGTACATAAATAGCTGTGAATTAGTTTGCAATATTTCACCTTAAATAGCATTTTCTCGCTGCAGCAAACAGGAAAGGCTCTCCACTGATATGACACATGGGAGAGTCAGAGTGATTTAAAGTAAAGAATCCTACGTTTTGGGGGTTACATTTGTATGCTCTTTTGTCAAGGGTTAGAGGAGAAGATCAATGCCACTCTCACGTGAGAGTGTTATCGATCTTCTCCTCTAACTCTCAGCTAGAGAGCCAATAAGCAAATTTCTTAAAATCTTAAACATTTCATGCTTTCGAAAAATGCCCACTCTCGGATGTAGATATTCAAATATGACAAACTTTAATTAATCTCTTTGCCTGTCCTTTATTCTTACTGTTGTATTCCACAATTCAGACACACAATTTTCTGCGATGATTGGCAATTGTTCAAGTAAAAAAGACTTTAACAGATGCTGAAGATGAAACCCAAATCATTATTCATCATTATGCATTGAAAAGCTGTGTTTTTCCTTTGAAATAAAGAAAACACTCCTTAATATTGTGCGCTTTCACTCACCAAGCATCAAATATTAATCCACATATATGCACTCTGCAGTATTAGTATCATGTCAGAAGTAGACAACACACAAAAGTATTGCACAATCTGCCCCAAGAAGCTGTCTAATTGTGTGAAACACCCATAGGTGTGTGTGTGTGTGCGTGAGTGTGCGTGTGTGTGTGTGTGTGTGTGTGTGTGTGTGCGTGCGTGTGTGTGTGCGTGTGTTGTCCTCTTCCTGAACAGGTGCACACAGTACAGTGTGCTCTGAAAAAGACGTCTGAGGAAACCAGAGGAGACAAGCAGTCACCTCTCCTCTTCTCTTTCTGTCGTTCTTTCCATCTTTTTTTTTTTTTTTTTTTTGCTCAGTGATCGCCGCGCAGTCTCTCTGTATGTCAGAGTCCTCGTGTTTCTCTCTGACTGTCTCTGTCTCCTGCGGGGAGGGCACTAATCATGGATCAATGTCAGCACAATCTGCTGTAACGGAGACATTCCTCAACCTTTCTCTCCCTCTGTCTCACCCTATCCATCCCCAACCATTGTCTCCCTCGCCATCTCCGACCTCGTGCCTCTCCCTTTTTCTTCACTTTCTTCATCTCTCTACCTCCTCTGCTCAATCTCACCCCCCCCCAGTTGTTTCTATGCTCTGACTCTCTTCATCTTCTTCCCCTCATCTCCCTGCATCCCCTTCCACCATATCAGTCTGTGGGGTGATGATTGCATTAGGTTGGTTTGGCTCCGGACTCCTGCCAGCCGCTTTCCACACTTCACCGGGTAATGACTGAAATTGGAGATGCCTTTTTTTCCATGCGGTTCAAGGCACTAAAGGCATCTGTGCTGGGAGCAATGAAAAAGAACCTGAACTCCAGACACAACACACACAAACACACACACACAATATACATAATAAATTGGAATATAATTGAATTGATTGGATTTTATTATTCTAACTGCAAAGTATCAGAACTGCTATCATTTTCCCATGAGATCCTGCTGGAAAAAAGACAATGATTCTCATACTAGGTTTGAGTTTTTCAGTTGTTGATTACAATTCTGTGGAAGTATTGTGCTTGATTAAATACTGAAAGAAAAATTTCACCAAGAAACTAATCAGGCACACGCACAAAAGATGAAATACAGCAAGTGAGTGATGCAAGCATATTTGCAAGCCGTGTAATAATTCTGGAAGAGACAGTGTGCTTTGAGAGTGATCCAATTTTCTAATAGGAAATTAGATTTATTTTGACTGATACGCATTACTCATCAGAGCAGCCGTCGTCCAAACTGCAGAATGATGGAGATGGAAGGTCAATTGTAGTTTCTATATCTCCTACCTCATCAACTTTTGTCAGTTTGTTTACAGTTTTGTTGATAGGATGTCAATTCTGCCATTTGCATCAACGTAAAACACTCTCTCTGTCTCTGTGTCTCAGATGATCCTGTTTTCAGCATGCTGTATCTGTGGTCTGATTGGTGGGATCCTCAACTTCCAATTTGTTCGGGCACTGAATAAGCGACCGGACTCCATGCACTCAATCCATCTGGCAGCCATGACTCTGGCCTGTCTGGGTAAATAAAGCAATTGCACAACACACTGTGATGCAATGCAACTGAACACACTTATTAATGTGACATGTGTCATAGTAAAGGAAATTTATTAGAATATGTCTTTGTAATAGTCTGTGTAAAGCAACGCTTCATTTGTCATCTATAAATACAAGAAATGATTCCAGATCTTATTAGTAAGAACCACCTAAATATGTCTATTGTCACTTCTCTTCTGTTTTAACATCACTAAGAGTCTACTACAGCCATGCTAGCAGCTCTGTGAGGCTGTACTTAGGCACAGCTGTGCTTTAGGTATAATGTTTAACATGCTCATTATCTTAGTTTAGTGTGTTAGCATGCTAACGTTTGCTAATTAGAGCGGAGCACAAAATAGAGCCGAGGCTAACGGATAAGTGACAGCATTGTCCAGCTGGTGACGCAAGAGGAAAAGTCAGTCAAGTCACCAAAGCCAATAGAATTCATCCTCTTGGGACCATGAATGGTTGTATATAATTCTGTGGCAATCCATCCAATAGTTGTTGAGGACCAAAATGATGGACCAACCAACAGAATGACATTGCCATCCTAGAGGAACATCACTAGCTGGGTAAAAACCACATAAAAACTACAGATGGGACAGCCCACTCTTCCTTTAAAATAGAGAGTTCTTCCATTGTTTCTCCAGCTCGTTTCCCTCTTCCTGTCTTGTCCAGGTATCTCCTCCTGTACCTTGTCCACGTGGCTGACCTGTCGCCTGGCCAGCTCCGAGCAGCAGAGGATGTTTCTGGAGAGGGAGCACTCGCTGCACCACTCGCACGAGATGACCGATAAGGTAGGACATGACAGCAAAGGAGAGCTTCTTATTGGTCAGCTCGTCTACAGTTGTAGGAAGATGTGTGTTTGCATTGCAGTGTTTGTTAAGTTGTTGTAAGTGTTTACGTGTGTGTGTGTGTCTCCTAACAGGAGATCCTGGACAACTCCAGTAACGGCATCCCTCAGATCTCCTACAACGGACACACCACGGCATCACCATGACGATGTATCACCAAAGGCGACTTGCACACACCGAAGCAGAGACAGTTCATGATTTGCTTGCTGTCAGATGACAAATACAGCATGTGCTTCATTCTACATATCCTGCGGCACACACAGTAACTATAGCCTGACTGCAGGGAATAAAACCACGTCTGGGACCCTTTTCTTTTCTATAAGATGGACATTTTTGACACATAAGAGGGCGGCGTTTGTGTATCTGAATAATTATGCAAACACATGTCAAAACCGGGGTGGAGCGCTGCCATTTGGGTGACAATTTTTTGGCTACAACCATCTGTGTGACATCATCTGATTTTCAAACCAATGAGCAGGAAGGAAAGATTGTATCCAATCAGATGCCTCAAACTAATGAGCACAAAGCAAGCATGCAGCTGATTCACTTGTTTTGAAAAGCTATTTCAATCTCAATGTCCTTATTCTCTCTCTCTGTCTTGTTATGGGTTTATGGAATGCAGATCTTGAGATAGCCTACAGCAAACTGTATGTATTGTCTGGTAATGGAATGCTTTCACATGAAAATACAGTGATGCGCAATGTACTGTACTGTATACCCACGCCTGCGTATCAGGAATCTAGCCGTACCTATAAATCAAACATATTTTTATAAATGCTTCTTATAAAAGTCAGTTCAATTAAAGTATGACAAATCTGAGTGACGTTTTATCTCGCATGGATTATATCAGGGTCTGACAGATTCATTTGCACACACACAGACACACACACACACAAATAACATGAGAAGCAAAATGACTTTGATCTTATTATCCCAAAATATGCATTTTTATATATGTTTCTGTTTGCATGTTTCTGTAAGTATGCAAGTTCTGTGAGTTATTACTCAGCTGGTGGCCACCTGGAGCATTTAAATCATTACACTAAATGTTTCAATAAATACATGCATTTAATCTTGAAAATCAAGCGCACAATATCACTCATTGGCACCCCGTCGTCAGAAACAGTGTGGAGCACGATTTAGGAATTCAGTGCATTCATATGGGTGGTCGTTTTAACACGGGGATGCCCTCGGCTCTGCTCGAGGTTCGCACACTCATCTCGAAGAAGATGAAGTAAATCTGATTTACAGAGCTTCCCAAAGCCTTAACTATAAAGTGCTTCACAAACCAAAAGTAGAAACATCCATCCATCCATTATCTATACCGCTTATCCGTCAGGGTCACGGGGGAGCTGGAGCCAATCCCAGCTGACTTCGGGTGAGAGGTCACCAGCCAATCACAGGGCCAAGTAGAAACATAAACATTAAAAAAACAATATCCTACTCACACACACACACACACACACAGATATGACCTCCACTGCAGACGATTGCAGACTACATCATGCTGTTCAATACCTCATTATAGTGTTTGCCCACTCGAGCACCACACAGTGCATGTGTGTGTGTTAACGAGGGCCCACAGCAGCAGAAGCCACTGGGAGCTCTTGCTGACTAAGAAACAAATGTCACTATTTATCACCGTGACAACAGACAGGAGTGTGCCATGACGCCCCAGAGAGCACCATATCTGCACTGCACTGTGTGTGTGTGTGTGTGTGTGTGTATGTGAAATGCTGAATCATGTGACTTCCCGTGCTGCTGCTCTGTCAGAAAACTGTAAAACTAGATTAGCCATGTGAGTGTGTGCAAGTGTATTTGTGTGTGTGTGTGTGTGTGTGTCTGCATGTGCACTAGTTGCACTAATTGACACCTCAGGTCACCTTAATGATCTTAAAGTGCCATTGAAGGTACGAACAGGATACAGAATCAATAACTGTCTCTTATGAGATAAATAGCCTCACAGCATCCTTGGCAGGCTCGTCAGTGCTCAACTTTCAGTTTACAGAACAAAGGGCATGTTGGTAAGGAAATGTGTAATTTTAATGGTATGTAATGAGAAGCTTATGTCTGCGAACATGATTTATTACTGGAGGAGATGGACTGTCTCTACTGGGAGCATCGTCACATTAACCTGCTGGGGCTGCGCTGCTGGACCCCAAGTAACTCCTCTTTCCTCCCACTCTGTGCAGTGTGTACAGTATCACTATGCTGGGTTATAACATGGCTCCAGCTTTTCTATCTGCCTGATTAAACACAATACACCGTCAACTGCAATAATCGTCTTAAATCTAGTCCCTCTTTGAGGCATGGCTGAAAAATCAGGTAATAAAACAGCATCCAGCTTAAAGACCGCTAGTCCCAAACAAACTATGGCTATTCTGTGAGCCTGGGGCTTTAGGGGGCCTCTGGGGAGCGAGAGGTACCTGCTTTGCCTTGCTGGCTGGGTGGGGACAGTGTTTGTGCCTTTAAATACACTAACTTAAGTAATAAGTAATAAGTAAACTCCATTTACCTACTTCCATTTTGGGAGATTTAAAATACTGTGCTACAACAACACATAGAATTAAAATTCAGCTTCATGTTTATGCATTGATGATTTTTATACACATAATTAACACTAGACAAGTTATAATTATTTTCTGTTACTATAAAGGGCTTGTTTACTTTATTTTACTAATTTACACACAATGGTGATTAGTAAAAGTTTTACTTTTGATCATTAAGCCAAAGCTTTTCATTTATATATGTATATATAACTGTAATTCATATTTCTTTAAAGATTAAATTAGACAGATTAGATTTTAACTGAGTTTTGAGAGTTTGATTTAATATTTTGAACGCTGGGCTGTCACTGTTTTACCTTTTTGTTCGACTGTCGTTCCACCTCCTGACCACCAGGGGACACTGTAAAGAAATGTTTAAAGGCTTTAAACGCTGTTGGCCCGTCCTTTCAGCGGAAGTAGGCTGTTGTTGCTCTTCCGGTCTTCCTGTACAGTATGGCGAACCTCGAGCATGCTGAAGACGACCCAAAACATGTGAAAATGTCTGGGGAAATCTCCGTCGCCAGTGCTGAGGTCCATCCCGTCAAAATGTCCTCTGTGGCGGACACAGACCCCGGCGCGGTCCCGTGCTCCGTCCCGTCGTTCGCAGCGGCCTCCGGGCTGCTGTCAGCGCCGTACTCGTGTCTGGTCATGAGCACGCACCGGAGGCACGTCGTCCTGCCGCCTATGTACCTGAACAAGAAGAGGACAGGCATACAGGAGGAGCTGGAGGCCGAGCTGCTCAGGTTCTCCCAGAGGTAACAACACCCACACACCACATTTTATCTTCTTTGACATTTTCAGCTTTGTCGACTTCTCTGCGGCAGCGTTACAGCCATTTCTAACACCACGCCAGGTTAAATCTGTCTGTGCAGCAGTCAGTGTTTGAACACAGCCGAGGTTTGTAGTCACGGTTTTAACTACCTTACAACAAACTTTGCTCTTGGCTTTGGACAAAAATGTAGTCAGGCCTGTTAGTTTAGTAAAAGTGTCAATGCTTCAAGGTTAAAGTACCGTACTGCTAGGAGAGGTATGTATCCAGATGTTTTCTTAAGTATACCTGCTCAAGTATGAGCAGCAAAATGCACTTTAAGTATCTAAAGAAAAAGTACTTGTTGTGCACATCAGACACATCACTGTTATGACATACTAGGTTATTGTTTGATTAGTATTGAGCTGAGTATTCAGCTAAACAATCGTGGGCCAATGTACAAATATAATTGTTTTGGTGTTTTGTGTTTTTCATCTGTCTATAAGTGTTAATCATACAATATTACTCTGTATGAAGCTGTTATGATCCCCCTCAATCATTCAGCCTAATCTGTTTGACTCTTGCAGTCTAAAGGGAGTGCCTTTGGCGTATGACAACATCAGGGTCGTGGGCCACCACGGACACATCTACGACGACAGCGGCTACATCCACATGGACATAGAGGCCAATTTTATTGTCTTTCAGCCCAAAAAAGGACAGAAACTGCTGGTGAGATTTATATTTACAGCACTCACCAGATGCTGTTATCCTGAGAGTAGTTCACAGTACTGTTTTGGCCTTAATGTGATGTTATCTGTGAACGGGGTTTGGGGAGGAAACTTTTACAATCCCTGTATAAACATAAATGTTCTGCAGTACAGTCCATCCATGTGATTAAATATTCATGAGACAATATAAATAATGTTGTGTACTGTACAGGGATTGTGGGAGTAAATGATAAACATAAGGGTTACTAGGTTACAGTATCAAACCAGCATAGTTGGCAAAATACCAGCCTCATGTAAACCAAGAAAAGAACATTTTTTTACTTTTACGTGTGTTATTTTATTTGCACTATGTTTCTGCTCCCAGGGTAAGGTGAATAAACTCGGAGTGAGCCATGTGGGATGCCTGGTGCACGGCTGCTTCAACGCCAGCATCCCCAAACCCAACCTGGTTTCTGTGGAAACCTGGCGGGACACAGGACCGAGAATCGGTGCAGAGCTGGAGTTTGAAGTGACGGCACTGGACGCTGACGCTGTGGGGGTGCTGCTGATCAGAGGACGACTCGACAGGACCAAGTAAGTGTGTGGTGATAGTGGTTTGTGGGGGCTAAAGCAGTCTGGCTTTCTTTGTGTTACATGGCTGCAAGCTTGTTGTCACATTTTGGCAGAATTTGTCATTATGATACAGACACACCTACACTTGATGTAGGACAAAAGCCTGAATTGATTAGTGTGTTTTGTGTGTTTGTGTGTCAGGGTGCAAGAACTGCTGGCTATGGGTGAGAGCTCAGAGTCCAGCATCCCCGCCGACCAGCCAGAGTCATCAGAGACAGATCCCGACCCAGAACCCTCAGAGGAGCCTCCTGAAGACACCCCCAAGAAAAAGAAGAAAAAGAAAAAAGACAAAGTCGAAGAGGAGGTCGCACCCTCCTGCCAACTGGATGGCAACACACAAGCAGAGCTGAACGGAACGATGAATGAAGCAAACAGCAATGAAGCTGGCGAGAAAAAGAAGAAGAAGAAAAAAAAGGACAAATGTCTGAAAGAGGAGGAGGAGGAGGTTGAGGTCTCAGCCATGGAGGTCCACGGCAGTGACTCCAGTGGTTACCAAAGTGACAAGCCAAGCAAGAAGAGGAAACCTGGTTCTGGAGCAGATATCACGTCTAGTTTTAGTGAAGAACCTGAACCACCAAAATCCAAGAAGAAGAGGAAAAGTGGCATTGAGCAGTTTGCCTGAAAAAAGACCATATTCTATATTCAGAGGTGAATTGTGTATAACCTTCGAGGAACATACTGACGTGCCTTAACAGTCAGACACAATATTGCTGAAGCAGCTTTTCTGCAGTCGCATGTTGTAGCTAGTGGAAAAGCTCATGAGAGGATAGAAGCAGACTTGACAGATCAGTCCTCGTTGGATTGCAGTTCCATTACTTTGCCTAATGGGGGAGCAAAACTGCTTCGTACATCCACTCCGGGACACACAAACTAAGGGGTGAGACCATGTCAACTATGTATGTCAAACATGGTGCTGAGAGTAAGTAGGCCATGTTTTTACTTTGAATTTATAGAGCCAAATGAAAAAAAACAAAACATAATTTGATATAAATTCTGTGTACCTGCTTTGGTACGTACTCTCCTTCTTTGATACTGAAAAAGGAAGGCTGAATCTGAAGCCGAATACAGAAGCTTCTCTCTTCTCCTGCCTGATGTGCCTCTGTTCAGCCTCTGAAAGGCTTTGTACTGAATATTGGCTAGAATGGCTACAATTATTTTTTCACTCCCCTATTTTTCTAATCTTCATTCAGCATCCCATAAATGCATCGTCGCGCACAGTTACAGACAGCACTGTCATGAATTATGTGTGCTGTTTCACTGTCTTCCTTAAGTGTGGCATTGGAAGTTTTCACATGAAGGTGTGTTGTCTGTCTTCGCCTGAAAACCACCGCAAATGGAAATTAGCCATTCAGGTCCCATACCAATTAAAGAGCTCTATATTTTGAAAAGTTTACCCTGCTTCCATTTTTTCACTTAGGAGGTGAAAATCATTGCTTTTATTCTGAGAAAAATGCTTCTCTGTAAAGATTAATACCAAGCTTTCTTGTTTTTCATGGCAAATTTTCTCCCACAACAAACTCTTTCATGCTGACCGTTGGGTGTCGAGTGATAAAGTGCCGAGAAGCAGCCTAAAGATCTTTGTGTTTTCTTTACCCCCAACCCCCCCACGAAAAACACACACACACACACACACACACACAGCCCGCTGCCTTTCACTGGGGAGTCTCATAAGCCGTGAGGTGCTAAGAGTTGGAGAGCTTATCAGGAGCTGCCTAAAGAGGACAGATAAGAGGCTGCAATTAACTTGGCTCATCTTCATCTGTCACACCTGATCGTGCACATCTGGGCTTTGGAATTGAAAGCCCTTGAGTACGAGTAACTCTCCTCCAGTGCTCGTTCATTAACACATTATATCTCAGGTAAGTGTAAATACAATGCTCTGATGTGTTACAGGGAGTTATTTGTCGGCCGGGAGCACCAACTTCCTGGAGTTTCTCCTGGTTGCCCAGCAACTGATCCCAAGAAGACAGTTTATATTTTTAAGGCAAAGACAAAGGAGCGGTGTCAAACCTCTGTTTTAACTCTTGGCCAGAAAGCGTACAGTTCTTTAAAAGTTGGAACTACTCCTTTAATGATTCCCAATATTTGTATTTATATTTTTAACCAAAGGATTTTTTTTACAACCTGGCAACACAAGAAGTTCTTCTTAGTGGCTTACAACTAATCCTCCATGTGTTTCTAAATGAATCATAACCCATTTATAAAGGCATAGTTACAACTTATACACCCTGTATTAAGTGTGCCCAATCAGGAAACTGGTACTGAAATAAGATTTAAGCTCTCCATGAACAACCTCACCTTTAGCAAAAGAACATTAACTCCATTTAAAACTTTTTTTGACAATTTAATGTACGTTGTGCAGCCTCCACTGTTACTTAAAGCACTTAAAACTTGTAAACTTTAGATATTTAACCATGATCTGAAAAGTTCAAGAGGAGTTTTAATGCTTCACTGTCATTTGTCCTCCCATGACCTCCCTCCACCTTTATCAATCTTTTGCCTGAATTCAACCCAGCCTGTCTGTGTGCACCTGTCCCCCTCCCTCCATTGCCACTCATCTATCTTGTCATTCTTCGTATTACTCCCTCACGTCGACTCTCCCACTCTTCCCTCATCCTGCTTTCCCTCCTCCTCTTCTTCCTACTTGTCTGATTTATAGGAGGCGGTGTGCAGTTCACACACATTCCACTTCTGACACCTCCCCGTCCCCCCTCCGCCACTGGACTCTCATATCTAGGCACGCTCGTTCATCTTCACTATCCTCCAATGGAGAGAAGAAGAGAGGTGGGGGCGAGAGAGATGAGACAATAGGAGGAGTGTTGTTTTTGTTGAGAAAACCAGACTGTCTTTTCATACACCTCTGTCGCCTCTTGCTGTGTGTATGTGTGTGTAGATTGGCTGCGTCTCTCTATCTCCTGCGTCAAAGTTTCCAGGCTTGGCGGTTCCTACATGAAAGAGCCCCTGAAGTCTTTATGGAGAACAAGCGGCACCCTGACGCAATGCTCCAGGTTCAGGTCGCACACACACATCGACCCATGCCACACACTTGCTGGCTCGCTCACTCATTCACTCATGCAGACACACCACATCCACAAACCCACAATCCACAAATCCCCATCCTTGCACACCCCCGTTGGCCAGGCCTAATTAGTTATGTGGTCGGCACTCTGCTCTATCCCAGAGCCCCAAATGGCAGCAGGTCATAAAACCTTAAGTGTTCCACCAGTCAGAGCCATGCAACTGTGGCTATATATCGTCCAACACGGCCCAGCCATGGCTTAGTCGTATCAAAGCCCATCTCTCACAGGCCTACTGACATCCATGAAATCCCTTTATGGCATTTTCAAAGGCATTTCTGAGAGATTTTTGGCACTTCTGCTTTGCATCTCTGTTTTTTATGCTCCCTCAGGTAGGCAAGTAGCCCGTGCTCACACAGAGTCAGATGGGCTCAGGCTTTAAACTCTTTCCCATGGGATCAGTGTCCACACACGTATGCAAGAGCACATGCACACACACTATTAACCCCAAAAGTAAACATCACTTTTTGTTGGTTAGTGATTTTCCCAGTCAGTTTGTTTCCTTGGCACCCGACACCCACTGTCCTGCCCTTAGTAACCTTAGCGACGAGAGATGGGTGTTTCTTGTGGCACCGTGTTGCTCAAGGGAATTGCGCTTGGATTCACTTGTGTGTGTTTGTCCAATTTCAAACGTCTATCATCTTTTGGATACCCTAGGGAGTCATCAGCGAACATGTTGGTTTAACAGATGATTAAATAACATCCAACTAAGTCCAGTGATCACTGAACAATTTGGTCTACGGGTTTGTATGATTCACACTATCAATATCAATACCAATAGTCACACTAGAAGGCGGATTGAAGGGCTGGTTGTAACAGAGAGGGGTGGACGAAGTCTCTCCTGGAGGGCATTTGCAGCATTGCACAGTGTTGCTCACATGAAAAGTGAAACCGTTTTATAAAGAATGAAAAAAGACGGAGAGAGCAAAGGAAAAATGAATATATTCGTCAAGTGTAATCTGTGAGAAACATTAACAATTTGGCCTCAATGTATGTATCATTTATGCACAAAATAAGAGAAAATCTGAGGCCTAACAAAGTGCCCTGAGAGAGTGAGTGAGGGCCCCCACGAGTGAGAGTAAAATCATTTTAATGTTATTCTTCTTGAAGTTATTTAACTTGAAAATGTGTAACCTCCCTATCACCACATATTTCCAACTTCTTCCATTTTTTTCTCTCAAACTAGATATGATAGACATAATACATCACGTCAATATGAAAATGTGTAATAGATGTAATAGATAGAGGTCTACAACATGTGTAATACATGTAGTAGACCTGCAGGTCCACTGAGGATACCCCTGCCTCGCCCAAAGCTTGATTTATACTTCTACGTTTAACTTATGCAAAGCCAAAGCTGTAGTCTATGCAAGTGGCCTATGCCGTTGTGAACACTAGTTGCCAGTAGGGTTTCTGTGCCACTGTGTTGAGTTTTATCTGGTTTCTTTGTGTATTGCAAACAATGCTGACTGAAACTGAGCAGATTAAGTTTTTTTGTTGCAATACCACAAGTGACCCCTTGGAAAAAATGAAAGAAAGGCTGAGCGGCAGCCCATTATCCGTTTTTTATAATATATCCATGTGTAAAATAAGTACATTAGTTACAGAAGTGATGTTACATAATGTTCATGATGTGAGCTACGTTAAAAGTTACATTTTCACATCTTTTTTTTCATTTGAATTTTGACCTTATCTTCTGTTTCTGACTCCCCAGTGAAAGGCAGCGGGCTGTGTGTGTGTGTGTGTGTGTGTGTGTGTGTGCACTCTGCCCTGGCCAGCCAGCCCACTGAGATTAATAGGGCTCAGCATAATCAGGAGGTAATGGGAGGCTCATAGGCGTCTAGACAGTGTTCCGACCAAACTGTAACTCCTACACCCAAAGCACTGGGGAAATATAGCAAGGAAAGGACAAAAGGTAACAACAGAAAAAAGTTTTAATCTTAGCTGTATGCAACTATTATGATAGTAACATCATCCGCAGAGACGAATGAGGCCAAATCTTATGAGCATACACATAAATGTGAACACAGTGATTTACTGTGGAACAACAAGCTAATGTAAAAAAATGATTTTTTATCAGTCCCTATACCTTTTGCATATAAATCGAGAGGAGAGCAGAAATGAGGAGAGGAGTAATATGGGGAGGGGTAAGAAGAGGAACACACACAGCATATCATCAGACTTTCAGCCACAACCTCCCAAAACCACAGAAAAATAAATAAGCCAAAAGGGAGAGAAAAAAACTTCTGGATCTGGAAAAAATGATCTCATGTTTAGTCATGTAGCTTTATAGGACAATACCCAGGATACATCTAAATATTTTATTATTATATTTTTATGACAAACTTGTCAAACTGCAGAGCAGAGCTAATGACATGTATAGGAAAGAGGGCAACATAGAAAGAGAAAGAGTAGAAAGAGGGAAAGAGATGAAGAGAAAGTGAAACCTGGGTGGCCAAAGCGCTGCTGATGTGTACGTTAGTGCTGATTACTGGAAAAGCACTTATAAAGCCATCGACACGAAGATGAAAGAAACTCCCCTGATCTGGTGGGCAGGCTAATTTAAAAAAGACTACACGTAACAGATATGTTTAGCATTAAAGAAAGACACAAAGATCTTTCAGTTCACCTGAAACTCAGCGCTTAAGGCAAGCAGCTCACATTAAAAGGTTTAGCACTGGAATTAATCAACCTGTGCCACATGTTCAACTGTAAAATGCTGATAATCTATAACAACTGTAAACATCTGCATAAGCTCTGGTAATTGTACATGTCAGTGCTTTGTGAACATGAGCTGGAGTGGGGTTATTATAAATATTGCAATATTCCAAAACTGGAAAATTTATTCACTTTCATTTTGAAGATGTGTGAAAGATGTGACCACACACTTTAAAGATACGCCAACAAGAATTTCCCAAAGACTTGAGAAACACTGGAAATCATCAAGCTGAAATCCAGCTAATGTGCTCTGATTTGTCAGGAGGTTCCTGCATTCATATTTACCCCCCCAAATATGCAGCAGAATTCCCAAACACTGAGTTGTGTCATATTTCACTGATTACAAGATATATGAGTATATTTATTGGGATGCCTTCAGATGCTGGTGTTACTTTACAGGGTGCTGAAACAAGGCTCCGTCCAGCACCGATCAGTAATCCAGCTGTGAAGACAAACAGTCATTGATTCAAAAGTTTTGTTTTATTGTTGTTGTTAGAGTTGGTGATGTTTCTTTTCAGCGCTGTCCATATTTTCCAGCTCGCCCCTGTTGGAAAGCACTTCTGGTATTGTGGTGAGTAGAAAAAAGTTTCATCTATCTGCGTGTGTTAACATATTTTACATGAATGATCTCAGTGTAAAGAGGAAAAACCACTGATTTAACAGATTTTGACTTGCAACCAAACAAACCCAGACAACACACACACACACACAACACACACTTTTATAGCATGGAGACAAACCTACAGAGCCAAAGTGCTGTAGGCACACTGCTCCTATCTACGTCACCACCATCATCATCATCATCATCATCATCATCATCACTAAAGAGTGGCATCAGTCTCCACGGCCTATTAGGCATCAGCATACACCATAGTTGAAAATATGACTGTTAAAACAAATGAAACATGGCACCCTTAAAACACACAGTAAAGAGTGGGTGACCTTCTTTCAGAAAATAAACACAGACATTACTCAGACAGCAGAAGGGGGTGGGAGTGAGTCGAGGCAAGGTGCTGACATGGGTGTGTGTGTGTTTTTAATGCGGCGGTGGCGAGGGAGAACTTTGAGAGGTTGGATTAAGAGAAGGAGGGTAACTCGGTAAGGAGGAGCTGAGGGCTTGCAGCGGTTTGGCTAGTGAAAGAAGTAGGTTTGGAGAAAGAGGGGGAGGGGGAAAGGAGATATATGATGTGGTGTTGGGGTTTATCCAACTTCCACACACACACATGCATGAACACTACCTTTCACTGGCCATCCAGCCGTGTAAACGCCCCATGACTGGTTGTTGGCTAAGGTGCCCAGCCAATCAGAGGGTGAGATGTAGAGGAAGGTGGGACGAGTGAACCAATGAGTCAGCTTCTGGGTGTGGAGAGGGAAGGAAAGAAAGACCAAGAGATTCAGAGTGACAGAGGTCAGGAGTTAAACTCATCTCCCTAACTCCCTTTGTCTCCCCCGACTCCCTCCCACTCACATTTTCAAATTTGCTTTATTGGCAAGACCCTGATAAAGTGCAGTATTGCCAATATTATACAAGACTTACAATCCATATATGCTAATTCTACCACGTAAACAGTGCCTATAAAGTCTGTATATGTGGTACATATAAAACTATATTAATGTGTGTCTGCCTAGACCTGTAAATTAAGTGAATACTTTGTCACAAGTCTTTGTTTGTTGAGTTGTCCCTCTCTCTTAATTCACAAAACAGGGAGGGAGCGAAGGCTGTACTGCATGTTCAACCAGTGAGTGGAGAGAAACAGCACAGTAACAGGCAAAACTGAGGAGGAGGCAGAGTCAAGGAGAGAGAAAGAACCTGAGAAAGAAACAGAACGAGAGAGACGTGTCTAGTTTCAGATTTACAGTGGTGGTGGGAGAGATTTGGCTGTGTTCTTGCAGCACACTGAGGACCGAGCCAGAGGAGGAGTAAGAAGACAGATTTACATGGTGAGAACAGCTCTGGCTGCGCTGCAGCAGCACAATGGACACATACTGTTCTCTAGTGATCTCTATATTAAAAAAAAACTACTACATGACAACTGCTTCAGCATGAAAACACAATGCTTATATCCTAAAAATTCACACTTTTACCCCACTCAATCATGTTAAATTAGTGAAATCACATTTTCCAACACACAGGATTTAAAGTCTGATCTTCCTCAGTCGCCTACTCAGATTTTACTGTGGTATTAAGAAGATATATGGACCCAATATCCAAGAGGGGTTTAGTGTCAGGATGGCCTCTCTGCAATGTGCTAAAAGATAACACATATGTATGATTTATGAACTGAGGTGCTATGTAGCATTTGGATATTTTGGGTCAATTCACTTTGGGTTCACACAATATCAATTACAAACTGATGCTTCATTGTCACACTTTTAGAGTCCATGTTATTGATAATTTCATCAAAAATATGTATTATCTATCAGCCACACTAGCATTGTGGCCAATAAAAACAATGGCAGTATCAGTCAGTCCATCTCTTTCATCCAGACTACCGACAAATATGATCCCAAGAGGACAAATCCTAAAAAAAAAATTTTTTCTAGCACCACTAAAAGGTTGGCAGCTGTGGGTTTGAACAAAATGTCTCAACAGCTGTTGGATGTGTTCACACAAAATATGTGACAAACATCCATGTCCACCTCTGGATGGATTGTAGTAACTTTGATGACTCCCTGACTTTTCATTTAGCACCATCATCACTTCAAAGGTTTGACCAAATACAAACTAATGGCAATCCCATCAGCCTCAGTTGTACTTTGGTTTAAGGCCAATTAGCATGTTAGCATGCAAATTAGTCGCTAAACTAAAGCTAGTGAACATGGTCAACACTATACCTGTTTGCATGCCAACATTAGCATTTAGCCCAAAGCACTGCTGGGTGTAAGTACAGTCTCACTGAGCCACTCCTATGACTTTAGAATGAGGAAAATTCACTGGACTGAACTGAATATCCATATTTCATGACAAAATTTCAGTTTCACTCTGAGATCCTATCTATCAGGTCTGCACAGTTTACCTCCACAAACATTTATTCACACCACAAACCATCATTAATTTCACTCTGTGTAACCAATAGTAACAGAGCAGAGCAGGAAACGGGCCATTATGAGCCTCTGTGTGAAGGTCGGCCTTGTGTGTTTCCACTCAGACAAAACTGGTATAAACCCCTGTAGGTGTGTGTGTGTGTGTGTGTGTGTGTGTGTGTCTGTGTCTGTGTGTGTGTGTGTCTGTCTGTCTGTCTGTGTTTGTGTGCCTCTTTTGGGGTTTTACTCCTTATTTAAGACCAATATTTACCCAGCAGCCCCAGGGTGAGATTACCTCATATTCTCCCGCCCAGCTGTGCTTTCTCAGCGTTTCCACGACAACCAGCGGAATGTCCCATCATGTTTATCCGCCCGCCAGGAAAACAGAGAGCGAGAGGAAGAAGAGGCAGCAGAGGGAGATGGAGAAGACACACTTAGGTTTGAGTGTGTATACAAGACTGACACTGGTGCACTCACACACACTCTAACACTTGTGTATGTGAAACAGTCACGTAGGAATGCATGAGGCACTGTTACTGTTGGTATGTTTGGTAAAACCTTCTGTTTACTCTTGATTCCCTATTTAGCATTTAGGAGTAGAATATAAACACTTAATTAACGGTTTATAACACATTGTAATGTTGGCGAAAAAGCAAATATAAAGGGATTTCTAATTGTCTGCAATGACGGAAAAAAAGCATCCTTAACTAGGGTATAAACACTCAATTAATAGTTCATATATATAAAATCATATATAATTACACATATGACTGTTTCTTGTAGTTTGTTATAAAGCATTCATACAAATACACAATCTATCAGACAGGTTTAAAACTATTCAAAACTCATGAAGAAATATCATTACATATGATTACAAATATGTATACACAAACTATGTTTTGTGTTTATACACCAATTATAGACACTTCATATGAGGAGTTATAGTTGTTGACATTATTAAACACTTATATGACCTAAATGACCTTACATATGTCTGCAACATCATTATAACTGGTCATAAACCATTCATTGCTTTTTAAATAATGCCCAAAGTAATGGGATAAAGATAAGGGGTTAAAATAGCGTTGTCATTTGTCAACTTGCTATCAGCGTTAATTAAGCAGTCTAACATCATAATAGGCAGCCTATTCAACAATTAGTATTCAAGATGACAGTCGGACCTAAAACCTGCACAAGAACTTTTCTCAGATACATTCACATGTTCAGATCGGCTTCATTCTGTCAATCACCTGTTAACCGACTGCATGAAAGAAATCTCTGAGCTTATCCACGGGGATCAGACCATTTTTACACTATTAATGTGATCAGTTACCTAATTAATCCAGAAGCAAAAGTTTGAATTGGAACAACTCGTCGTTATGAGTGGGCTTTAAAAACCACAAGCACAGCACCAGCTGAAATCAGCAACTTTTCAGACGGCCAAGTCTCTCTTCCTTAAAACCACAATAGTTGAGTTGCCCTTGAGTCAATTATTTGACTCCAAGAAACCGAAACTCTGGAGACTGTTCCTGAAATGCAACCTTTCCTGCTGCCTATTCAATTATGAGGCAAATCTGTGTTTGTATTCCTAGCCAAACTGGCTGAGTATAATAGAATTAGATTTGAAAAGCTTTATTTGGTGAAAATATGAAGGAAACTCTATTTGGAGTCATAACTGGAGTTGGTGTCTCTCCACATAACTTCACCAGCAATGTGAAGCAATTAGAATTAGAAGTTCTGTCTCTGACACTGTAAATGTCTCCCAGTTTTTTGTTTTAACACAGCATCCGGACAAAACAGTTCTGCAGATTAGGGCAGGTCAACTAATGCAGAATGAGAGATGCACACAGCATAGTACCTCCACCCAGAACTTCCTCATACACAAATAAAACATGTGAAGTTGTAGTATTCAGGTCACACATCGTCATCACCCTCAACATAATCAACAACAATGGCACATTTGGTCTTCACTATGCAGAGTTGTAGTGAAACACTCTTTCCAGACGCATAAGTTGTACCAGTGGCTCTGTCAGCGGTCCCTGCTGTGTGCACTCAGTCCTGCCATGGGAACGGACAGTTATTTGCTTTAATTTGCAACAGAAAAGCTTGTGGTGTATAGCGACTGTTAGGGAATGTCCTATTTGGTCTTCTCCTGGCCTGTTTAAGTGATAAAAGTGTCATTATTTAGCCTCTGAAGCAGAGGGGAGAGTGCAAACAAGACTGCATGACCCTCTGTCAAGAGCCTCCGTTCTTCAGAAGCTCATTAAAGGCCTCCAGGAGGACAGCACATCAATTGGCGAGGCCCTCCAGCTTCCTCTCGGCCTTTTTTAAGTCTCTCTCCTCGGATTCAACCCACTCACAGGCCGGCGAGCGTTAGAAATGGACTCAATTTAGAGCCAGAGTGGACATGAATGATGTCGCGCTGTGAGGAGGCATAGTGACTTATTAAAACAGCAGGAAAGGCCCTTGGACTTGAGCCAAATAGGATCTCACCCTGTCGTGCTCCGACCGGATTTGGAGAAGTTTGGATTTACTTGGTGAGATGCTGTCCTGCCTCGGTGTCTGCTGATAGCCTTGAGCCAGCGCTGGAAGCTTTGATCGGCGTCAGTTTTCGCGCTTGACTGAATAGCAGACATATAAAAGTGACATAATCTCTGCCAGGCTGCCGTTTGGGAGTGAATGTAGGGATGCAAGGCCGCTTAGTGGACTCCAGCTTCATACATTTTGTGACTGATTTGAACCGGATGGACTTTGCGCAGAAGTACACTTTGGAACCGAAACAGCAGGTGGATGATGCCCCATCCAGTCCGATCAGCCAGACGCGGCTGAGCGACTCTCCCTGGAGCCCGGAGCTGGGAAACGACCAGCACCAGCATCTGGTGATGGGCGCGCCGAGGTGCTATAGCGGGAATCTCAGCAAGTCCAAACGGAGGAGGATCATCACCGTGGTCCAGCGGCAGGCGGCCAATGTGCGGGAAAGGAAGCGGATGTTTAGCCTGAATGAAGCGTTTGATGAGCTGAGGAGGAAAGTGCCCACTTTCGCCTACGAGAAGAGACTGTCCCGCATCGACACGCTCCGCCTGGCCATCGTGTACATCTCCTTCATGACGGACCTGCTGGAGCAAAATAATCAAAATAGTCCATTATGAACTTTAATCCATTTATATGGGACTGGACTGAGTTTAACACTGATGTCCGTGATGACAAAGACACTGAAACTGGTGAACTAAATTAACTTTCACTTCATCGCCATCCCAACTGTGATGTGGGTCCATCAAACAACTAGACGCACATAAAGAAGTATTTCCACCATTACAGACTTTTTCTTTTTTTTTTACAACGTTTTAAAAACAACTTCCTCCTTTCGAAAAGAAGCAGTGACAGCAAGATATTATTTTGCCAACGGCATAAAGTTTTAGACCCTAACAAGCCGTGAAAACCTCCTCCAAATATTTCACTCAATAGATCTGACTTATTCTTTAAAATACACGTGTATGCTATGATACTTTGTGTTAATTGTTCTGCATCACAATTGGGCTACGAGGAAAACAACATGCAATTTGGGCTGCATGAAAAGACAGCACACACTATTATTGTAAGTATAAATGAAACAAATAACATTTAATATAATTTCAGGTAGCTTTTCGGAGGAGGGCGCTGTGCAGGGCTGAAGCTTCAGGTGTGGCATTTCAGCACCTTGGAGAGAGAGACAGAGAAGCTCGCCTCACCTGGCTTAATGCGGACATTGAACATAGTCAGATGTGAAGAGGTGTGGCTGAGAACGAGCAGCTTTAGGGTTTCCTCAAAACAAAGCAAGAAAAAAATAGAAAGATTTATCAGCTAGAAAAAGCCCAAATCAGCCCTCGTGTCATGTGCAAATGAGTAGAGATTCAGCAAATTCAAGGCTCACTGCGTGACCCTGGATATTATCTTTGGCACTAAGGTGTAAATTGAGTCAGAGGGATGTGATGGGAGAGAGGAGACAAACTCAGGAGAGGAGGAATTGACCCCCAGACTGAAATGTTCAGTGCAGGGACATCGAGGCCCTAAAGGCGCTTCCTAATAAAAAGGGACCAGACCGGACCTGCTGTGGTCCTCCTCCTATATCATCGTCCCTCATCAAAGGTGAGGCCTCCCGGTGGATAATTCACACCACAGACCACCTTCGAAAAATGCCAAATCAAATCTAATTTCAGCCACACGTAGAGGTGTCTCCAGGCCCCAGAGCTGGGTGGTCATGCGTGCGCGTTTGAATCTGGAGTCTCTCTCTCTCTTTCAATCTCTCCCTTCAGTCCATCTTTATCACCTCCAGTGTTTGCATTGAGCTCCAGCAGTACACCGCCTCCAGCGACCCCGCTGTGAGCACGGATCCGCCCTGAGAGCTCCCTGGGACGGCCCGCCTTTTAAACCTGAGCCTCGGTGTCGAGCTCCCTGTGGGAGTCCGACCCGTTTAAGCGCATACCTCAACGCGGGCCCGCTGACGGGAAAATAAACACCTCGGTCTGCTTACGAGCAGAGGCCTCCTGCTGTGACAGGCTCCTGTGTTTCTCTGATATTCTTCATCGCCACCACTGCTCCCAGCTCAGGCAGTGTCTAGACCTGCACAGGGAGACTTGAGGCCTACAACAGACAGCTGGTTTGTGGAGGAATTTCTGTTTATGTTCTCCGTGTCTTTGATTTACTTGCAATAAGAAATAAGTTAAATCAAGTTCATTTATTGGCAACTGGCAACTATAAAAAGATTCGGAAAATCACACAAAAATGGCACAAAAAATAGTCTGAACACAAAGAAATTATTGATTTATTGTCCTAATTAAATGTATACACTAAAGGTATTCCAATGCTCTGAATAATTTATAATAAATACAGTTTGATGGAAAAACAGCATTTGAGGCAGAAATAAGTGGGCAAGGGAGAAAGAATTCACTCCTAAAGGCGGGACAGTTCCTACTGTCCTTTCACTAATCTGCACCTATGATTCAATAACACCCCGCCCCAGCTGCACCCCCTTGCACAATCTTGTGGAAAGGAGCCTGGATGTCTTAAACACCATTCCTGATATTATAGCTAGAACTCTCCTTCTCCTGCAGTATTATGTTACATCCCTCCTCACCCAATCACAGCGCTCCCCAAAATCCTCCTGCCCGCTCCCCGCTATAAGAGCCACGGTCGTCCAGGAGTTGCCAGACACCTCTCCCTCTCTGTGGCGCACGAGATTTACTGTTATACAAGCCCACACTCCTGCTGCAGGCCGCACGTATTATTACCTGTCGTGTTTGTTGATGTTGTAACCAGTTCAGTGGATCAGGGTCAGGGGTTATAACGGTCCTGCAGACCACAGAAAAGTTTTGGAAGAGACGATGCGGGAGGAGGACTCCACCCCGATGGACAGTGCGGGGAACAGCGAGGAGGAGACAGACCGTCAGCTGCCGCGGAGAGGCGCCAGGAAGCGGCGAGCGACGCGGAGGAGCGCGGACGAGGAGGAGGAGGAAGGAGGCATGGAGAGCTCGAGCCCCGGGAAGAAGAAATGCAGAAAGAGCACCGATGGGGGAGGCGGCAGCGCAGGGAGCGGCATCAGCGAAGGTAGCAGCAGCCCCGAGCCCTCCTTCGATGACCTACAGACGCAGCGCGTGATGGCCAACATCCGCGAGCGGCAACGGACGCAGTCCCTCAACGAGGCGTTCACGTCGTTACGTAAGATCATTCCCACTCTCCCGTCGGACAAACTCAGCAAGATCCAGACGCTGAAGCTCGCGGCCCGGTACATCGACTTCCTGTGCCAAGTTCTGCAGAGCGACGAGCTGGACGCGCGAGGAACCAGCTGCAGCTACGTGGCGCACGAGCGCCTGAGCTACGCGTTCTCGGTCTGGAGGATGGGGGGTTCGTGGTCCCTGTCTACAACCTCCCACTAACAGGGCTGCTGCGGATGGTACAGCACGGTAGGCTGAGCGCCTTTCACTTCTCATCCTGCATAGGGATGTGCCAAAATGTTCCTATGCGCACTTTACGCACCAACACCTAATGAAAATAAAAGTAATATAGTTACAAATTTCTATGTGGGATAGTTTTGCAGCAATACTTGTATAGCACCCACCCAAAACACCACTGCTAGTCATCAAACTGTTTCATGTTGTTATGAAAGGAGAAAGAGGTCCCTGTAGAGTGTACAAAAATACACATTATTTATAAAACAACCCCAATATTTCACTATCCATATATTTGATTACTTATAAATATGCATTTTCCCCTGAAAACATAGATTTATGTATATATTGCTTTTCTCATGGATCATTACATCACCACTAATGAGCTACAGTCTACAAAACATTAAGAAATAATTTGCTACCTGAGTCGTACAAACTACACATAACTATGTATTGGCTGTGTTTCTTAATCAAAACAATATTTCTTTCACAGATTATCCGGACTGAAGGCCCAGTGGATCAGGCCGACCCTTCAGACAGACTGAAACAGGTCCAGCCACTGGGCTTCAGGCCTCAGAGGAGAGCGGACTTTTCATATTTCCCGTTGCATGGACTGTTATGTTTGCAAGGGAGCACTTAGGACAGACTGGACGGATATGAAGAAAGAAAGACCACTGCGACTATGAATGTTGTAAAAACAAAATGAGCTCTGAGGAACTGCTCTGTTTTGAAACATGAGAGGAAAAAAAATGACAATTCATTCCACATTCCCTGTGACAATGTTTCACAGCAAATGAAGTATTTTGTATTTATTTTTCTACACAGGTTCAAAATTCCTTTCCCCCCACTCCAATAAAAGTTATTTATTTTTGGGATATCTCAGAATGCTGAATGGATCTGGAGTCTGCACATTCTGAGTGTTGTAAATATTTGGTGATATCTTGAATTAAAAAATGGAAGTATCATTCTTACCTCTTAGTCGTCTGGATATTCATTATAGCCTTCAATTTACGCTCTATAACAAGAGGCTGAATAATAAAGCAATAAACTGGTCAGTTCCAAGACCATCAGCTGAAGGCGTGAGGGTGCTTATTTGATACACAAAAACACTTCTAAATACCTGACATTTTTTTGAAACAAACTCATTTCCCATAGTCTCAGTACTCTGGGCCTACATTGAGAGTTTATTTTCATTGGTTGTTGCTGAATCCCAGTTAACTAAACCACAGCGGAGGGGGCAAAAGAAAACATTTCACGCCCGTGGCTTATTCTGTAGTGATTTCTTGAGCTCAGGGATCTGGGAAAGCCATAATTAGCTGGTGGTCTGTTTGAACAGGGTGAATGTGGAGCTGTGGGAGGCATGCGCGATATTCCCAGATGTCCTCTGAGCCACAGGTCAGAATGGGAGTCTCCTGCAGGTGCTACAGCAGCTACCCCAAAACCTCTGACAGATAAAAGGGGTCACAGTGCAAACTGAATAGCATGTGCGATTACATATACCTGCAGTTTTGATGAAAACGAAGTAAATATTCACATACGGAACATCACAAATGATCAAACAAGACCTATAACAGTGATAACGGGGAAAACAACATGATTTTAGAAAGTTGTATGATGTTTAACTCAGAACTGGCTTTAAACATTGGATGCTGGCTTTTAATGCAGTCGGATTAAACATTTGCTATTTTATCAAATTCCTACTAAATATTACCAACTTTTTACTTTTATATATATATACACATATATATAGGTATAAATCTTGATTTTCATTACTGGTTTCACAGAATTGCACTAACTGGGTAAGAGAGAAATAACGATTTCTTCATTAGGGACATTCAAGATTCTGAAGTCATTAATCTTCTCTTAATTGGACACCCATAGACCACACACACATCACCCTGCAGAAAATGAGCCTTCTTGAGCAAAATTAGAACTGTCTGATCACTCAGCCATTTGCACCCTTCCTGCCAAAAAATATAATCATCAGGTCTACATATACAAATATTAATGACTTTTCTGTGCTTAAATTGGTCCTTGTATGTATTTAGGGAGGGTAGAACTAGATTAGACTAGGACTAAATTGGACCTAATTGCCATTACTTGCCAAAAGCCAAACGTATCCTTCTCTTGAACGTGTAAAGACGACTATTTCATGATGAAACTGAATGAAATGAGATACTGTAAAGATCCTAAAGGAACAGGCTATTACTGGAGTACTGCGGTGGTATCAGTTGGACATACAATAGATGAAAGATACTGAGGTCAATGCAAACACCTCATAGTGTGTTTCATATCTCTCCACAGGGTTGTTGAGGGACGATTATGGGAGCATTACTGTGTTTTTGCATCACAGGTTGCGTGCGGAAGGTAAAGCCATCAGCTCTGACCCGAGGCCCTCGCCAGCCACCGGGGGGAATCGATTCCCACCCTTAGATCACCATGGCCGTATTATCTTAAACTTGAGGCTGTTGCTCTGACACGGAGGAATGTCACCTCTGAGGCTTCAAAACACACACACACGCACACACACACGCATATAGGTTATACACACACAGAGGAAGATTTCTCACGCCTACCAAACAGGGAAATACATTCCACAGAGAGGGGAGGGGGGGGAGAGGGCTCCTGCAACTCAGCTCCTGCCCCCCTTTGATGTTTGAAGGTAATAGGATGACCGCTTGTTATCAGTGTGAAGGCATCTGGCTGTCTGGATTTAAGTGTGCAATGATAGAGTCTTTGATGACTGACACTCACACTCTCTCCCGCTCATTAATCACAGTTTTATATCTCTCTCCTTCGGGCCTGCAGTCCTTAAACTGATCGCAGAGTCAAAGGTGCAGGCCTGTGTGTGTTTTAATAATGTCAGGAGCTGTAAATCTCTGTCAACATGAATTTCTCACCCCTCTACATCGACAGTAGGGCCACATTGTTGTTTGTTTGGTGGTTTAAACACTCCAGCAGAGGGCTACCTGTCTAACCTCTACTTTTACCTCTCTTAGCCTTCTGTCTCCCTCATTTCCACCTCTCTCTGAAGTTCCCTGTGAAACTGGTTTACATTAACCCTCAACACCACAAAAAGACTGGGGGTAGAGGAAGTTGGACTCACACACACTCACACACACACACGCTCACACACACACACACACACACACACACGCATGCACACACACACACACACGCATGCACACACACTCATGCAGGGGGAGAAAAGGAGACTAGATTTGCAAGTCTGGTTTCCATTAAAGCTAATTATCATCTGTGTTTCATCTCAACCTGAAGCAGTTAGTGTGTGTATGTGTGTGTGTGTCAAGTCTATATACTGTATGTGTAGCTGGGTGAAGATGGAGTACAGGTACTAATTTGTTTTTAGTATATAGAAGAAACTGTGAGCATATTAAGACTGATTGAGTCTGCCTTTGGTCTACAATGTGCACGTATTGAATATGAAATCTTGTGACACTTATAGGAAGCACCTAATCAGTTTGATGTAATGCCGTATAGAAAACAATACAGAAACATTCACAAAATGATTGATTTGGTTTAGAGAGTCTAGAAATTCCTGTTCAAAACACAATAGGCTTCATTATCATTATTTCTAAACATGTTCAGCAGAGTACTGCTCAACCTGTGAAATCAGTTGTATAATGTCTTGAATCACTTCTCAAAGTCCAAAAACTAACCCAGATGGTGTCATCAGGGTCATCTTGGCTTTGACTAGAAAGATATTTCTTAACAGTAAGACTATATTAAAAACTGGGAGTGTGGGGTTTGACAGGGCTTTAAGGAGGCATTGAGGTCTAATAAGAGATGCCACAGAGCTGCGTTATGAAAAATTTTAAGGTCCAGTCCAGACAAGGGATTAAAAGTCAGGATATCTCAGCTTCTGCTGCGTCACTTTTTACCATTTCTCAAAATCTTCGCCTTGTGAGTCGCACAACTTTTTGGGAAACATGAAGGTGATGAAGAGCTTCTTTTGACTCCAAATAAATAGGGGTAGCCAGAGGCCATGTTAAAGCAAGCAGGAAGGAACAGAGTGACAGTGAAGTGACAGAAAGGAAGTCGGGGTAAAAAACTGGCCCAGTAACATAATGAGCACTCACACACACACATTCCCTGAGGACGGTGCCAACTGCACCCATTATTCCTGACCTGTGACCTCTCAGACTGACCCTGTCCCCATACCACAGCGACCCCCAGCTGGACCACGAGCCACCACATTCACCTCCACAAAGTACCCACTCAGTTCACTAATACCTCTGAGATGGATGGACAGAGGAGCACAGAGGGATGGAGCTTGGATAGTGGAGAACTGTGTAGGAGGAAAAATGTCCGAGTTCGAAAATGAATGAGACAACCAACAAGTGAGAAAACAATGAAGAGAAGTCAAGAAGAGGGGGCAGGAAGAAGGGAGCAACTTATATGAATCCTCTCAGTGCTCCTGCCCGGGGCTGTTTATCTTGCAGATTGAGTTAAGCGCGAGCCTCTTATAACTCTCCACATACCAGACAATATCACAGTGACCCCCGCTTTACGAATATAAACATACGCGCTTTATCAAAGACCAGCACGGCTCGGTCAAACACATAGGCTCTTTCTCCTAACTTAATTTACCTCAAACCCATACAAAGTTCCTCTATTGGATTTGAGTTGTTTGAATGTCTAATTCTGGGTTAAAATTAGGAACTTTAGGGGGTCTATTGATGGAGATGGAAGGGGGTTTCTCCATGTTTACCTTATAAAACCACACTGCTCTGTTATCATGCACAGATCTATGGACTATCAGTATGGAAAAGCCTGAGGTCACGCACAACACACTGTGTGTTATTTCCACAGAGACAGGGCATTGTTTGGCTCAACATAGGTCCATTCACAGTGATTGGAGTGTGGCTTTCAATGAGGAAATGTATGTTTCCTTGTTGTGTTATTTGTAAAGTGGATTGTTCTGACTCTGCCCAGAGATTCATCATCGCGCACAAGCCGAGAGTGTTGCATCATCCCAGATTATATAAAATTTTTTAGCTTTGAGCTGTGTTGAAAGTAATAACCAGAGCACAGTCATAGTTTACTGGCGTTCTGAGGGCCCCTGTCATGAGGGTAAAGTGAGGGATGACTTGGCAGCTAGAGCGACTAAAGCCTCAGTGTTGGTCTAAGGGGAGCTGTGCTGGGAGAGAAATCTGCAGCTTTCCCTATGGTGTTCACTGTGGGGTGGTCTCTCCCTGTCTTTCTCCACCTTCTTTATTTCTCCCTCCTCTGTACCTCTCTCATTACTTTGAGGTGGTCTGTCTGTGTCTTTCCACCTCTCTTTTTCTCCCTCTTTCCCATCCCAAATCCCCATCCTCCCCCCTCCCTTCCTCTTCATCATACTCTCTCCTTTTATCTATCATATAATCTTCTTCGCTCTGTTTAATATTTCCTCTCTCTCATTTCCTTCTCTTCTTCATTCTCCCTCCCTTTCTCCCAGTTTTGTTTACCTCTACACACAAATACAATAACACTCATCATGCCTCGCTATGTACAAGTTTGACGGAAAGTGTGTGTGCAGTGCCAGAGAGCGTGAGTGTACTTTTATAAAGAAGGAAAACCCCATTAGACAAAGAGAAAGATGCCGGGTCTGTAAGAAAACAAAGTCTTGCTGATGCAGTGATTATCGTCAGCCAGCATTTTTCTAGCCAATTGTGCTCTGAATCAGTTTGTGTGTGGTTTTTTTTTTTACGTTGCAAAAAGTTTAATATTAGAACATTATATTTGCTTTTCTGGCTGTTGTTTCTATGTCTCTGTCTCACTTTCTCCTCTCTCTCAGAAGGTGTTGGTTGTGTGATTTTATAAGCCTGGCGTTTGGTGTCACATGAACCATTTGCATGTTTTTTTCAGGCCCTGTAAAACAGGCCTAAATGCCCCATAATTCTCTTCCCCTGGCTGCTTGGTGAGAGTTAGTGCTAACTTTCAAAGGTATACACACACACACAGACACACTGGAGTCATGGCACACAACTAACAGGAAAAGTGTCAAATAACACCACCTTTTTCAAAAAAGAGGCAAAAGGTCTTCTTGAGACCAAAAGCACATATAAATGGCAAAGACACATTAACTGGTGGGAAAGAAATTGTGTGTGTGGGTTTATGTGTGTGTGCACTCATCTGTCCAGCAAACTAGTCTCAAGAAATGATAGCATAGTAAAAACTCAGGCGCCTGGATTGCAACAGGGCAGAGGAGCTTTTGTGTGTGTGTGTGTGTGTGTGTGTGTGTGTGCGTGTGTGTGTGTGTGTGTGTGTGTGTGAGAGAGAGAGCACATGCACATAGGAGAGTTATAAATAGTTGGATCATCTGGAGCACATTAGAGGTACAGTGTTTAAGTGAACAGGTCCGCTACCTGCAGCCACAGAAACCTCAGAACAGACACTGCCAAGCCCCAAGCTACACACACACACACACACACACACACACACATGCACACAAGAGCATAAAGAGTATAAAAGATAGAAAAACAACCAATAACACAATCTGACCGTGGCTTTAAGATAAACGGGGGTTATTAGCAAGAACACCGCAGAGATATCAGCTCTGCTATTAAAGGGTGGGCCTGATGTGAATTTAAAGGGAGGGGAAACATAATGTCTGAACACGGTTGTTTAGCTTAGAACTGGCCACACACCACTTCCCGAGGCCACACACATGAACAGCACCTGCGTGCACTAATGCACAAATCCACACACAAATATGTGGGGAAGGTTGTGCACTGAAATAGTACAGGTTGCATTACATAAAACGGGTTAAATCCTTTATTATCCCATATCATTTAAAATCTCGCTGCACAAGGTTATCCGTTTACATTGTGTTGCATCTATCTTTTGTTTCAATATTTTACAAAGTCCTGCTTTCACTGCATCGTTTTTCCAAGTTTGCCACAAAGTTGAAGCGCCCAAAATCAAGGGTTGTTGCAGGAAGTGGACCCTCCCCCCAGAGCACATTTACACTCTTACACTCACACACTGAAACCTGAGCCACAGGAAGTGGTCCTGCGCAGCATCATGTCAGGGCAGACAAATTATTCACCATTTGAAAAATGCACCTTTTTCTGCCCTCCTATATTTTCCTCCTCCCCCTTTACTCCCTTGTCTTCTTCTGTCCATTTATTGTTGTCATTTCAGGTCCTCCAGAGGGGAACTGTCACAGAGACAAAAAGCTCTGCTACCTGCGTTATCTCAAAATGAGCCACATTCAGACTGAACGAGCTGCTGCTGTGGTTGCACAGGCCCCAAAATTCCGGGAAATATTCTCCTGCGGTGTTCCCTGAAGACTTGTGGTATTCCTGCCCACAGTATCCCCATAACGCTTTTGTGGAATTTCCTAAATGGATGAAAAGCAGATTTATTTGAACTCTTTTGAAAAGTGAAACATAGATCTTTCTTATCTATACATGGCTGTGTTATTTTACTGTACAGACCTGACTGTACAAAAAGGCTGAGGGAGAGAATAAAAAGAGCAATTTTATGCTGGTTTTATGAGAATAGAATGAACAAACAATAAAACCACCCCAGTTTAATGCATAATGTGGGCAATTAACACAGTAAGGCCCCCTCCCAGTTACCTTAGCAACTTTGCTTTGTGTAAACCAGTCCACAAGTCAAAACAGGGTGAAAAATAGATTGTTGTATATTTAGAATGGCACATAAAAATGCATTCATTCAAATTCAGATTCATTGATACGGTTTTTACAGCAAGTCTTCACATATGCATGAAGAAGTTGTTTTTTTTCTTGATCATTAGCTCAAGTGGGACTAATGTGATAGAATTGAAGCTAGGCTTTTTGTTCTCTTTTGATACTCATCGCCATGCTCTTTATGCTTTTACTGTTTTTACCCAACCGACCCCAATTAATATACACTTTGATAGTGGATGTGAACACAGTGTACAGACCACGTTCACCATTTTTACACATTAAATACAACTCCGTCCAAATTGTTATCACACCAAACTCTGATTACCTTGCTGTCAGTGTGTATGAGTGCATATTTGTGAATGAGAGACCTCACATCAAATTAACTTTCATGCTAAATGTAACTCACCATAATGGCAGCTTATTTAGCCAAATTCTAATTCAGATATTTCAGAACTAAACTCTATCTACTTGTTGTCATTCTGGTCACTTCTTTCTCTCACTTTTGGCATGCATGGTGTGCAACAATGTAGGGACCTCTATTCAGTATTGTGATGTAATTGTGGTGTCTGCTGCCAGTACTGAAAAGTAATGTGGCTTGTGGCTTGTTATGCCAAATGTTATTCACTGAGGAATATTTTCACCACAGTAATCATCCAGCTCATGTTGTGCAGTGGTTAGACCACAGGGGTGTGCACACAGCACTAGAGTGACACAGCTGTCATGCACCAGAAGTGTCCACTCTCCTCCTCCTGCCAGGACTGTGACTGTGTGGATTATTTGAAGGTCAGGGGGGAGAAGGTTGTGTTAAGTGGAGTTTGGACGGGCAGCGGCCTAACACACTTTCCCCTCGGGTGAGTGGTCAAGGGACAATTGTAAGCACACACACACAATCACACTCGTAGCCACAGGCGGTCAGTTCTGGGGTAAACATCTTGCCCCATTAATACCCACACTGCCTTGGGCCACTTGGCCCACTGGCCTACCCTGGTGACCCTTGTTACCGTGGTGATTAGATATTGGGAGCCCTCATCTGCAAACATTTAGCCAGTGTCACCCTTAATCTACCTTTTGTCACCCTGCCACCACAGACTCAGTAGCCACACACAAAGATGCTGCTGGGAACACACATTGTGCCACATGATTAACAACTGACAAATTAATTCATGCTCTCTCTGCTACTGCTGTGCAGGGAAAACTTTCTGATCTATTTTTTATGACTTTAAGTGATACACTGCCCAAAATATCTTTTGAGTATCAAACTCTCACCCAAGGTGGCTGTAAAAAGTTTATAGTTTCCTCTGTGATATGAAACAGTGGCTGCAGTGAGCCTGCATGCCTCCATGAGCATAATGCACTTCACTGCTGTCCATCTGTAGGTTCCAAACACTCGTGTTTGCCATAGCATGTCTCCAGACACACCTTTTGTTGGAAATGAGTTCTTTTTTTAATTACTAACTTCGTTTATTGGATTTTCAACACTGCCAACATTTCAAAGTCTGTGGAACTGCACTGAATTGTTGTTCAACATAAGTGAAGAGGGGGGTCCACATCGCCCAAATCTTTTTCACACCTTTAAGTGTGTATTTCATTTTTTCCAATTCCAGCTCCCATCTGTGTTTTTAGAAAGTAACAAGACATGAGCAACACGAAAACATGTGTACATGATTTTAAGGTGACATGTTATATCTTCAACAATTAGGGTTCAAATCCTTTAAATTCTAGATAGTCTTCTTTTCGCCCATTGAGCCCTAAGAATGAGTTCACATCGGATAAGACCACGCAGAGGGCAGATAGATGAGGTGTGTATCCTTTTGAGTGCCCCTTCTAATAATTCATCAGATATTTCCTCATCCAGTTCCTCTTCCCACAAAGATTTAATGTTGTTGAGCAAAGTTGTCTTTAGATAGCTGCCAAGTTACCTTTCAAAGTAGGAAGTGGGGCAAGAAAAGTATCAAACTGTTTTTCACCAGGAAAAGTAGGAAATCTGGGATCTATGCTGTGGACGTAACTCCAGGTATGTAAAAACCTTAAAAAAAGAATGTCTGAGGAGACCAAATTTAACTGATAATTGCTCAAATGTACTAAATCTACTGTTAATACGCAGATCTCTAAATCTTTTAATAAACTATGCTGAAAAGGTTCTACCCCCCATAGATTGGGTTTGAAACCACCAGTGCAGTAAAAGAGGTTGTCTGAAACTTAAAGTGAGTTCTTCCTTAGAAAAATCTCCCAATATAAAAGTAGTGCCCTGTAAGATGATTATTTATCTATATGTCTATCTAGTTATTTCATTTTTAATTTCATGCTTTATGGGTAATCCTCACAAAATTCAAATATGCAATGTGCCAGGCTGAAAGTGAGGCTCGTATTTTAAAAGGTGACATTTTGGAAAAGCGAGGTTCAACCCCAACAAATAAGATATGTACCTATAACACACATTTCCTTCGTCATTAAATTACAATTGGCCATCACATTCCACCTCCTGACCTCTGAACTATGACACACAGGTCCTCCTCCACCTCCAGGCCAAACCACCATGGACATTGTGCCTCAGGTCGCTTGTTGGCTTACTAAGCAGAGCAAAAGAGGGTGACGTCTGGAAATACGTCAACGACTCCTTTAAATGATATATACATTTTGAGTTGTTGACACATGGAGCCACAACAAATGAAAACAGGTTAATGTTATTGTGTCACTGTCTAATATGTGTTACAGGTATTCACAGCCTAAGCAGCCAAAATACCAACCAAAGAAGTTTACGTCACATCACTGATCTAAGAGCTGCAACATTAGGATCTGCAGTTGAAAAGTTGTGAACCTGTCCTGACCTGTAAATTGATCGTTCTTCACAAAGGTGAAAAAAAGTGGCATTTTTCTCACTGATGATTATCAGTGGCTGTTATCGCAATAAAAACAGCTAAATAAACTTCTAAAACCACTCCTGCAACTAACTTTACTCTGCCTCCCTGCTGTCAGTTAGGATGCTTGTATGGCAAATTCTCATAATCTCACCACTTTGCTGCTATAGACAGGATGACAGAAACAGTAAGTGACCTATATGTAACCTAATGTCTTCATGCTGTCGAATCTTATGGATGGTTGCTGCATTATATTGTGATCATGTGTGTTTATGGTCTCTGTTCTCTACTCCAAATCTTCTCAACTTGCAATTTGCTGCCAGACTTTTGGTATTTTATAGGAGACCTCAGATTCCTCCCCACATTTAATCTATGTGTATCATTGCTGTGCCTTTGTGCTCTTCTCTGAAGGGAATGATGGATATTTCTGAAACTTTGATTGTCATGCACAGCTTCATTTATCTGATAGAGTCCACTAACACTTCTTTTTAGACCATCCACATGAGTTTATTGATGGATTGACAGCGGCCTCTAGCGGTAAAGATCCAATAATGCAGGCTCGGAGCTCTAAAAACACCTGTCACTGGAGTCCGTGAGAAAATGCAATTCAGGGAGTTAAAGACATAGCGTGAAATGAAATGTTATGCGTTTATTATTATTATCTTTAAAAGCTGGACACGTGGTGCGCTGATGAGCACACCTGCAAAACAGGTTGATCACCAAGCCTATGAGAAGTAATTTCATCATTGCAAAAACACCACTTTGCTTGTCACATGCTTGTAAATCATAAAGCATGGGTATAAAGTCTACCGTTGTAACTGGCCTGTGTGTTTTTGTGAGTGTGGGACAGAGAGAGGGAGAAACATACAGACAGGGAAAGAAGAGGAAATACACAGGAAACATGAGAGGGCAGGAGAGAGATTTTTTTGTTTGCATCTGAGTGTTAGAAGAATGGGAAGCCTGGTGAGTGCACTCCGCTCCTCTGGACGTAGAGGAGCCAGAGACTTTATTTTGCCTCACCTTTGCCTGTTGCGTGACCCAGCAGGGACTCTGTCCACATGGAGACAGGTAACCCGACCCATAGCCACACAGAGATCCGTCGTAGCTAACAATCTTTTTCAGTCACTCTGAGACTCTTTGTTTCTGCCTCTTTGTTTCCATTCCCACCTCCCTACTCTGTCTGTGCCAGAAAGTGTAAAGTATAGCTCAGGCTAATGAAGGTGCCACTGGGGCTATTAATTATGCAGCATCACCAGGTCTGCAGGTAGCCACTGGTCAACCATTTCAGCAGACTGCACTCTTCCAGCAAGTCTTTTAATAATGCACTTTATTTTAATGTTTACTGTCAGGACGACACTATTTGAAGCTTTTTGGTAAAGACTCATCATAATAGGTGTATGTATCTTTTTTTTCATTGTTGGGTTATATAATTGGGCTATGAGTTGATAGTAGTATACTAATTGATAATAGTGTAGGAGATAATAGAAAATGGTCAGTTGTGCCTTTTTTCTCATTAGGAGCACAGAACCAACAACAATACAGGAACCAAAACAAAAACACAGGCAATAAGCTATCATATAAATTTGACACACCATTACGTCAAGGGTCTAAAAAAGTAAGCTACTATCAATTTGATTAAAGACAAGTGGAAGAAGTGGTTTAACTAAGTCTTAAAAGGTTTTATAATGGTACATGATTCATACCAGTCAGGGATTTTAGCATAATGGAGTTGCAGTGTGTATAACGAGGACTTTCACAATGAACTTTATTATTATTAAAATATTTAAGGGTAATCAGACAAACATTTTTCCAGCCAACACATTATTGGTTTGTTTATTTATTCATTTAGAGAGTGAGTGACCATTTATATATCCATCGCAGGGTAAAGCTGGGGGAAATATATGAAATATTGTTTAAATATTCCTGTATTTAGGTCAGTCAATCGTGATCATCGCTGCATTTGTGTCCGTCAATCAGTCACGGGTGTGTTTCTGCGTCATCACGTCCCAGCCAATCACAAGGCGACGTCCAAGAACGGGGCACCCGAGACATTAACCTAGCAAACATGGCGACGCTCCGAAGAGAGTACGGAGATTGGAAATACGACCGCTTTTAACCGAGAAAATAACCTCCTCCTCGCATGTTACAATGTGGTGGGGTTAGCCAGAGCCACCGCACGCACAGCCTTTTAGACGATGTTTGCAGAGGTAAGTCAGCACCGGCGGAATAGACGCGCGTATCGTGACAGTAGTTTGTTTTCCAGTGACAGACACGGCTAGTTAGCTTGTAGCAGCTAGCGCCTCGGCGTTAGCCCTGCAGGTAAACACACAGCCCGACAGGGAGAGGAAGGCACACTGCCGCTGTGTTTTCAGAAAGGTTGTCTGCTATAAGTGGCAGTCAGCCCGGGATTACACAGTTAACGCTAAGTTAATACGATGAGCTTAGGATATCCGCACTCTCAACACTGTGGTGGAATTAGCTCGACACAGGCAATGTCGTTAGTATGCGTTTAGATTATGAGTAACGTCCCTCAACAACGAATTTCTGCACCACAACAAACACAGGTGAGCTGGGCGTTAGCGGCTAGAAAACAACCTCATGTTAAAGGCGGAAGAAAGTTACCTGATTGGGGTCTTGATTAAACGCACAGGTGTGGACTTCTGCTCGCCAAACTGTATTATCAGTGGTTAGAGAACATTAATGTTGGTTCCAAGCATATTTAGCATTGACAGCTCATTAGCAGGATGATGAGCAGTTGTGACAAGTCCTTCTCGTTTTACTTTACCTCAGGGAAAGTCTGACACATGTTACACACAGCTGTCCCATGGAGGTGTTTCCAGTGGCAGACTGTCCATCAGCTCCCTTCTCATGTCAGACACAAACAACACAGGCTGCTTTTAAAATATTAAAAGGGTGTCCTGAGTCCACTGTTGCTGGTCAGTTATAGAGATTACACCTTGGATTTGTGATCATTGTGATGACATTGTAATTTTGCACAACTTCTCACACGATACAGTTCCACAATGCAGGCTGGTTTCCTGACTTCAATAGTATGACCATGACATGTGCTGACAATAAGACGACACTATCCACCTCACTTGAGCGACAGGTGACCTAACCACATGTAGGCACCTCTCCAGCAGTTTAAGTACAGGTTTAGCCCAGGTAATGAGGCTTTAGCTGCCACTGCACTATTCTGTGTGTCTGTCAGGGACTACTGATGTCTGTGTAATGTGTGGTCAGGTGTTATAATATAGCTTAACTATAACTCTGCCAAACATTGCTGCTAACCTTTAGTCTGACGTAAATGATGGGTTTGTGTTGGATCATTCTGTGATGAGTTTTGGCTTTACATCAGCTGTGATGTGTTTTTATTTAGGATCTTTATTTAGGATGAAAAGGAAGGTCAGAGATACTACAGTCGATCTAGCAAGTCACTTGCAGCTTTGATACATATGGGCCATTCAGTCATCACCATCGTCATCATTATCACTCAAGGGCTTAAACAGGAGGCTGTTGCCTCTCTGCTAATAATAAGCCTCTGGCTTCTGTCCATACGACTTCCCTCTGACCACTTCACCCTCTAGGTTTTGTCTCAGACTTTGAATAACATTGTATTCATCACAGTCAGTTATTTGGTTTCTTGTTATTTGCAATGATTTGCACTTTTCTGTTTTATTTAAATGAGTGTTTGCATAGTAGGTTGTAATGCAAATGTTATTCTTGTGTTTTGTTGTGCTGTTGCACATTGAATACTATAATCAGGTTGTAGACATTGGCATGGACTTTTTCCTGTCTGGCTGTGATTAACTCCTTTGAGTAAATGGCTTACCCATGAAATGGCTTACCCATGCAGCTTGATGAACACACCGTTGTGCCCTATTTAGTTTCTTGTAGAAGTATGTGGGTGAATTGTGTGTTTATCCAAAGGCACACACAGTTATCACAGTGCTTTTCACCTCTGGCTAAATCTCATTAAGGTGTTTTAATCAAAGCTTGGTGGACATTAAGGCCAGCGCATCAGGCTTCTAGTGCACCTCTCCTGCCGTCGTTGAGTCAATAGAAGCGCTTGCCCTGCCAAACAAGCTGACAACTTACAAGAATTAAGCCCTTTCAGACCTGCGTCTTGTACCCACATATATCCAGTGTGTCTAGGTCATACTGAGACACAGATGCAGTTCGCATTTCACAGTACACAGCTTTATGCATCAGTTGACTCATAACTGCTATAGCAGCTAAACAAACAAACAAACAGAAACGAATGTTGGGGCAGCACAGATGATGCAGACGTCTTCTATTGCAGAGGTCGGGGTTTATTTTCCAATAGGTGTGCCTCTGACTTGGTTGTGTTTTCCAGAGTGCTGCTGGCCTAGTTAGTCCAACTAGATAGTTTTGATCTTGAGTAAAGAACATAAACCTTCAGCTGCGTCCTCCTGGAGAAACTTGTCACTAGAAAAAAGTAACAGGGGATTCGGTATGTGTCAGAGGAAGCATGTGGCTGACTTCACCCTCCCCGGTGTAAAAGGGAGTTGGCAGCATCACACCACAGCTCAAGGGAGCTGGCCCCAACAAACTGGACAGAAAAATAAAGGAGCCATATAGTACTCATACCATATAGCCAGAGAGTAGATAGCTAATAATTGGTACCTCACCTTGACCACAGGCTGTGTTTGTGGGATGTATTTGCTGCAGCTTGGTGACAAATCAAAGGGAAAAAAACAACATTAAGTGACTTAGTAAGTTGTTGATCCACCATAAATTGAGAGGAAAGCACTAGTGCTCTTTGTTATAGAGTTTCTGAAACGCTACTGGAGAGATAAACAGCAGTTTTCCAAGAGATATTCACTAACTTGATGATGGAGTACCCCAATAGGTCAACCCAAGGCTTCTGCGTTTGTCATGCTATTCCACTCCTTATTTAAGATTTTTTTCTTTCATTTGTTGTCAACTGTACCACATGTGTTCACATGTATTCACATGTGCAGTCATGTTTCTTTTTAGTTACAGCTGTCCACCTGTTCAATATGCATTACAGTGCAAAGTGTGAGCAAATTATAGAAAGATTATATAGCCTGTTCAAGTTGATGATAAAATGTCCTTTTGTTGGTTTTTTTTACTGTTTCATCCCCACTGTGCACCTATCATAAATGGACGATAGTGCCTTGTATGTTGTATGTGCATACAGTATACTCTTACATACCCTACTTGTTACATTTTAACCAGCACTTGAGACCAGTGGAAAGTGAAGTACTTTACTGAATTATCTGTGCTGTGTTCATTATGAGATTGTTGGGCTGTTGAAGCGTGGATCATTCTGGCCTCATCTGCTCTCCTGCTGTACTTGACTTGTCGCTCCACCTAATGTTAATTTAGTTCAGTTAATGATAGCTAAAGGCTTGTTAGGAGGAGATTGCACAGCACAGGTTTCAAATTAGCAAGCAGCTAGATTTGCCCGGTATCTGTTCTGTGGACTGTGTTGTTTATTAGTGTCGGCTGTCAGTGATTTGACAGCGGAAGGCTGACCACCTTGAGATGACAGAATAGGTTAGACACTCTGGTGAGATCTCAGCCAACCTGTGGACAAGACAAAATACAAGGGCGAATCTTTCACACATCAACATTTTGATCATATTTTCAGAGTCAGAAAGATGTTATCTATCACTTTTTAAATGTAAACAAATGGGTAGACCTGCCACTACAAGTGAAACCAGCACCATTTGTTTGGTAACTTCCTTAAAAGAACAGACAGACAAGACAAAACTTCTGGAAAATCCTTACAATCCTACTAATTTCAATTCTCGGTTTAAATGAATGACTTGAGACGTTTTTTTTTGTCCCCCATGGTAATTAATCATCAATACTGGTGCAATTTTTAATTGCACAGTTTCACTTAAACTCTTTTCATTTAATCCTGAAGTAAATGTGGCAGCTCTTTCTATTATGGTGGTCCTGGTGGATTAGGCCAACATGATCAACCAGCCCACTCACTTTCACTCCCTCTCAGGCATTAACTGTGGATCTCCCACAGGAGAAGTTTAATGGACTGGGTTAACCTCTCGCCCAATGGCCACGCTGATCAGGGTTGAAGCTAAGCGCTTGTTGACTTGCATGCATGGGTCACAAAAATAGCATTATCCACCCTTGAGCAGTTCCTCTTACACGTGTGAGTCTGGGTATGTTCAGTGCAGTATGTGTGTAGCTGTGTGTGGATTTGTTTTCAAGTTGAGCCAGGAAATCTGGGAAATGATAATCTCCAAGACACTGATAAGAGGCTGTGTGTGCATGTTTGAATGTGCCTGGAGTCAAGGACGTCCAACGGTGGAGCGCTCTGCAAAAACCTTACCTCCCTATGTGGCAGTGCCTCTAAACATTAAGATTATACACAGCTCAAGTTTCTACTCGTCATTGTGAGTTTGTAAGCATGATAGAGAGAAACAGCAGATGAAAGTAGAGCTACGACTTTAATCAGTATATTTATCATAGTTTAAGACGATATTTGTGATTTGAGTTCTCATGAAGTTAAGAAACTTCAAAGTAATAGACATTTCTGAAGTTATTTTGGTGCTGCATTGAAGTGAATGTTGAATATTTCTCATTATATCGCATCTTGTTGCTAGGTGTACATTTACATATGTTTTTGAACAAAACCGTGACATTTGTCTCCATGTGCAGGCAGTTTGGTCAGAGACACCAAATATTGTTACGCTCATGTTTGTCTATTCCGTGTGTTATGTAAGGAATTGCCTAGATGTTTGGATGTGTGCATTCCCGATGGGCTTGGGTGTTAATCACTGGAACAGATGGTTCATGTTCAAAGCCCTGTGTAAGCTGTAATGACTCAAGAGTGTCGCTTATCATCTTTCCTACAGAGCCAGGCCTTCACAGCCTCATCACCTCATCACACGGCCACACTGATAGCCTCCACATTCACTGGCACCATTGACGTCAGACCGGACTTACGTTACCCATTTGAACCACATTTAAATACTTTCTCAGGGAATGACTTGGGCAGTGTTTCTTTTACGTTGGAAGATTGCCTTCACACCGAGAAAACGTCAAATGTCCAAATAAGAAATCAATAATTTTCCTGATAATGCTGTTCAAACAAAAGCTGTATGTGAACTGCTATTTGTTTTATGAAACTGATACAGGAACTTAACCACCTTACACCAACGCTACACCAGAGGAAACACTACTTACAGTTTGTTCTAACTGTGGGTTAATCCACAGTTATTTTGTTATCACACTGTCATCCTGTGCATTTGTAAAAGACAGTCACCTGCTAGCATGTAGCGTAGGCCTGGTTGTGATGAAGGTGTCAGTGATGACTGCAGTGAGCATGAGCTGTGGAGCAACCGCCTTCTCTGGGATTACTGTGTGGGTGAAAGGAAAACAGAGTAGATGTATTACTGCAGGTCAAGTTGTTCGTTGAGTTTTGCATGAAAGTAATTTATCTAGAGTTTAATTTGATTTTTTTCATGTAAACGGCGGCTGATAACTGTTATAATTGCCTTGGAAATGTCAGAGTTCAGGACGCTGCAGTTCATTTGAGATAGTCAAAGTCTGCAGTGGCATATAAACTGCTCTGTGAATAGCATTTTTTTGTACTTGTACCACTCCTTGTTTAACTAAAACAATAGTCCTCTATGTTGACTAGGTTTATTCTCTTCCTAACCCTGTCAGTTATGACTCAGGAAAGAGGGGGTAGTCTAGCCAGTTTGGACACATTCTGCAGCCCGAACACCATCATGTTCACATCCACTCAAGACACTTTTTTTTTTTTTTTTTTACAGGATTTCTTGAATTTCATTTACTTCAGAATCACAGTTTTTTTAATATGCACTTAATGTGTAAGATTGAAATTGATATAATAAATAGGTCTAAATTAAGATGGTTTCTACAGTAAATAGTATAATATTATAATGTTAATTATTGAGTGAGTAATAAGTAATTACTAAAGTAATGGAAGTAAGCAGGTTTCTATAGTGAGGAAAAATGTGTGTGCTCCCCTACAGCAGTCCAGTCCTCCTCAGGCTGCAACGTCTTACATAACTAATACAATTAAAATACGTCAGCCTTGGTTCATGTGAAGGGGGCAAGGGAGAGAACTGATTACTGACTATTTACATGTAAATGAGGGTAATTGCAGCACATGTAAACTTGTCTAATTTCCTGCCTAACCTGATTTTCATATTAACCAGGTTTATAAATGAAGCAGCTGTCTGCTGTGCGTCATATATTCCAAGGCGTGCTCAGAAATACAGTTGTTCTATTAATGTAATGACCTATATGTTTAAAACCAGTTCTGCTGTCTTGTGTCTACTATTATTATTATTATTATATTATTTAGTATTTGGTTCACAGTAAGTACGTTAAGTCAGACTCAGTGGGTCCTCCTTGACAGCCATCAGCATCAGGTTTTCATTTTTCCAGTGTGCTGTGTAATCAGATGGTCCTCAGCTGGTGTAATGACGATGGATGTCAGAAGCTTATCTGCAAGATCTGAATTGGAGCCAATCAAGTCATTTCTTTAATTGAGTAGTATCAGCTTTCTGACTGGAATGAGATCTTTTGTTCATCGTAGCCCATCATGTTCTGGATGCACCACAGAGCACCATAAACAACAGTGGCCAGTTTGAAAAGAGCTATCCACAATGAAAAGGGCTGTCAGTCAGCAAAGCTTGCAGAATAACAGCTCCCAATGTCAAACTTAAAGGACAACACGAGTACTTTTAGAACCTGTGACCTATTATTACATATTTTGGGTTGTAAAAGACTGGTAGGTACAAAATGTTTGGGAATTGGTCCAGTAGATCACCTCAGCTAGCAGCGGGGAGGGTTGGGGACTGGAAATGGGCTACTGTGACTGCAATGTAGTCCTTAGGAGCAACTCAAATCAACGAAGCCACCGGCTAAAAGTCCCTGACAACGTTATGAAAGGATCCTTACAGAGATAGACATGTAAGACCGCCTTTGTTAAACCAGAAACAACCATTATATCACTCTCTTTAAAACCACCAGACTCCTTTGACATAAGCCAGTAATTTTACTTTGCAGCACATGGGAGTTGCTGATCTACTGCTTCATCAGTCAGTTAATTTATTTGTGTAATTGTATGTAACAAATATTTTATTGGATGCAAACTAACCCTTTAAAGTGCCAAAGTAACGCATAATAATACAAACAAACTAACCGATCAAGGCAGCTGTAGAACAGTTACTCCTCTGATCTGCAAGGTAAAATTACTGTTTTTGTCAGTGGAGTCTGGTGGCTTGAAACTGAGCAATATAATGGCTGTTTTTGGTAAAACAAAACGGATCTCACAGGTCCATCTCTGTAGCGATCCTTTCTGTAATGTTATCCAACACTTCAAATAACAATCTGAGTCTGTCAGTAGCAAAGCCAAACACTTTTAATGGATGTGCTTTGATCATTTGATTTGCCTGAAAAGGCCATTGTAGCTTGTAGTTTGTATTGTACTTAATTGCTACCAGCTGAGGTGATTTAGTGGACCAATTCTAAAACCTTTTGTAGTTCTAAGTCATTTTGAAACCAAAATATGTACAAATAGTGCCCAAAAATACAGGAGTAATCTTTTAATCAACTAATAACGGAAATTATAAATCCATAACTTTATATATTGACACTTTGTGTCTTAATGCTTTTACTTTAGAGGTGACATATTATGTGTTTTCATGGCATGAAGTACACTGCAGTAAAGATTGTTCATACATTCAGGTTCAATGTGGCATGCTGTACCACGTTCAGCCTGCCCACTGGCATACTCTGCCAATCTATTTGGTACTGATACTTGCTGTGAGCAGAAACTTGATACAAAAGAACACCAGAAAATTTCATCTGGACATCATAGTCATGAGTCATGCATGTGAGCTTGGAGCTCAGCTGCGCCTCTAGACAGTTTGAAATTGATGTTGAACAAAACATGTGGTGATTTTAGTAAAATTTACTAATACTAATACCTAATTGTATTGAAGACTGATAATTTATTTAGTCATTAAAATTAGTAATGAAGTTCTTTAACACTGGTCTACATAGTACACTTGTGCAGCAACCTGTGTTTAGTGGTCCTTTCTCTTAAAGTTTCTGAGGAGTTTTCTTGTAATACATAAAACTGGAGTTGCATGTTGGTAGAGCGGCAGGTTGTACTTAGCCAGGTTCGCTGACCATATCCCTAAACAGCCTCCCTGTGTGTCGTGGTCACTCTGTACATTGTAAGCTGGCAGCCCATCTAATGTGTGTGATCCGATTGTCCATAGCTGGCCGTGGCAGAGAGGACAATGTGTGAGTGTCCTGAGGAAGCTCTGTCTGCCCCTATCTGGCTCCATCAGTGGAGCTGCTTATCTAAGGAGCTCTAGTATGAATGTAGGGCAGCCGAAGATCATCGCTGTTGATCATCATGGTGTCTGTCAGTGACTCTATCTTATGACTCCACGGTCAGAGCGTGAGCTTTGTACAGTCTGAGAGTTCCTCACATGGAACCATGTAGATAACTGCATTTTTTGCATAACCTCCAGACTCTGCATACATGATAGTACTTTGCTTTGCTTAGCAAGGCCTGGTTTCATTTGTCTTGTATGCACCTGCTGGGGCAGTCCAGTTTGTGGAGCTCATTTTTCAGATAACAACCCCCACACAAACGCAGATATATATTAGTGGTTGATACTGATACCAATATTTGGGTTTATAAAATACTGTTAACAATATAATGGCCAGTAGTAATACATTTTTAACATAAACAATCTTGATACAAATCCCCTTTGTTTCACAGAGTTCAGAGCTCTGGTGGTGGTAGATATATTATGTAATTGTGACACTGTTTCTAAATGACCTCAAAGCTAGTTTGGCATTTCTGCACTGTAATTTCTTGTTGCTTATTGGCTGATGCACATACACACTCTGATACATCTGTCTAGCTCATGTATATATACACAAACGCACATCCCTCCGCTATCAATTATCTTTACCTGCTTATCTTTTGCATGGTCACAGAGGGCTTCATAGCCGTTGCATATCTCTCAATGAATGAGGATGAATGCCCGTAAAGTTGAGGACCCAGGACCCAGAGCAGGAGGCTGAGCTACTGAATAGGGAGATTCAGGATTCAGTCCCCCATGATAACAAGAATCCAGTCATTCTTTACTATGTATCTCTGAGCAAAACACTGAGTCACCTGCTTTTGATGTCATGGGGCAACACGACCTAAGAAATTTCATGGGAACAACAAGTTAGTCATATCATGTTAAATGCGACAGCAGTCATGCTAAAGGTCACTTCCAGTTTAAGAAACCCTCAGCCTGCGTTGAGCTGATCTAAGTGAGCATTGGCTAACTGACCGTAGCTTTGGGCTGTCATCCTGGCCGTAGTGAGCGGCTAAAAGTCACACAAGTTTTCTGGTGTAATTATTTGCATGGTGTGGGACTGAAAAAAAACTAGAGATACTAGAGTAACCTATGTGGAAAACTGGGGGACAGAGTTGCTAGCTGCAAACGAGAGCTTGGTTTCCTGCACGGACAATAACAGGAAAACCATAGGATGTGTCACACGAGTGTGCTGCCACACACACAGTCTATGCCTGATACTGTCTAACAATACAGCACACCACAGTGTTTGTCTTTTTAAATAATCTTTTCCTGCACCGACATGTAAAGTGTAGACCAGTGTTTGTTTCTGCTTTGTGGGTGACATCATTGTACAGTAAAATTATCTAATCATTTGATTTAGTCCATGAGGAATTAAAGATGGGGCTGGGAGAGATGATCAAGCCGTTTTAATTAGCGATAAATATGGCGAAATAAAGTAGATAAATATTGCGTCTAGTCTTAGTCTGCGTGCTGTAAAAGATGGTGTCATTTAGTCTGCCAGTGATAGAAGATGTGATTGTCTTGATCATCAGACAATAGGGAGGGAGTCTTTCTTCTGACCAACTCTAATGATCCGCAGACTGTTGAAGTATAAGCTGAAGTGCAGGGAGTTTTTAACTTGTGTGCTGTGTGTGTGTTTCAGGCCAGTCTATCCATCTGGGGATGGGGGGGTCTTGGAGTCGTGCTGTTCCTCATCACCTTTGGACCCTTTGCCATATTCTACCTGGCCTTTTATATCTTCTGCTTCATTGGAGGGTGAGCAGACTGTCCTCTAAACCATTCATCGTGTCTTTACATAAGCATTTCTCTCTCATATTAACCACGGCACTCTGCACAGGAGCCTCACAGAGCAGTTTTTAACCGTTCTCTCGCTCTCACTTCTGTTTTCCAGGGGATTTGCAGTCACTCTGCTGTATGGGAAGATCAACTCAGAGAAACACCTGGAAAAGTGCGAGCACTCTTACTTGCCACCCACCCAAATTGGTATACTGAAGGTAAAAGCACACTTAAACACACCCACACACATTGTGACTACGCCTACACAGACAAATGAATTAGTTGTTAATCAAGCTCCTTTGTTGATGACGTCCGCTTTCCAGGTACCGCCCAGATCATTAAAGGTTTCATTGATTTGATTGCTCACGTTTCACAGAGTTTCTCATCATCCTGCTTTCTTTTTGTCTCCTTCAGACATTGGATGAGATGAGGCTGGAGATGAAGCCTATAAAGATTGACAGGAGACTGACTGGCTCCAGTTTCATAGATGAACCACTACAACAGGTGTGTTTGTGCATGTGTGCATTTAGTACCAGTGTCAGAGCTTCACCAGCAACATGTTTGCACCTTTAACACGCTGGGGAAACACAGAATTGAGTCAGAATCATGAGTTTGATGAGAAAAGATTAAAAAACACTCACACATAACCAGTGTTCTGTGCTAATATGTATTTTTATGCATTCTCTGTAGAGAATTTCCTGCCCCTTGTATGGTATCACCAAGCAAAAGTTCATTTCCCATTTACCCCCATTTTATTAGGTACAATGATTTAAAACTAATGCAGTCTATTACAACAGTCAAGCAATAAATCCAACTTTCATGAAAGTTGGAACGTTAAGTTTTTGCTGAAACTGTTTGAGAGGTGTCAACTTTACAATCATTTGGTGGCTGAAGTTTGTGGTGCTTTTGAACTGTATTTAGTACTGCATGTACTTATTATATACAGTGTAGAAGACAACGAGAAGGCATGGCACATATGATACACAACACAACAGCTAAGGAGAGAAGATAGCAGGATTATGACCCATGCATATGGCCCACAAACTGTAACACTCCAGACCTTTTGGACACTGGCCCACTAAGTCAACGTCTGACCCGTCAGCTGGCCCAGGTCAGCAACTGCTCGGCCCCAAGCCATGAAGTAGTCATCACTGTCAAACACCGCCTGACTCCCTAAAGCGTCTCACATTCTCAGGAAGTCTGTTCCTTGTGTTTAGTGTCATCCTGAGCAGGATGTCTGCCAACTGATAAAAGCTTGTTTTTTTTGTCTGACAAATAATAAATTTTTTCAACAAATGCAAATCAACCAAAAGCTTCCGAAGAAATATGACAAATAACTAATTAAGCAATTAAGCAAAAGCTTGTAATGGGCACTGAGAAAGCACGCTGCTGACACACACAGGCGATTCTCCATCTTGCCTTAATACTGAATGGTCCAGAAAGAGGTCACACTAAGCATAGATCATGTTAATTTCTTATTTTCATCTTCATGCTGGTATATGATTTCTGTAAGTATCACTACTTTTTCTCTGGACATCAAAATATGTGGTTGTCTTTAAAATCCATTTTGTTAATTTTACTTCTGAGTAAGTAGTGAACCACACACTGATTTCTATTTATGACCACCACAAGGCCCTAAAGAAACATATTTACATTTGTATTAATTTAATAGTTAATAAACTTCTTTTAATGGGTATTTGATATTTATTGTGGTTAATTACTGTGTCTACAAAACAATATTTAACTGTGCGGATAATATAAAATCTTATCATACTGTCCAGTAAAATAAAGATAAACGTCTGTCTTGATTGACAAACTCTGTCCTAACAGAAAGTGGAACTGAAAGTCTCAGTACAGTTACACTGTCAGTGTTGCACCAACACTCTTTTCATCATGTGGCATAAGTAAAAGGGACAGACTGTTGCAGTGCTGAAATGCAATATTTTCATTATCTGCCAGCGAGTCTGCCGGTAATTGACTGAGAATCTTTTTTGGCTTAACGCATGCGTAAATAGATCCTCTAAATGACGGTTCGGACGTGTTGGTTAGGAGGGAAGATGAGGCCAGTGGCTTTGGTCACCGTTTTTCTTTCCGCCCTATCCTGTGGTTACAACACTATAAAACAAGCATGCTGTCCTCAGTAAGGCAGCGTGGCCGGCAGACTGAAGTGCCGACACAGCAGTTTGTGACGGTCAGATGACACTAACTGATCTTCTGTGGTGCTTCTGTTCTCCCTTCCGTCCCAGGAATGCACACTAATCATTTTAGCCACACGTGAACCTTGACATCCTGCACAGCTAAACGTGGCAGCACGTAAACTCTGAACGACATGTATGGTCTTTTTCTGGCACATTCTCTTTGTCTCTTTCCTCACATGCACATTCATAACAAAAGTTTCATGACAAAACCCTCCTTACCAGCATATACCCACAGTTATTGATCCATGTGCTGGCTTAATGTAATCATACTACTCAGCTGTATCTTTACTGCATGCAACTTTATTTTTGATTTACCCAGACTGATTTCCTAGAAACCTAATAGCCCTCTAATATCTCTGTAGTTGTTTGTATCGGACACTGACGAGCAACAGTTTTGTGTCTCAAAAAAGACTTATTTTCCCATGTCCCACTCAAATCTTTTTCAGTAATTAATCAACTTGCTTCTCATTCCCATGTTTACTTCAGACCCCCACCCCCTTCAGTCAAGCTCCTTGGGTTGTCTTTGCTGAACTTCTTTCTCCTCCTTCATATTTCTTTGTGACTTTAGGTGATCCAGTTTGCTCTGAGAGACTACATCCAGTACTGGTACTACACTCTGAGCGAGGATGAATCCTTCTTACTGGAGATCAGACAGACGCTGCAGAATGCCCTCGTCCAGTTCTCTACACGGTACACGACGCATACGTGCACATACATTATCTGTGTTGTTATTGAACATTTTGCACAAACCAGATTTGTTCTGTATTTTTTGTTTACTTTTAGTTCTCAGTTTTCTACATTATCTTGTGTGTGTGTTTATGTGCCAAGGTCCAAAGAGGTGGACTGGCAGCCTTACTTCACTACTCGCCTGGTGGACGACTTTGCCACCCATTTACGTGTCTTTAGAAAAGCCCAGGATCGCCTCGCTGACAGAGAGGACAAGCAAAGTAAGCAGACAGATTCGTACACACTCACCGTGGCCATTAATATGTTTGGCATGTCTCCCTGAGTTGATTCAGCTTGTCTTTAAAACAATGACTGTGATTAAGTAGTTCTGACATTAATCAGATGTTGGCGATCCTTTGATGGACTGCACAATAAGACCTGATTACAATCGTGGTGCAAAGAATTCTTCTATTGAAGTTTTTGATGAAGTCAGATCATGAGAATCATAGTGGTGATGATGGCAATGAAGAAGAGTGATGTCTGAACAGGGGACATAACAGAGGAGCTGGTGGACTCCTTCTTTGAGGCCGAGGTGGAGATGGAAAGGAAGATTTGTCGAGACGTCGTGTGCACTTCACACAAAGACGAGGAAGGTAAACGCACCTCCGCAGTGTGTCTAGCCTTACAGTTCACACTGTCACGAAGAACTCTTCCCACAAATGTGTTGCCTTTTGATGGTGTAACTAGTGAAGACTAAATATTTGCTTCTTGTGTGTGTGTGTGTATGTGTGTTAGGTTTTCTTCGGGACTTGTGTGAGTTGCTTCTGTATCTGTTACTACCTCCTGGAGATTTCCACAACAAGAACATGAGATACTTCCTAAGGGTGAGTACACAAGATAAACAAACACTAGACCTCACTCTCACTTAAACAGTCGATCAAATGATCACAACACACGTGACCTCACCGGTCTGAGTCTGAATATGAGGCACTAAAATCACATATTCAGTTGCACAACATGTCATATAACCCTTGTTCATTTATTATGGCTGTTGAGCCATCAGCCAAAAGATGCTGCCACTTGGCTGCCTGCCAGCCATGAGTTTCATTTTCCAACAACCTGAACAGGCTCCTCTGCTGTACCAGAACACTTGACGGCATGTTTGTAGTGTAAATTGCTGTGAGAGTACCTGGAAATGCACTGTGATGTTTTTTTTGTTTTTTGTTTTTAGGAGGTGCTGGCACGGGGTGTGCTGCTTCCTCTGATCAACCAGCTGAGCGACCCAGACTACATCAACCAGTTTGTCATCTGGATGGTGAGAGCTGGCATTCACACCCATGCATGCCCCCTACCTATTAGCAGTATCTGAACTTTTTTTGTGAATGATACACGATTCAAGAAACAATCAAGAAAGCAAATGAAATCACACAGAAACAGTAGTGGGACTTGGTATCTATGGTGACAATGTGACAATTTTTTATTTTTTTTTTGCATAGATACAGGACTCCAGCTGTAACTATGAAGCCTTCATGAACATCCTCAAGCTGACAGACAAGCCTGCTGAGCTGGACGCCGTCAAAGACAAGGTGCTCGAGGAGCTGCAGTACCTCCGCTCCCTGGACACTGCTGGAGATGGTAGGCACTCACTTTTACTCACTGACAACCAGACACACGCATGAAACCAGTTCGTCGTGTGATTAGGACAGCACAGATCACATAAGTTTAGCTGAATAAATGCAATGGTTTCATCTTCTCCCTTTGTCTCTCTGTCCCTCAGACATCAATGTGATCAAGAACCAAATTAACAGTCTTCTGTTTGTGAAGAAGGTGTGTGAGACCAGGATCCAGAGACTACAATCTGGCAAGGTGAGAAACTGCAGCCTTTGACTGCTTACACTGCTGGATCCAATAAACACATACTTGACTATTTGTTAGTGTAATGGTGAAATATTGTCGGCAAGTAACAGCTGCAAAAGCTCAAAGTCACTTTTTTATCTTTTGCGGTCGTCTAACTATGAATGCAGTGTGATCGTTTCTGCTCTGTGTACCAGACTTGGCTTATCCTTTTCCTGTGTTGCGTAGGAGGTGGATGCTTTGAAGCTGGCAGCCAACTTTGGCAAGCTGTGTGTTATCCCACTGGATCACATCCTCATCCACAACATAGCCCTGCAATTCTTCATGGGTAAGTCTTGGGATGACTACAGTGACGTTTGGCATGCGTGGTGTACGTGATGATGCATTTCAAGTCCTTAATCCTGAACATTTCTTTCAATCATTGTTTATATTCCAGAATTTATTCCATTTCTCTACAATTTATAACCCCAACCTGTGTTGTTAGTCCCACATGACCCCCTCAGAGATTTTAAAAGGTCACAAGGATCCGGTGTGCAAAATGAGCAAGCGGCAACAGCCTAAATATTATGGCTAGTTCTGTCATGATGAAATGTTTTATTAAAAACTGGTTTAGATCACCAGAACTCCAAACATTTTAACCAACCGAAGTTTAGACATGAAGGTTATGATACTGTGACCCTCTCCACTTACTTACTTTCATATTATCCAAGAGAGTTGACTATAAGTTTATCAATAGATCTTTAGTTACAAGACCACCAGACACCACAAGCAGCTGCATGTGTAGCCAAAGTGCTGTAGTACATAGACCAACTCTTGTGTCTCTGCCGATCCAGACTTCATGCAGGTGGCCGGGGCCCAGGCCGAGCTGTTCTTCTGGCTCACGGTGGAGGGCTACAGGGTGACGGCTCAGCAGCAGTTGGAGGCCATGCAGGGCTGGCAGAAAGATGGCAAGAAGCAGCCTAGCGCCACAAAGGGGCTGTTGAAGGCTGCTGCGCTGGGGGTCTACGAGCAATACCTCTCTGACAAGGTGGGGGGGGCATTAAGATCACACAGGAGAATAACACTACATGAAAATGATTTGGTCTCTCAGAAGATCTGATTATAGATATTTCCTGTTAAATCTTGGTTAACTACATACAAATACACTTGCTTTTTGTGGTGTAATGTCTGGAAACTATCGACTGATATCTGCCTGCTCTTTTTTCCTACCCAACAGGCGTCTCCCAGGGTGCAAGTGGACGAAGTGTCCGTAACGAAACTAGGGGAGAAGCTTCAGAAAGATGACCCAACACCAGAAATATTTGATGAAATCCAGAGAAATGTACCATATCTTTTCTTCAGCATTTTATCAGTATATGAGAGGAATTTTATAAACTATGCCAGTGTGCCGCCTTACCTCTGTTTTCCACCTGTTAACAAATAGTTTCACACACATTTAACCCCCAGGTGTATGACATGATGCTACGCGATGAGCGCTACTACCCCTCCTTCAAGCAGAGTCCTCTGTATGTCCGCATGCTAGCAGAGCTGGACATGTTGAAAGAGCCCAGCTACCGGGGGTCTGACGACGGTGATGGTGAATCCTTCAACGGCTCTCCCACAGGAAGCATAAACCTAGTAAGCATTTCTGGCTTCCTGCCGAGGGCCTCAGAAATGCTGATGTGGAAGCAGTGAAGCAGCACTTTACTGTGTTATTTTTATTTATTCTCTTTAACCGCGCAGTTAAATAGATGACTTGTTTCTCGTGATTTCAGTCTTTGGACGACTTGTCCAACTCCTGCCATGATGAAACTATGCACCTACATGCCTTCATCTCCGACACAGGTACACACACACAGAGTCTAAAAATACACTCCTTTGGTGAACGTTTGTGCCATAAAGCAAGTTTTCTTTAAATCACTGTGGCACTTTTTGTATAAGTGTTTTGTCTAAGTATATTGGGAATCTGTCAGCCCCTATTTGTCCCTCCCTGCACATTTTGTTTCTTTGAACATTTTACCTTCCAGCTCCATTTACCATGTCTGCTGTGTCACTTCATACTGTTCCAGTATTCTTTATTTCTTTCATTCCTGTTTTCTGTTCTTGCTTTTTTTCCTTCCTGCTCCCACTCTTACCTTTCCTGTCATTCTGTCACATTTTCCCTCCCTTTCATCTCATTTCCACACCCTCTGCTCTGCATTCTTTGTTTTGCTTGCTCTTCCTCCTTGCACCCTTTGAACCTGCACATACTTTTCTTTCTTTTCCCCTCTTTGTCCTCTGCTTTCATCCACCCCCCACCCCCACACCCCCCTCTCCCCATCCTCCATTCCCATTTTGGATGTATTTCGGGGCGGGGTAGCTGACGCTTGTCTCCCCGGCTTCTGGGGTGCTGCAGGGGTTTGCAACGACCACGGTAAGACCTACGCGCTGTACGCCATCACTGTGTTCAGACGCAGTCAGGATGGCAGCGAGGAGTGCTGGAAGACGTATCGCCGCTACTCAGACTTCCACGACTTCCATATGAGGATCACTGAACAGGTGTGTGTGAGTTATGATTTTTGTGTACCAGTTTTCATGAAGCACTGAGCAACTCCTGAATGTTTTGTACATATATTTTTTGTACATATTCTCTTTAAGTTTGAGAACCTGGCGTCGATCCTCAAGCTGCCAGGGAAAAAGACCTTCAACAACATGGACAGAGACTTCTTGGAGAAAAGAAAAAAAGACCTCAATGCTTACCTACAGGTAATGGTTTTATGTTATTGAATAGTCAAATATTGAATACCTTTATTGCATCATTTTGTGGAGTGTATACCAATAACTGCTGCATGTGTGTTCCAGTTGCTGCTGAACCCAGAGATGGTGAAGGCCTGTCCAACTCTGATCCCTTATGTCTATGACTTCCTAGAGAACAAGGCCTACAGCAAGGGCAAGGGAGAGTTTGCACGCAAGGTCAAGAAATTGCTTTAACTTAAATACATGAATACATTAATTTACTACCAAATAATGGCAGATGTGTCCTGTATATGTTGCACATTTGAATGCATACTCACATTTTCTCTGTTTGTTTTATCCCCCCCCTTTAGATAGACACATTTGTAAATCCTCTGAGGAGCTCCATGAGAAACGTGTCCAACGCTGTGAAGGCCCTGCCAGACAGTCTGGCTGAGGGCATGACCAAGGTGTCTGATAACATGGGCCGCATGTCAGAAAGACTGGGCCAGGACATTAAACAGTCCATACTCAAGGTAACACCATCGCACAGAGCAAGTTCTTTCAGTCATGAGTTTTGAGCCATGTCTTTTTGTTTTTTTATTCGGTAGTTAGTGTAAAAGTGTTTTTCTGTTTGATATTATCATGTTCTGTTTTTGTGTTAACCTAGTGGACTGTGGTAATATTAAATGGACCAAGGCACCAGTCCTCACAAATCCTTCCTACGTTGTAGCCTTTCTACAACTGTAAATAAACCACAGTCGTCTTCTCTTCCTCACTGTTCTGACTATCTCATGTCCTCTCCTTTTTCCCAGGTGCCTCCACTCCTCCCCAAGTCTGACATCGACCCTGAACACTGTCGAGTTTCTGCTCAGCTGGATGACAACGTGAGCCACTGGGCATGCCGGGCGCTGGGAGTTTAACTTCTTTTATTTCCTCGTTAGTTTGGTAAAATGGTCGTTCATGTATTTTACTGTGTGCCCAGGTGGATGATAACATCCCGCTGAGGGTAATGCTGCTGCTGATGGACGAGGTGTTTGACCTTAAGGAGAAAAACCAGTGGCTGCGCAGGAACATCAAGAACCTGCTGCAGCAGCTCATCAGGGCCACGTATGGAGACACTATCAACAGGTCAGAGTCCCAAAGTAAAAAGTATTTTCATCCTGAGCACTTTATGAATCCTACTGTCACAGGTGATACATCAGCCAGATCTTAAACATACCTGACACTGACACTACATTCTATGTTCCAGTGAGTTGATGTGTTTTAGTGACCAGAAAAAGGACTTTGTTTGAAATACTGTATTCTGGTGTTAATGTTTTGCAAACTAACAAACATGTCATGTCAGTATATTTACTGCAGAACCAGTTCCACCTGAGCAACCAGCAAAATAGGATTCACAGATAACAGGATGTGTGCACACACTAAAACCAAACACGAGTCCACACACACTGAAATGTCTCAGAAGTCGCACAGTTTGCACACAAAACAAAGTAAATAAAATAAACAGTAAATAGCTTCACGCCGAGCCTGAATCGTCTTTCCTTCGTCTCTGTAGGAAAATTGTGGATCATGTGGATTACATGACCTCACCAGAGCAGGTTGCCGACTATGTCAAGAAGTTCAGGTAATCCCTCCCTCTTTTCTGTTGAACAACTGTGATTGGTCGGAGGGGTTATCAGTAA